>NC_141539.1:84025000-84347500 GCF_021556685.1 Rattus norvegicus | reverse complement strand
TCAAGAAGAAAGACCAAAGTGTGGATGCTTCAGGCCTTCTGAGAATGGGGAGAAAAATATTCACAGGAGGAAATATGGCGACAAAATGTGGAGCAGAGACTGAAGGGAAGGCTAACCAAAGACTGCCACATATGGGGATCCATCTCACATGCTGTCACCAAACCCAGTCACTATTGGGGATTTCATGAGATGCTTCTGTACAGGAATCTGATATAGCTGTCTCCTGAAAGGCTCTGCCACAGCCTGACAAATACAGAGGCAGATGCTCGCAGCTAACCTAACCATTGAACTGAGAATGGGAACCCTAATGGAGGAGTTAGAGAAAGGACTGAAGGAGCTGAAGGGATTTGCAACCCCATAGGAAGAACAACCATATCAACCAACTAGATACCCCAAAGCTCCCAGGGACTAAACCATCAACCAAAGAATACACATATAGGGACGTATGGCTTCAGCTGCATATGCGTCACAGGATGGCCTTATCTGCCATCAGTGATAGGAGAGGCCCTTGTTCCTGTGAAGGCTCAATGCCTCAGTGTAGGGGAATGCCAGGGAGGGGAGGTGGGAGGGAGTGGGTGGGGGAGAACCCTCAAGGAGACATGGGGTTGGGGGATACATTAAGAGGTTCTGGAGGAGAAACACCCAGGAAGGGGTAAATATTTGAATGTAGATCAAGAAAGTATCTAATAAAAAAGAAATATGCCTCCACATCAGAGCAGACACACTCAAACTAATAGAAGAAAAACTAGGGAAGCATCTGGAACACATGGGCACTGGAAAAAATTTCCTGAACAAAACACCAATGGCTTATGCTCTAAGATCAAGAATTGAAAAATGGGATCTCATAAAACTGCAAAGCTTCTGTAAGGCAAAGGACACTGTGGTTAGGACAAAACGGCAACCAACAGATTGGGAAAAGATCTTTACCAATCCTACAACAGATAGAGGCCTTATATCCAAAATATACAAAGAACTCAAGAAGTTAGACCACAGGGAAACAAATAACCCTATTAAAAAATGGGGCTCAGAGCTAAACAAAGAATTCACAGCTGAGGAATGACGAATGGCAGAGAAACACATAAAGAAATGTTCAACATCTTTAGTCATAAGGGAAATGCAAATCAAAACAACCCTGAGATTTCACCTCACACCAGTGAGAATGGCTAAGATCAAAAACTCAGGGGACAACAGATGCTGGCGAGGATGTGGAGAAAGAGGAACACTCCTCCATTGTTGGTGGGATTGCAAACTGGTACAACCATTCTGGAAATCAGTCTGGAGGATCCTCAGAAAATTGGACATTGAACTGCCTGAGGATCCAGCTATACCTCTCTTGGGCATATACCCAAAAGATGCCCCAACATATAAAAAAGACACGTGCTCCACTATGTTCATTGCAGCCTTATTTATAATAGCCAGAAGCTGGAAAGAACCCAGATGCCCTTCAACAGAGGAATGGATACAGAAAATGTGGTACATCTACACAATGGAATATTACTCAGCTATCAAAAACAACGACTTTATGAAATTCGTAGGCAAATGGCTGGAACTGGAAAATATCATCCTGAGTGAGCTAACCCAAACACAGAAAGACATACATGGTATGCACTCACTGATAAGTGGCTATTAGCCCAAATGCTTGAATTACCCTAAATGCCTAGAACAAATGAAACTCAAGACAGATGATCAAAAT
Organism: Rattus norvegicus; assembly: GCF_021556685.1. Taxonomy (NCBI): domain Eukaryota; kingdom Metazoa; phylum Chordata; class Mammalia; order Rodentia; family Muridae; genus Rattus; species Rattus norvegicus. Next base: position 84,345,807 of record NC_141539.1, on the reverse strand, counting down.
GTGAATGGTTCACTCCTTCTTTAAAAGGGGAACAAGAATACCCTTGGCAGGGAAGAGAGAGGCAAAGATTAAAACAGAGACTGAAGGAACACCCATTCAGAGTCTGCCCCACATGTGGCCCATGCATATACAGCCATCCAATTAGACAAGGTGGATGAAGCAAAGAAGTGCAGACCGACAGGAGCCGGATGTAGATCGCTCCTGAGAGACACAGCCAGAACACAGCAAATACAGAGGCGAATACCAGCAGCAAACCACTGAACTGAGAATAGGACCCCCGTTGAAGGAATCAGAGCAAGAACTGGAAGAGCTTGAAGGGGCTCGAGACCCCATATGTACAACAATGCCAAGCAACCAGAGCTTCCAGGGACTAAGCCACTACCTAAAGACTATACATGGACTGACCCTGGACTCTGACCTCATAGGTAGCAATGAATATCCTAGTAAGAGCACCAGTGGAAGGGGAAGCCCTGGGTCCTGCTAAGACTGAACCCCCAGTGAACTAGACTGTTGGGGGGAGGGGGACAATGGGGGGAGGGTGGGGAGGGGAACACCGATAAGAAAGGGGAGTGGGGAGGGGGATGTTTGCCCGGAAACTGGGAAAGGGAATAACACTCGAAATGTATATAAGAAATACTCAAGTTAATAATAAAAAAAAGATAAGCAGATAAAAAAAAGAAATATGCAAAAAAAGAAGAATGAAGATTAAAAGTCCATTCTATGAAGTCTTTATAAAGTTTCCCTGCATATGTTTTCCATTCTCCCACCTCCTGTAGCACCAACTGTGATAAATAAGAAGGCTTAACAAAAGCAAATTTACTATTTGTTTTAAAATCTACCACAAATGAAAGGAACAGTTTTCTGTTTTTGTTTTGTTTTTTTTTTCTTCCTTCACAGGATGTCTTACATAGCCCCAACCAAGATCAGCATTACAGTGATAGAATTGAAGAACATAACTGATGGGGAGAAACATGAAAAGCTTAGTATAGTATTAATTTTTAATTTTTTTTTTTGGTTCTTTTTTTCGGAGCTGGGGACCGAGCCCAGGGCCTTGTGCTTCCTAGGTAAGCGCTCTACCACTGAGCTAAATCCCCAGCCCCTTAAATGTTTATTAATTCCTTTAAATCCTACAGTAATTAATAATTTAAAAGGGATTAATAATTTAAAAAGGAGCCAAAAGAGACGGGGTCTCGCTATGTTGCCCAGGCTGGAGTGCAGTGGCTATTCACAGGCGCGATCCCACTACTGATCAGCACGGGAGTTTTGACCTGCTCCGTTTCCGACCTGGGCCGGTTCACCCCTCCTTAGGCAACCTGGTGGTTCCCCGCTCCCGGGAGGTCACCATATTGATGCCGAACTTAGTGCGGACAGTATAGTATTAAAAGATAGTACTATTTCTAGACATCCTTTAACTCAAGCAGCTAGACTTGATAAAGTCACCACGCATATCACAAAGGAAGTGTGTTGGAAAGATAGGGGACAGATCAGAACCCAGAGCTGAATATTTTATAACTAGTCAAAAGGTGTTCAGTGGTAAGTTAATACATAAGGCACTAGAATCTTTTGAAAGTACCACTAATTAAAGCATAATTCCAATTTCCAATTTTTCTGTCTTCAAATATTGACTTTGTCCAAAGTTTACATTTCAAGGCAGTGAACTCTGTTTAGTTCACCTTATGCTTCACAGTCGTTCTTTTTTTTCTCAACATCTTTAAATTTTTATTTATTTTATTTATTTACATTTCAAATGTTATCCCACTTCCCAGTTTGACCCCGTGACCTTCCTCATCCCCCTTCTTCTGCAAGGGTGCTCCTCTCACTCTGGACCCTACCCTGGGTCATTGAGCCTCAACAGAACCAAGGAGCTCCCCTCCAATTGATGCCAGATAAGGTAATCCTCTGCTACATATGTATGCTACAGCTGTAGCCATGAGCCAGTCCCTCTATGTATACTCTTTGGTGGGTGGTTTAGACCCTCGGAGCTTTGGGGTGTTTGGTTGGTTGATATTGTTGTTTTTCCTGTGGGGTTGCTAACCCCTTCAGCTCCTTCAGTCCTTCCCCTAACTCTGCAATTGAGGTCCCTTGCTTAATCTGTTGGTGGCTGCATACATCCACATATGTATTTGTCAGGATCTAGTAAGACTCTCAGGGGACAGCTCCTGCCAGCAAGTGCTTCTTGGCATCAGCAATTGTGTCTAGGTTTGGTGTCTGCAGATGAGATGGATCCCTAGGTGGGGCAGTCTCTGGATAGCCTTTCCTTCAGTGTCTGCTCCACTTCATGATCATTCTTTAGTTGAAACAGATGTTAGAAAACTTTGGTTCCCAGATGATTAAGAAAATTCTAATCCTAAACAAACCAGACAAAGTGTTGTTTTGTTATACATACATAAATGTAGGGAACAAGAGTGACAGACATCCATTACAAAAAGAATGATGAGGGACAGGAAATTTTCAATGTCCTTTTTTCTTTATTAATTTTCTATCCCTACTAATTCTCAGCTTGGTGCTATGGTCATTATCTCCAGAGTTGAAGATCAGTGAATGTAGGATCATCATTTCGTTACTAAGTTTCCTTTTTTCATCTTAATGCTAATGAAACTTTGAATCAGGGGAATTTAAAGTCTTAGGATGTAAATTCATATTTTGGAGCATCACAGCACCACCATTTTAAACAATGCCTATTACTATCCACCTTTAGACAACAACTCCAGGCTTTCCGTTCTTCCTAACACAACCAGTAGGTTTTTATGACAATAATGTTTAATAAGCTCAAGTCAGTTAATTGGTAGTTCTTAACCCAGTCTGTCAATGTACAAGACAAAGAATGTTAACACCTTTCTAAATTCTCTAGCTAGGGATAGGAAAAAAAACATAACTGAAAAAAAATGTACTAAAGATAAATTCCTTCTCATCAGTATTAAAGTATGCATTAAATGAATCATAACTACACAAAGTCTTTTACTAAGAAATACTACAGTGAAAAAAGCTATATAAAATACTTACAAACAGAAAGAAACAATTTTGGGTCAAGAATTTATACATAAATCTTTGCATGCTAACTTTAATATAACAAATTGAATTATTCAACTCTCCTTTTTCCCAAGCAGGAGAAGCATTTAATAGACTTCAACAAAGTGTATTTGTTCTTCCTGTCTTTTCTGAAAGGAAAAAATTTAACTACCACAGATACAAAAACTGTAACATTTTCAAAGGAGAAATGTGTCACCACACTAAAAATAGAAAAAGGATCTTATCCCTTTTTGCAATCAAGTTTTCATCAAATTTTATAATCAAGAGGAGAATAAAGTTTGATATTTTGTCTTTACTCAAGTTTTGTAACAGCATTTTTTACATGTTTATATTTAAATGCTCACTGTGGTGTTTGTATGTGATATTCAACTTTGATTTCTCTCCTGAATTTCATCAAGAACCAAAAAGGATTTTTCTCTTATCTTACACATATTGTTTGACAGAAGAAACTCCCACAGTATGATGAGCAGTGTCCTTAAATTACATTCCAAGGCAGCGCAGATCTCTCTAGGGTATTTGATGTTCTAGGACCACAGAAATTTACACTTCTAAGAAGTTTCACCTTATAGAATCCATTTTTCAGTCTGCCCCTAATGTCAATACACAACACACAGGCAATTTATAATGCAGTAAACAGACACTCACATTGGCCTTTTTTGCTGAGCAGTTTAAACAAGGCCACTAAAACAATGACACCCTGAAAATAACCTCTTCCATCTTGTGTATAAGCAATCAATATTAAGACACTAGAATCACTGTAACCCCAAAATAAGTAGCTTGAAAATCTTTCTCTCTAGAAATAGTAGTAGAGGCTAACATCTATGTAAAATAATGTAGATTACATAGCCATATTACAGAAATGTGAAACATATAAAGAATCAAATATATTCAATACTGTCTTATTTAGAATTCCTACTGTTATGCTAAAAACATAACCAAAATTAACTTGGGGAGGAGGGTTTATTAGGCTTACACTTCCACAACCCAGTGCATCATCAAAGCCTATGAAGGCAGGAACATGAAGGCAGGAATTGAAGAAAAGTCATGGAGGAGTGGTACTTAACAATTGTTTTCATAGCTCATTCAGTCTGCTTTTAATATAGCATTTAGGACAAAATGGCACTACCCAGAGTGAACTAATACTTCCCACATCACAGGCCAGTCCACTGCCAATATAATGGGATCAATTGTTCAGTTGAAATTTCCTCTTCCAAAATGACTCATGCTTGCATCAAGCTGACATGAAGCTAGCATCATAGTACTATTTAATAACCTACTTCATTTACAATTTTGTACAATCTTACTTTCACAAGAATGAAATACGTCTTTTGAGTATTTAAATACCTTCAAAGAACAGTGTGAGTGTTATTCTAACCAAAAGTATTTTATAGATGTACATATAATAATTGTTCAAGGTAAGAGCTTCCAGGACAATATATTTTTCTCAAAATTAAGATAATGTTAGCGACTACTATTTATTAATTTATTCAGAGGCATGACTTCAAAGGACAGAGAATTATGTAGATAGACAAGTTACTAAAGAGTAGAAAAAACATATTTTGATGAGAACTTTAACTGGATTTTGTAGACTTTTATACAACTTGGACATTTATTTCACTCTTAAAGAATGAAGAAACACATATCTAAGAAAGAAAATATAAGTTGTTGTGACTTATGTTTTTAAAGTTTTGAAAATAAACATCTTTATAAAAATAACTGTGATAACCTAGTAGAAAGGCATGTTTTATTATTCAAGCATGGCAATAAAAATAAAAATTTGGGCATTTCATTTACTAAACAAAGCTATGCTAAACTCTGATGTAGTATCTATTAATAGCATATTATAAAATTAAAATTATAACAAAAGAGTAACTTTGGTAATTTCCATATTACTGGCAGAAATTGAGGCTTGAAGAGATGAGTGCATTTTTCTGAGCACAGACACTCCTATTGTATTTAAATATCATCTAGAAGAAATAATAAATTATTTTATTCTTTTGACACCAGTGTTAAAAGCCACTTACTAGATTTTTTTTATTTTGCTTAATCTCCATCTAACCAGTGAGCTTAGTTTTACTGTGACAAGAAAAATAAATTAAAAGGGAGAAGTGTGTATGTGATATTATTAATTTTTGTAACCTTGATTTCTTCAAAGTAGAAAATAGCAGAGAATTAGAAAAGCATAAGCATAGAGTATGAAAATTAAGAAAGAATTAATAGTAACTTTATTGTTATCTGTTCTTATTTCTCTGAATTCTTAACTGATCATATGAATCATTTTGTTTAATTTATTACACTTGAATAAAACTTTAAGTCTTCTATCTTCCTTTAACATGACTAGGAAGACTTCCCACCAAGTCAATTGATAGAATTATGAACTGTCTACCCTACTTTTTGCAGCAGTTACATAATCAGGTATATCATATGCTTACAGAAATACTTTAACAACCAATTTTTCTTCCAGAGTGATGGGAAGCAGATATATTCTACACAACAAAAGAAAGGTTAATTCATTGTTTTTGATAGTTGAGTAATATTCCATTGTGTAGATGTACCACATTTTTGTATCCATTCCTTTGTTGAAGGACATCTGAGTTCTTTCCAGCTTCTGGCTATTATAAATAAGGCTGCTATGAACATAGTGGAGCATGTGTCTTTGTTATGTGTTGGGGCACCTTTTGGGTATATGCCCAAGAGAGTTATAGCTGGGTCCTCAGATAGTTCAATGTCCAATTTCCTGAGGAACCTCCAGACTGATTTCCTGAGTAATTGTACCACTTTGCAATCCCACCAACAATGGAGGAGTGTTCATCTTTCTCCACATCCTTGCCAGCATCTGCTGTCACCTGAGTTTTTGATCTTAGCCATTCTGATAGTAAAGGACTGCCTTGCTGAGCACCAATGGGAGGAGAAGCTCTTGGTCCTGCCAAGGCTGGATTCACCAGTTCTGGGGAATTTAAGGGGGGGAGGGGGAACTGGAGGGGGTTGGGGGGGGACCATCCTTGTAGAAGAAGGAGATGGGAGATGGGATAAGGAGTTTATGGCCAGAAAATCAGGAAAGGGAATAACATTTGAAATGTCAATAAAAAAACCAATAAAAAAGAAAAATTAAGAGAAAATAGAAAAATAGAAAGGTTAATTCACAAATGTAATGAGCACTTTGGCCTCGGCCTTTATCTTCTTACTTTTTGCACTTACACACATAATTTAAATAATGTACTTGTTATTTAATTTGACTTTTCAGGTGCCAGTAATGAAATGTTTATTTTATATGTTTGAATTAAACATGTTAAAAAATTGGATAGTAAGTCTCTGCTGTGATTGATTTGCTATCAATTTTGTTCTGCTTACTTTAATATCTCCCATGAGATCTTATAATCACATCTTCAAAGATTTTACAATGATAAATTATAATCTCTTCTTGACTTCATCATCAGGCTCTCTGTATTTGACACCATTTCCCTTCCACTACTCTAAATCTGAGTCCTGATTTGGCTCATTCCACCATCACATGGTCTTCCTCTTCATGATCTCTACATCCAGGCCCTTTGGTTTGTTCTCTTTCCTTATGCAAGCTTCAAATTTCCCTTTAGTCAGTGTCTATATTTTTCATAACAGCTTCAAAAATTCTCGCAGATCACTTATGCTTGTCACCCCACATTTTACCTGTAGCCACAGTGGGTTTGTTTGGTTTTACTGTTTCTTTCTTTTTTTTAATTAAAACAATTTTTTTTAATTCACTTTACATCCTGTACCCAGCCTGCTCCCTTTCCTCTAACCTGGTTTTAGTATTTTAAATAGATATTTCATGGGTTTATTATTGACTAAAGATAAATTTTCCTGTGTTTTATATTTTCAGTTCAATCAGCAAAAGCCATTTCAAGAAGTAAAGATTGAAAAATATAAACAGGTTCATCCCTCTATAAGTGTTCTATTAACCTGCATTTCATTTAGAATCTACATTTTTGACAGAGGTGATGCAGCTGCATTTGGCTAGATATCATTCAATAGTGCATCAGTTTAAGGTATTACACTATTAATATTTAATTTTAGGTGAATATATTATAGTTCATTTGTTTGGTTTACCTAGACAATAACCTAGATAATTGCTAAGGAAATTTATCACAGAGTCTACTACCAAAGAAAACTTGTCAATTTTACGATATGACTTTAGTTTCTAAATATTTATATTGTTTTCCTTTCAACAGGGTAATGTGAAGAACAGGTTACTAATGATAATCCCAACAAGGCAGCCAAACAATATTCCAGAACAACGTGACTGCACTCTTCACTACTGTTTGTGTGGTGTCTTTCAGTGGCTGTTTCTGTCTGTTTCTGTCTGTGATAATAAAGCATTGTTAGACATTCCAGTTCAAGAGCAACAATTTTTTCTTATGTCATTGTTTAAATGATGAAGATTAGTATTTTCGAGTTCATCAATTATCCAATAATTAAGAAAAAATAACTTATATCCTAAAGCAGTTATATTATTTTAATTTTTTAACCATAAAATTGTTTTTAAGACAAGCAGCGGTTAAATTTTCAGAAAGTATATATAGTTTTTCACATTTTTATATTTATTTTCTTTTTCAATATTTGTTAATTGCTTTTTTGTTTAGGGTAGAAAATAAGAAATTACATGATAGTAAAAAATATCTTTAATTGTAAGAAAGAAATCTTAGAATAACCAGACATTAGAATTATCAGATAAAGAGTGATGATTTGCTTGTAAAAAATATGGAGTTAGCTCAAGACAGTAAATACTTTAATCTTGCCTGAAGCAACTGTTAAAAATTAATGCCAATAAATGCTGTTTAGATGGCTGAAGAAAGATTAAAACACTGAAGAAACAATCCAGCCAACTATGTTAGGAAAAAAGACCACACACAAGAATAATTCAAAATATACGGTAAGAAGAAATTAGCAAACGGATAGGTACAAACCTAAAAACTGCTGTTAAAACTTCACTAGACTCTCCAATTAAAGGCTTTGATATTTCAAAACAGCAAAAACTAGCTACATACATCATATATACTTTAGCTATAATTGACAGACTAAATATAAAGATATATATATATATCATCTGCAAAAGAAATATATATATATTTCTCTTCTCTTGATATAATATGTATGTATTATATCAAGGAAAGCATAGAAAGGCTGGAGCAGCTAAATTAATAAAAGTCAAGCTAGACATCCAGAAAAAAAGTGTTGCCAAAAATAAAGTGGAATATTTCCAAATTGGTAAGGGCCCAATTCATCAAAAAGATATAGCTATCATAAATATGCATTACCCGATAAGCTCTGAACCACATGAGGCAAAAATGAGAAAAACTCGAGGAGACAAATTCAAAGAGGTTTGGAGAGCTACCCTACCTCCCTTGAGAATTCATAGAATATCTGAGAAGGGAATGAGGAGATAGAAAATAAGGGCAACCACGCTAACCAATTTGTGCTAATTCTTATGGATTAAATAGTTATAAACATAATTAAATGTTTCAAAGAAAAGAACTCTTGTTTCCAGTCCTTTAATAAATGAAGACATTACAGATTTTAGTTAATCAGGTTGTGGAGAAAACTAGTGAAATAAACAGATGCATTGCAGTTTATCTACATTTCAGGAATCAGTTTAAAATGAGAATACTGTGACTTCATACGAAATGATGATGTGGATAATTATCTTAGGTTCCTCACTGCAACATTAAATTTGACAGATATTGCAGATGATTTTCAGTCTAGACCTCTGATTCAGATTAATTTCTTACTCTTGTTCCTTTTCTACTTTTTTCTTAACATGATATAACTGGTTTTAAAAGTATTGGGTTGACAGCATTGAGTCACTTATTAGAATATATAATGTCCTTATCATCATTAATATCTTCAAATTTTAGTGCATTTTCATGGGAGGACATTTTTATGTTTCTTTTATTTTTCTGAGAATTTCACACAATATATTGTGATTATATTCTTTCCTCTACCAACTTTACCCCTCCACCCACTCACCTCCGTGCAATTTTTTCTCTCACTCTCTATATGGCATCTAGTTGTTGGCCTGTGTTAATAACCATCTACTGCAAGAAGTTTCCCTAGTGAAAGGTGATAAATGCATTGACCACTTTTACATAATTCCACTAATCAACCTTAAGATGATATATGTTAGAAATAAAGGACTGATTATCAACCTTCCTGAATAAAGATACCTGATTCCAATCCCTAGAATCCATATGGTAGCAGGAAGGAACAAATGCCAGATAGCTGTCCTGAGATGTGAACATGTACACACACACACACACACACACACACACACATCAACTATTCAATGTTGAAAAGAAGGAGGAGGAAAAGAACAGGAGGTAAAAACGGAGGAAGAGCAAAAAAAGGAGGAAGATGATGATGGTGGTTTTTGAAAATTAACTTTTTGTTGGCCAGTGGGCAGAGATCTGGGAGAAGGAAAAGGAAAATGTGGTTCCTCACATACCTCATCATTCTCAGTTCCTCCGAGGGCACAGATCCCATTACAGATGGTTGTGAGTCATCCTATGGTTGCTTAGAATTGAACTCAAGACCTCTGAGCTTTCTCTCCAGCTCCTCCACTCCTTTATGAATGTAAAAAAGAAAGTCTGTCTTCACGAGGCCATAATGTTTTTGTGCTTATTCATAAACCCTGCTAACTCCAGCTATGTTGAAAACTTTTTTCCAGTTTTGCTGTACCCTCAAGCTTTCTCCGTCACTTGTACCCTGTACATGGAGCACAACCTCCTACAAGGGTAGCAGTGACTGTGCCCAGACATGTTTCAGAGGACCACTAGCATCAAACCTTCAGGGATTTGCTCAAATGTCACTAACTCAAAGAGGAAATGAACACATACTGTTATTACAAACTGCATCAATTTATTCCTGCTTGGTGTCTTATTCTTTAATATTTCCCCACAATACTTCTAGGATTTTAGCATATTATATAGTATTTTTATTTGCCATATTTAATTTCAATTATCTTCCTAAAATCACTATCTTCCTAAAAAACTAAGACTCCACAGAAAACTTAATGGACAGGTTTTATACCAGTAAATATTTATAGACTATCCGGTGTTTTAACGCATAATAACTTATCAAACCTCAATATTATAATGGTACCTTTAAAGTAAGGATTACCTTTCTGAATAATAACTATAATACTGAAACAGTGAAATGCTAAAATGACCATACTATAAATAAAGCATATCTCAGAAATGGAAAGCATGAGAAAAATAACACCATGAGGTTGTGTGTGGCATATCAGACAGATCTACATCTGCTATTTAAAGTTGTTCCTTGAGGCTAAAACTCAGAAAGTAATCATGTACGGACATGGAGCAGGAGAGAGGACTCACAAAATACAAGAGTGTGTGTTGCTCCTGCAGAAGTTCCCAGCAACTGGGTAAAGGGGTTGCCAACTCACAACATGCTAGGCGAGGTAGTACATTTCTTTACCCAGCACTCAGGTCTTCATGGAAAGTGGATCCTTGTGAGTTCAAGAGCATCCTGGTCTATATAGTGTGTTTCAGAACACCCAAGTCTATATAGCAAAAACCTATTTCAAACAGAAACAGCAAAAACTATAATTGTTTTCACAACCCTGTATCTTAAAATAGAATGCTTGTAAACAAAGATATCCCTCTTTTATTAGAATTTTGTGGAAATATTTTTATTTTTAACCTTTGTGATTAGTTGTGTCATGTGTATCACCAATACACAACTCTGTTTTCATGACTAGAAATTTAATCTATGCACATTTAAATATCATGTTTTATTCCTAGCATTTCTATGGCATTTAGTACTTTTTATGAATTTTCAAATTTTGTGTTGTTTTTGTTTTACTGTTTGGAAATTAAACTAATATTTTAGTTTCCAGCTTTTGTAGTACTGATTGGACTGTTAAGGACCTCTTCTACCTACTGCTTCACTACTCACACAGAAGTTATTTTCATTGTTTAGGTGTTAACTCTAAAATACAAGATTAATAGGAAAATGTTAAAAATTCAAAGCTAAATTAGGGTTTACCTCTTCATTCTCAATGTAGGCCTCATAAATTATTTAATCAAATCCTATTAACTTTGAACTATTGTCCTTGTGAAACATTCTTTGTTACCTAATTCACTGTTTGTGCTTCATCATAAGCTGTTATTATCAAAGCTGTATGCATTAGTTTCTACTTGATCATATTTTACTAAATTATACCATTTAGGTCTCTGGTATCATGTATTAAAATTTATGTTTTATTTGTAATATTTTTCTCTGGCTCTGTATAAGTGCTTGGAACCTCCTTTATGGTTAAATTCAATTGTTAATTCATTAGCCCTCGTATTATACTGAACACCCCACCAATGCTTCCTCTCCTTCCCACTCTTCCTTTCCTGAAATCAGTATGTAACATACATAGAACTGAAGTTTTCTTCATACCCCTCATAGGCTGAAGTTCTATAAGTAATCTGCTATTTAATTATCTAATAAGTTATTGCTGACATTCATACATGGATCTATGTAAAGCTGTTCTTAAATCAGTCAGAAATTGTAGAATATTATTTTTAGCTTTCATATACAAGTTCTATTATTATTATGCAAGATCTTCTGATGATCATGTATAGATAATCATAGCTATATGATTTTGAGATTATAATGGCCTTGTCATACTCAGCAATAGGATTCTTCAACATCTTTGTTGTCAAATTAGTGATTTTTCTTAGTTTCTCTCCTGTTACTGTGATAAAGAACCATGACCAATTCGAAGTATAAAAGAAAGCAAGTTGAAGACAGAGATAGACACCTCAAAGCACCCCAGGAACACATCTCCGACAAGGCCACAACTTTTTTTCCTTTTATACAGTTCCACTAACTGGGAACCAAATCTCAAACATAGGAGCCTATGAGGCAATTCTTAGTAAAACCACCATACTGATATAATTTCCACTTTCTATTATTGAAAGGTCATACAAAAAGTTTATGTGGTCTGTATTCAAAATTCTGAGATATCTCTAACTACACTCTGTTGCCTTTATATGAGTAATTCCTTTTGGGATATAAGAGTTATAGAAAAATCTGTTGTGAAACTATGGTTTAAAATGGGACATGATTTTTTTTTACCTCTATGCTTATAGAATATATAACATCCTTTTTTTTTTCTTTTTCTTTTTTTCGGAGCTCGGAACTGAACTCAGGGCCTTGCGCTTGCTAGGCAAGTGCTCTTCCACTGAGCCAAATCCCCAACCCGAATATATAACATCCTATTTAACATTTTGTTATGCTTACAGTGAAGATTGTGAGAGAATTATTATGGAAGCATTATACTTCTAGTCTTACCCCCTAAAATGTTGATTCTATCACACACGGTTTCTCTCTTATCTTCTCTGGCTTTTCCTTCCAAGGTTGTTGTTGTTGTTGTTGTTGTGGTGGTGGTGGTGGTGGTGGTGGTGGTGGTGGTGGTGGTGGTGGTGGTGGTGGTGATTTTGTTGCCACTGCTATTGCTGTTGTTGAAAACATTTCCTTATTCCTTGCTGATTTCCAATTCAAAATCCTGCTTCCTCAGTTCTGGAATTACAGCCATGCACTATCACACCTGATAATTATCACGTTGAATATCAAGGTATTTGAGTTTGCATGCATGCATGCACATGCATGAGTCTCTCTCTCTCTCTCTCTCTCTCTCTCTCTCTCTTTCTCTCTCTCTCTCTCTCAATTTCTCTCTCTCTCTGTGTGTATATGTGTGTAGTTTGTGTATGTGTACTTGCAATATGCGTGTGCTTTGTGTTGTGTACAAATGTGTGTGTGTGTGTGCGTGTGTGTGCGCGTGCGTGTATGCATGCAGATGTATAGGTTAGAAGATGATATGAGCTTTCTTCCTCTCCTCTCTCCATCTCACTTTTTAAAACAGGGTACCTCCCTGAGTCTGGAGTTCAATAATTTGCTAGACTGATTGGCTACTTTACCTACTGAAAAGGATCCTCCCAGATCCTAGGTAAGCTTGTGAAAGCAATGCTATGAATATGGCTCAGATATATGAGTAAAGTTGGAATGTAATTCTATTGTACCCTAGCTGTGAAACTTTAGGTAAGTAACTCTGATCTGTTTGGTTTTTCTCATTTGTAAACTATTAATGATTTTAAGGACCGTAAATATATTATTTATTTTTATCACATTATTCTAGTGTATGTTAAGCTATGATACTGCTTCCCCACATGCAGTAAGTATTTTATTATAATGTGTGATAAAATAAGATATACAACATGATATTCAGTTAAAAGTTGAGAAATAGAAGGTTGAAATTTCTCACAGAAAACAATATAGGAAAATGTGTGTGTATGTGTCAGAGAGAGAGAGAGAGAGATGTTAAAACTTAAAGCAGATTAGGAAAGTAAATATTAAGAATTTATTTCAACCAAATATACTCAGGGTGTCCATAGGTCCAAACATATGAGTTCTACTGACAAAAGTAAGTAGCCATGTCTGAAGAGAGGGCTCTGTAGTTAAGAGCACTTGCTGATCTTGAGAGGACCTTGAGAGGTCAGTCCCCATTACTCAATGTATTGGAGTCTCTAACTCCTGTTCCAAGAGACCCAAATTCCTTTCCTGGCCTCCGTGATCACTGAATGTACATGGTGGTTCACAGATAAAATGAATATCCTGGTTATAGACCAAACACATATAGACATCCACTAAAAAACAAGTAAATTATATACATATATATGCATATGTATGTATATATCACAAAGCTCTCAAAATCTTGTGTGGTATGGGATATTTGATCACAGTTTACCTCAAAATTGTGTTCTTTACTGAAAAAATGTTTCTTGTTGTGATATAGCTCACCCTTACATACATTATTACTTCTAGCTAGATACATACACACCCAGAATACATACATACCTTTAATCCCAAACAATGTAGGTAAAGGTAGTTAGTAGAATCAAGCCCATATGTTGGAAAGTGATGTCTAATTGGATGGAAGACAAAGTAAGGAATCAGAGAAAGATTTAATAGAAGAATGTATGCCTACGTCTCATGAGAGGATGGAAAGCTACTTGATGAGCAGTGCAGATAAGAAGAAACAGTTACCTGGATAGTTGTACTAGGCTCAGATTGGAAGAATGAGGCTCAGAGACAACAAATACATCGGGCAAATAAAGGGTACTGCTACACTTGTGGGAAAGCCTTGTGAAGTATCCAGAGTCAAATTGACAAACACACACTGTGCCTTGCCATTGGTTCATCCTTCTTGGCCAGACTCAGCTTGCAACTTTTTTCTCTAAATTTAACCAATGTGTCATAGATTCGTTTTTAATACCTTCATTGTTATTTTGGTGGTTTTATTTTTTCGGCTTTTTTTTTTTTGAGACAGCTTCCATGTAGCCAAGGTTGGTCTCAAAGTTGCTATGTGAGCAAGCGTGGCCTTGAAGTCTACATGCTCCCTCCTGCCTCCTGAGTTTTGGGACTACAGGAATGAGCCACCACACACAACCAGAATCCTCACATTGCTTTGAAAGTACCCTGCTGTGTATTGTGCTTGGTTCTAATTGGATACAGGAGATGGTATTTACACCACTTGTAACTCCATATAACTTCTACTTTCAGTTTGCTACTCACATAACATTTCTGACTTTATTATGAATAAAACTATTGGCCACCCTCAGCTATCTGTCTTTCTTGATCAGAAAAGTAATCATATTATATTGCAGCTGCCTAATTTGCTGACACGTTTGCTAAACTCTCATTTATTCCAGAAAAGGACAAAATTTCTTGTGATGTTATGTTCCAATGAATCTGTATGGTGCCTGGCATGCTAGGTGCTCACCAATTATGTAAAGACAATAATGAACTGAGATTGGTTTGTATGTGTGACTCCTTGGCCAGTTGTATTTAGATTCTACCACCTCTCCAAGTTCTTTCTTTCTTTTTTTTCATCTTCTATTTGGCTATAGACTTAATGCAGGACCTTGCATAGGCTAATAGGCACTTGCCATGTCCCCTCATCATCATCAATTTCAAATATATTTATCTTTACTTTATGTGCATTGGTGTTTTGTGTACATGCATGACCATGTGAGAGTATCAGATATTAGAGTTGTAGACATTTGTGAGCTACTATGTGGGTGCTGGGATTTGAATCCAGCTCCTCTGGAAGAGCAGTCATTACCCTTAACCGCTAAGCCAACTTAATTTTGTCTTTTATTTAAAGGAATTAATTTTCCTGGCAAGTACGCTACAGCTGAAGCACAACTGAAAACTTATTTTCCTAATGTTCTATTTTCTGCTTACTTCGAACATTGCACTTAAAAAAATCGTAATTCATTTCTTGTTACATTTTCTGAGTAGATTTTAATCTATAAAATATCAACTATCGTTTCCAATTTCTTTAAAGATAGGGGTTGACAATTTATAGTTTTCAAGCTTCCTGTAGAAAGACCATCAGAAAGGGCAATGATTTTGTCCAGAGTACAGAATGTTCTCATTTTGTTCTGCTTCACACTAATTTTTTCTAGTGATGTGAATTATTCATATGATATTCATAAGATCTCACCTGCCTTTACCAGAAATCTACATTAACCTGGGTCCTGACTTAGCTGTCACAGTATTTCCCAAGAGGAATCACACAGAGGAAAACACACCAGGGAGTAAAGGAACCAAAGGAGTACATTAATTATAACTTGACTTTTGGTCTCACACCATTATGTGGTGCACTAATGATGTGAGTGTTCTGACATGGGACATATGGAACAGTCCTTTGCCTCATTTGCTCTAGTCTAATAGTCTAAGCCAAAGAAAATATAATGATCTATTTCTCCTAAGCCATGAAAACATTAAAATTTACAACTCTATGGAGATGACATATACCAGCACGAGAAAAGTATCAGGTGAGACAAAAGAGGAAGCAGTGCTCATCGTCAGTGACTAGAGCCCCCATCCTACTATTTGGCAGTAGTGCCAGCTTTTGACAAAACAACTTTGGGACAACAAGAAGAGAAAGAAGGATGTGACAAAAGAGGCTAAGAAACGAAGATAACCAGGGAAGTATGACACCAAGAAGCTTGTAGATGGACCTACTCACCATATCAGAAGACATCATTCTCCAAAGACAATTCCAACAAAATTTGACAGTCAGGGTGCTCTTTTCCAAAATGATGATGCCATTTTTCAAGACAAACTGTAAAGTTAACTTTTGTCACTTGAATATGAATAGGGCCTATAATTATTTGACTAATAAAACAGAGGAAAATTGAAACACCCCCTTTAACATTTCTGACATCCTTACTTCCTATCCTTTCTTGTATTCTCTCAGAACACAATCAACATGCTATAGAAGGATAAGTTCATATGGAAAAACCATTTCTCAGTCAACAGGTCTCATTTACCTTTCAAGAATATCAACTGTCAATCATTTTAGTGGATTGTCCTGAATGTGCACGCTAATGAAGATATCAGATGAGTTTTGCTGGTTGAATGTATGTGTAACATCTTGAGAGAGAATTAACCAGATGATTCTAGTCAAAGGATAGGATAATAAGGGAATTTAATAAACTGTTTTAAAGTACAAACAATGGGTGTTTGTTGTCTAGTGCTATGTAATCCAAATATATTTGGTCTTAAGTAGTGGAGTAGTGCTATGGCAGAAACTTAGCCAACACTGGATGTAGTAGTGAATAGTGACATGATTCTTGATGGAAACAATGTGACTGAGGACATAAAATAAAATAGAGTTAGTTGTTACTTTATGTCTGTGAACAACTAATGAATGGCATTTAGTGGTAGAAAGAATAATGAAATTTGTCATTGTGTTAAAATGCAAAGAATTAAATTCTCTTATTATTTGGATGTCTCTATTGAAATATATTTTCATGTAATTACACACACAAAGACACAGACAGACAGACAGACAGACAGACAGACAGACAGACAGACAGAGATAGAGAAGGAGAGAGGTGGGGGGGACATATGGATTTGGGGCAGAATCTTGATTAACAATAAATTAGGAGGTTTTTTTACTCCTAATCAGATTGAGGCCTGACACCAAGGTGTGACTTTTAAGTGAAATTAACATCAAAGGTATGGATTTCAGACTCTTTGTTAAGACTTCAAAAATCTCAAAGAATAACGCCCAACTTGGATGAACTAAGAAGAAATGTTTTCAGAAAACTTATGAATTAGATTTATAGCTTCATAGTCAGATCAAGAAGTATAAGTTTTTTTTACCATTTTTATAAATGCTGTCTTTAATGTTCTCATGCTATATTATAAATACATAAGTATAAAGTATTAAGATGTACTTTCATTTTTAGCATTTTTATTGCATATGTTATGTATTTACATTTCAAATGATATTCCCTTTCTCAGTTCTCCCTCTCCAATCCACTTTCTTCTGCTTCTATGAGGATGCTACCACTCCCACTCACCCACTCCTACCTCCTGACATTCCCCTACACCAAGGAAACTAGCCTTCATAGGACCCAGGGCTTCTATTGATGCCAGACAATGCCATCTTTTGTTGTATATGTAGTGGGAACCATGAAGCCCTTCATCTGTACTCTTTGGTTGGTTGTTTAGTCCCTGGGAGCTCTGTTTGGGGGGGTCTGGTTGGTTGATAATGTTTTTCTTATGGGGTTGCAAACCCCTTCAGCACCTTCAGTCTTTTCTCTATATCCTCCACTGGGGGCTATGTTCTCAGTCCAATGGTTGTCTTCAAGCATCCACCTCTGTATTTTTCAGGCTCTGGTAGAGCTTCTCAGGAGATAGTTATATCAGGCTCCTGTCAGCATGCACTTCTTAGCATCCTCAATAGAGTCTTGGTTTGGTGACTGGGATGGATCCCAAGGTGTGGCAGTCTCTGTAAGGCCTTTCCTTCAATCTCTGCTATACACTTTGCCTCTGCATTTCCTCCTGTGAGTGTGTATGCATGCATGCATGTATGTATGTATTTTACACTCCAGATTTTATTCCCCTCCTGGTCTACCCTCTGACTGTTCCACATCCTATACATCCTCCCCGCACCCATGTCTCCAAAGGATATTCCCTCCCCACCTATCCTACCAGAACTCTAAACTCCCTGGGGCCTCCAGTCTCTTGAGGGTTAGGTGCATCTTCTCTGACTGAACACAGACCCAGCAGTCCTCTACTGTTTATGTGTTGGGGGCCTCATATCAGCTGGTGTATGCTGACTGGTTGGTGAACCAGTGTCTGAGAGATCTTGGGGTCCAGGTTAATTAAGACTGCTACTCCTCTTACAGGGTTACCTCCTACTCAGCTTCTTCCAGTTTTTCCCTAATTCAACAGCAGGGGTTTGCAGCTTCTGGTCATTGGTTGGGTGCAAATACGTGCATTTGTGCATTTGACTCTTTCAGCTCCTTCTTGGGTCTTTCAGAGTGCAGTCATGCTAAGTCCTTTTTCTGTGAGCGCTCCATAGCCTCAGTAATGATGACAAGTGTTGGGGCCTCCTCTTGAGCTGAATCCCCTTTGAGCCTTTCACTGGACCTTCTTTTCCTCAGGCTTTTCTCCATTTCCATCCCTATAGTCCCTTCAGAGAGAAACAGTTATGGGTCAGAGTTTTGACTATGGGATAGCAACTTTATACCTCACTTGATGCCCTGAGTTTCTGTTGGAGGGGGGCTCTACAAGCTCCTCTCCCCACTGTAGGGTATTTCATCTAGGATCCCCCTTCTTTGAGTCCTGAGATTCTCTAACCTCCCAGGTCTCTGGTACATTCTGGAGGGACTTCCCAACCTCATACTTCCCGAGGTTCCCTGTTTCCATTCTTTCTTCTCGTCCTCAGGACTTCAGTGTTATTCTTCCACCCAATACCAGATCAAAAAAGATCCCCTTTTCAATTCCCTGTCTCCTCTCCCACCCAGGTCCCTCACTCCCTCTTCTCCCACGATGGCTTTCTTCTCCTTCCCAAGAGGGATTAAAGTATCCTCACTTGGACTCTTCAGCTTGTTAACTTTCTTGAATTCTGTGGATTGTATCCTGAATATTCTGTACATTTTAAGCTCATATCAATGTATTACTGAGTATATACCATGCATGTACTTTTGGTTCTGAGTTACACACTCAGGATTATATTTTCTAGTTTCATTCATTTGCCTGCAAATTTAAGCATGTCCTGATTCTTTTTTTTTATATTATTATTATTAACTTGAGTATTTCTTATATACATTTCGAGTGTTATTCCCTTTCCCGGTTTCCGGGCAAACATCCCCCTAATTCCTCCCCCTCCCCTTCTTTATGGGTGTTCCCCTCCCCCCATTGCTGCCCTCCCCCCAACAATCTAGTTCACTGGGGGTTCAGTCTTAGCATGTCCTGATTCTTAATAGCTGATAATACTCCATCATGTAATTGTGCCACATTTTCTGTATCCATTCCGCTGTTGAAGGACATCTGGGTTGTTTCCAGCTTCTGGCTATCAGAAATAAGGCATGCTATAGTGGAACACGTGTCCTTGTGACATGGTGGGACATTTTTTGTGTATATTCCCAAGAGTGGTATTGCTAGGACTTCACATAGATCTATTTCCAATTTTCTGAGGAACCTCCTAATTGATTTCCAAAGTGGTTGTACCAGTTTGCAATCCCACAAGCAATGGAGGAGTGTTCTTCTTTTTCCACATCCTTGCCAACATGTGTTTTTACCTGCGGCTTTGATCTTAGCCATTCTGATTGGTATAAGGTGGAATCTCAGGGGCATTTTGATTTGCATTTCTCTGATCACTAAGGACTTTGAACATTTATTGTCTGAATATATTTAAGTTATTTAACCACATAAAGAGACTGATTATTATGCTAAAATTTAAGATCTGTGGATACTTCTTCCCATTGAGAATAAGCATCACTTTTATACAGTGATAATCTCAATGTAATTCATATTCAATAACTACTTAACTATTTCTTAAGACTATATTCCAATTATTTGCGTGAATTAGCTTACTTCTCTACAGAGAAATTCACAGGGTGATAGCATTATGTTACTTTTACTCTTTGTTCTTTGAAAGATATTCAAACCAAGGTTTTGTGAATTTAAATAGCTTAGTCAATATTAAAGTTACATGACCTAGTAGAAAATGCAAAATTTATACATGGTTTTTTTTAATACCAAAGCCTACATTTGTTACTTGGATATAACAATATGCATGGGAGCACATCATTCTTCATAGAATATGAGAAAAAGAAAACAAAGATTATCAAATAATCTACCTGGAAATAAGCCCTAAGCTATATGAATATAATAGGCAGTGTATCTATCATGTTGGAGGTCAAGACTACGCCCAGACTCTTGAAAGGTATAGTCTTTTATTTTTATTTTATCTTATTTTTATACTCTTATACATTTTATTCCAACTGAAGCCTCTCCTCCCTACCCTTCTTGCAGTCCCCTCCTACCCACCATCTCCACAGATCTTCTAGCCTCCCATTTTCTTTCATAGAAAAGCAGACCTCCCAGTGGTATCAACTTAACTAGGCATAACAAGATTCAATAAGACTAAACATGTGCCTTCATATCAAAGGGGCATGAGGCAATCTAGTAGGAAGGAAAAGGTCTCAAAATAGGCAAATGAGTCAGAGACACCCCAACTCCCATTGTTAGGAACCCAACAAAAACTAAACTAAAGAACCACAGGGCATATACAGAGGATCCAGCAGAGATCAAAGCAGGCTCCATGGTTGTCACCTCAATCTCTGTGAGCCCCTATAAACCTTCCTTATTTGTTTCTGTGGGCTGTGTTCACCAGATGTCCTCTACCTCTCTGGCTCCTACAATCTTTCCTCTTCCTCTTCTGTGGAGTTTCCTAACCTCTATCTAATGTTTGGCTTTGCCACATTCCAGCCAGGTTACATAGTCTTTATGGTTATCTTTTCATTACATAGACACTCCATTTTTTCTAATGAGACTTATACACCAGACCCAGTTTTCATAGCATAGGTAAAATGAAAATTGTCAAAGAATTTTCTAGAGCTACCAATATCTGTATTAACTCTCATTTTAAGAAAGCTTCTTATCAGGAGAGAGTCACAAATCTTCATTGCCTCTTAATCAATGTACAAACTATATACTGTAGTTATCTAGAGGTCCTCAAGTAAAAGCCAATTAAAGCCAGCTAAAGCCAAAGAATCAGTGTATTGTATTGTCTTCCCATTCTTTCCCATGAAGTCAAATAAGATCAGTTTCTTCAGTCTTAAATGGGTAGTCTGTGACTCGTATTACATAAAAACTCAGCATTCTAAATTCTTTGGGAATTGTGTCTTGTATTAAAAAATGACTTTACTTGTTATTACATTATTGCATATCCCTCCTTCAGAATGGCTAAGATTAAAAAAAAAACTGGTGACAGCAGATGCTGGTGAAGATGTGGAGAAAGAGGAACACTCCTCCATGATTTTTGGGATTGTAAATGGTACTACCACTCTGGAAATCTGTCTGGCAGTTCCTCAGGAAATTGGACCTAATACTACCTGAGGACCCAGCTATACCACTCCTGGCCAGATACCTAAAAGTTGCTCTAACATATTCCAGATTCCATAATACAGATACTCCACCATGTTCGTAGCAGCATTATTTATGACAATCAACAGCTGGAAACAATCCAGATGTCCCTCAACAGAGGAATGGATACAGAAAAGTTGGTATATTTACACAATGGAGTACTACTCTGCTATTAAAAACAGTGACTTCATGAAATTCTTAGGCAAATGGATAGAACTAGAAAATATCCTGAGTGAGGCATCCCAGTCACAAAAGAACACACATGGTATGTACTCAATGATAAGTGGATATTAGGCAAAAACTCAGAATACCCATGATACAATTCACAAACCATATTAAGCTCAAGAAGGAAGAGCAAAGTGTGAATGCCTCAGTCCTTCTTAGAGGGTGAAAGGGACTTGGGAGGAAGAAAGGAGGGGGAGGGGAAAGGGTGGCAGAATCAGGTATGGGAGGAGACAGGGATGATATACAGAAGGTCAGAAAATTGAACAGAGACATTAAGCAATGGGGAATGGGGAACTGGGGTAATCACCGGAAAGTCTCATATACCAGGACCCAGCAGGGATGAGATTAACTGAAATGCCCAACAAGGTGATGGAGAACCTGAAGAGATCATATCTAGAGGTGAGGTAAGGGCCCTTGTTTGAGGATGAGGCCACCCACTCTTCTCCAAATTTTAAACCCAGAATTGTTCCTATCTAAAGAAAATACAGGGACAAAATGTGGAGCAGAAACTGAAGGAAAGGCCATCCAGAGTCTGCTCAATCTGGCTATCCATCCCATATACTGTCACCAAACCCAAACACTATTGTGGATGCCAAGAAGTGCTTGCTGACAGAAGCCTGATATAGTTGTCTCCTGAGAGTCTCTGCCAGAACCTGACAAATACCGTGGCTAATTCTCTCAGCCAACCATTGACACATAGATTCTCCAACAGAGGAGTCAGAGAAAGGATTGAAGGAGAGAAGGGTTTTGCATGGCTCTAGCTGCATACTTAGCAGAGGTTGGCCTTATCTGGTATCAGTGGGTGAAAAGGCCCTTGTTCCTCTGAAGGCTTGGTTCCCCAGTGAAGGTGAGCACCAGGGCTGTGAGGTGGAAGTGATGGGAGGTGGTGGGAGCATAGAAGCGGGAGGGAGGGGGATGGGATAGGGGATTTATGGAGGGGAAACTGGGAAAGGGGACAACATTTGAAATGTAAACAAATAAAATATCCAATAAAAAGAAAGAAAAAAGAAAGAAAAGAAAAAATAAGAAAAGCTTTGAGTGAGTATAATTATCCACATGTGAACACACTAAAGCTTATTACGATTGAATAAAATATTCCAGAATTTAAAACTGAAGAATGGTAAACCCTAAGTGGCTGCCTTCAGGTTTCATCTCTATCATGTGCTCTAGTCTCGTGAGATACTACCTGGCACACTTACAGGAAAAAGAGAATACATCAAAGAAAACAATAGTAACAGCAAAATTGTTCTGTCTAGAAATCCTTAGTAATCCCATATCTTTCAAACCATAGACTCTGAAATTTAAGTTATCATCTACAAAATGGCCAATTGATCATGACTACAAAACAATAAACAAATATGAAAATTAAAAATTTATAAAAAATAAACTTTTAACTTCTTTAAAATCTGTTGTTTCCTTCTAATTTTGTCTCAGGTATTAAAATCCTACAGCCCAAATTTGAAATTAGTATTTGAAGTTTCTTTTTTCTTATATTAATTCTGAATCAACTCTCAAACAATATTATTTGTCTAAACTATTTGCTAGATGATTCCAGCGTTTTAAAGGTTTCTGTTTTCTAAAATATGTTTTAACTGCCTACTAAATTGACTCTTTAGAGCCACCATGATAGAAAAGTTTCGAGAACAATGATCTGCCATTCTAATGCCATACTGCCATTAGCTGCCCCCATATGTAAAAATCACTTTCATATTTACATAACCATGTACCACCTACTCAAGAAAACATTTTGGTGTAGCTTTTTAACAAAAATAGTGTACACTCAATAAACAAAATGATGGCCATCGTGAAGATATATTTATTCAGACATATCTTGTACTTTGGCAATATTTACTTCTACACTATTGCAAAAAGAATATTTCTTGTTGTTCATTAGCCTCCAAACTGCTCCTTTTACCTTAATATATATTTGAAGTCAGTACTTAGTTGAAATCTTATTATACCATGCATTGTAATAAATTCAGACAGTGGTAATCTTTTGTTCCACTGTGTTTATATATGACTTTATTTAAACACTAATAAACATTGCTTTAAATTAAAGTGATTGTAATATAAACTTCTATTCAGTATAGAATAAGCAATGAACAAGCCACATCACTATTTCAAACATCTTTGTGTGCAATCAGAGGACAGATTCATTGGAGATTATTTTCCCTCTCTAATCTTTAACTCTGGCAGACACTTTCATTTACTACCATTTGCAAAAGTCTTCTCCAGTGTTTGCATTCCTGGAAGATCCACTTCTGGAGCTTCTAGAGCTGAAATGTGTGGAACCATTCTCAACGATACCCAGGAAACAAATTAAGATGTGACTTTGAGAAATAATACCAGTCAAGCATAATTCTAGAACTGGGCAAACAAGATGCTTCGTGTTTCTTTGGGGAGCTTCTTTTTGCCAAGCCTGGGAATGATGGAATGCTGGTCTCTGCAACGAACAGCTTGTTCATCCTGAATTTTTAGGTGGAAGGTGGCCATATGCATGCATGAACTTAGTTCTTGGTTATTACAGCCATAAAACAGAGTGACTTTACCCATCAGTGATTTTATTTTTTTATCTGTAAGACAATATTTTTCAAAAGTGTATCTACAACCAAAGTCATAAAATAAGGGACATATGCTTGCCAATAAAATTTCAGTGGGATTATTAAAATTTGAGACAATCCAAAAATTGTAAAGTTTCAGACAAACCCTACATAGCTAAGGTTTAGTCACTAGTTGACTTAGATTTGAATTACTATTATTTGTCCATTGTATAATAGGATCTTGGTTTTCAAGAGAAAAGTATATCTTACATTTGATATAATCATGTGAATACATTGGCAATTCAGTCAAAAGAAAACTACCCATTTTGACTTGTAAAATATTCAGGACATATGTCATAAGCACTACCTAGCACACTGCCTCGAGTAAATTAGATTTTAATATAGGATCACTCTGAAAATTATATTTTATTTACCAAATCTCTTCACTGGAATCACCAAAAATGAAGCAGAAAGTGTAACAAATTTGAGCATGATAGTAATCACTTTAAAATTTAATTATCCTACACATCTTTAAGAAGAGATGTGTGCATGTACATCTAGCTGTTAACACTGATTTATGTTTATGTGTGTCTGTATGTGTAACTTATATATATGTGTGTATGTGTATATGTGCATTTGTATATATATGTGTGCATGTGTGTATGTGTATGTGTATATATGTATATGCTTGTAAACCATTAATAGAGTTGAAACATGTTTTTTGTAATATTAAAATGTCAGCTCCTTGTGATGTTGGCATAGATCTCCAAGGGCTTTTCTTTCTAAAACTGCTTTTAGTTCCCATTCAGGAATGAAAGCTTAGAAATCAGCACCTTTAATTCATTTCAAGAGATCTCCAACTCATGCAGTAGTGTCATGAACAGAATTTGTGACAGTCTCCTGAGCCGTGTCACAATGATTTATGTTTCTTTTTAACATGAAATTCATAACTTTAATATGAGCAAAACCTTTAAAATGAGGAAAAGTGAGCTGCTCCCCTGTGGTAATGACTACAGCCGTCATTGACCAGCTATCTAGACTGTCTATTTTACTAGCAGGATAGGCTAATTCAAATGACCCTGGTGCCTTAGATTACCAGTATTTCAAATCCAGACTTGTTCAACCCTGAGAAAGGGTAACAGAACTCCAGCAGAGTCAGCAGTACCCTTGATAGATTTTGTAACTTTGTATTTCAAATGGGAGTCAGTTATTACAACACACACAAACATGTTTAATGCACTAAACAAGATGTGATTTTTTTCTCCCCTGAGGCCGAGTTTCTCTGTGTAACCTTGGGAATTCCAGAACTCTGTAGACCATGCAGGCCTTGAACTCAGAGATTTGCCTGCCTTTGCCTCCTGAGTACTGGGATTACAGGCATGTACCATAACAGTCCAGAAAGCTTTAATTCTTACACATATATTTATTACATTTTAAAAATATTTAAAGAAAATAGACACACATAAAAATTTCAACATTTAGCCATACTATTCAGAAATTATATTGCTCTATAATACTTGGTAGTATACAAGAAAACAATAATCACCAGGAAACAATCCAAATAATGTTTTAATCTTGATTTTTTTAATCTCCAGAATTTAGATAAATACAGTTCTATCATCGAAACTACCAGGTCCATCTAAACTAGCAGCATGAGTTGACTACCAAGCAATATATTATGTAGAAGAGGAATCAGGAATGTCCTGTAATGAGGGCCTACACTATGTTTGAATTGCCATGATGCTGTTTGAAGATGGACTTAGATTAGTTATATGTGCACTTTAAAAAAAATCTAGGGCAAACTTGTCTAGTCCAGAGATGTACTGAGGGTTAGGAAATTGAACCGAGGTGTATAGCAAAGGGTGATGGTGAACTAGGGGTAGCCTCCAGAAAGTTCCAGATGCCAGGAAAGCAAGAGGCTCCCAGGACTCAACAGTGATGACTTTAGCTGAAATAACCAACCAAGGGGAGGGAGAACCTGTAGAGACCATATCCAGAGGTTAGACACAGCCCCCAGCTAAGGAATGTAGCCACTCACTCATCTCAAAAATATTAACTCAGAATTGCTCCTGTCTAAAAGAAACACAGGATAAAGAATAGAGCAGAGACTGAGGGAAGGCCATCCAGAGACTGCCCCACCTGGGGATCTATCTCATTTGCAGACACCAAACCCAGGCACTAGTGCTGATTCCAAGAAGGGCTTGCTGACAGGAACTTGATATAACTGGCTCCTGAGAGGTTCTGCCAGAATCTGACCAATACAGATGCAGATGCTTGCAGCCAACCACAGATAGAGCATAGGGACCCAATGGAGGAGTTAGATGAAGGGCTGAAGGAGCTGAAGGGGTTTGCAACCATAATAAGAGCAATAATGTCAACCATCCAGACTCACCCAGAGCTCCCAAGGACTAAACCACCAACCAAAAATACACATGGAAGGACCCATGGCTCCAGCTGGATATTTAGCAGAGATTACCTTATCTGGCATCGATAGGTAGGGAGACCCTTGGTCCTGTCAAGGCTTGATGCACCATAGTAGGGGAAGGCTAGGGTGGTGAGGCAAGGAGTTTGGGGTTGGGTGGGGGAGAACCCTCACAAAAGCATGGGGAGGGAGGAGGAGTAGGGAGTTGGCAGAAAGTAAACAGAGAAGGCTTATAACATTTGAAATGCAAATAAGTAAAATAACCAATTAGAAATTTAAAAAAGAAAAGAAAAAGAAAAATCTATGGCAAACATGAGGAACTAAATAAAATTCTAAGAAAAGTCGTTTGACTAGGAAGGCAGAAAAAGCTATAAGGGAAAATGAACAAGACAAAGCAGTGAAGAGAAATTGGCTACAAAGAAGACAAAGATCCAACAGAAAAAATAATCACCTGAAGGATAATTGTCCTGACAACGGAGGGGGCAACAAGGAAATCATCAGATGCATCAAAAAGAAAACATAAAACTAGAGCTGACAATACACTGTATGGAAGGAACAGTTTACTTATAACCATTCAGGTAAGCCAAAGTAAAGGGACTGAGAAAGATATGTTAACACAGCACCAAGGAAGATGGAGCAGTTCTACTACACTTACACGAAGTAGACTCAGCAAACAAACTGAAGGAGTGGAGATGAAGACGATCAGATTGGAGAATTTCATGATATTAAAGAGAACAGTTCTCAAAAAAGAAAAACATAGCAACAGATGAGTATGGCTGTGACAACAAAATACCACAGACACTGTGGGAGTGAAAAATGACAGAAATCAACAAGGAATATCAAAAGTTCATAGGTAAATTTGTAACTGAAAACAAAAATAAAAGCAGATGTGTCCAGCATCTGTGGAAGCCTGATCTACTTCGTATCTATAAAACATTCCACTTAACAACAGCCAACCATAACTCTTCCCAAGCTCACAACAAATGTTCCCTATGATAAACCAGACCATGAGACAGATTTCTGCAGTTTTACAGAAAGCATAGTTTCTGTCACAGGGGAGTAAGCTGAGAAATCATTGATAAATTATAGACAAAAATGCTCGATGCTTTATAAATTAAAAAATTCACCTTTGAAACCTCAACAGCCAATCAACAGTTAATGCTTAATTCTGTACAGACTTTTGCAGAGAGTTTAGAACAAGAAGATCTTTTTTTCTCCATCTTTATTAAATTGGGTATTTGTTGTTTACATTTCAATTCTTATTCCCTTTCTGGGTTTCCAGGCCAACATCCCCCTAACACCTCTCCCTCCCTTTCTATATGAGTGTTCTCCTCCCCCAAACAATCACATTCACTGGGGGTTCAGTCTTGGCAGGACCAAGGGCTTCCCCTTCCACTGGTGCTCTTACTAGGCTATTCATTGCTACCTATGAGGTCAGAGTCCACGGTCAGTCCATGTATAGTCTTTAGGTAGTGGCTTAGTCCCTGGAAGCTCTGGTTGGTTGGCATTGTTGTTCATATGGGGTCTCAAGTCCCTTCAAGCTCTTCCAGTCCTTTCTCTGATTCCTTCAACGGGGGTCCCGTTCTCAGTTCAGTGGTTTGCTGCTGGCATTCGCCTCTGTATTTGCTGTACTCTGGCTGTGTCTCTCAGGAGAGATCTATATCTGGTTCCTGTCGGCCTGCACTTCTTTGCTTCATCCATCTTTTCTAGTTTGGTGGCTGTATATGTATGGGCCACATGTGGGGCAGGCTCTGAATGGGTGTTCCTTCTGCCTCTGTTCTAATCTTTGCCTCCCTACTCCCTTCCAAGGGTATTCTTGTTCCCCTTTAACAGCAATCTGTTGAGGGCTTTGAAGAGAGAACAGCCATGCTAAAACACCCCTTCACACTCACCTGGTAAGGCAGCACACACTCCTGAGATTCATATCTTAGGACACTTGATCCCCCCACCTTTGCCTCCTCTGGTCCCTCCCAAATCAACCACAATATAAACCTTCTTACTCTAAGAGTTAATCTGCATAACCACTATCCTCTGGCTCTGAATCTTGCTATATTTTGTTGCCTTGGACCCCATATATTATTCTGTGGAGTAATAGAGACACATACACCATGTCACTCTTATATTTTTGGTTGTGAGCCTAGCCTTTAACGGCTGAGCCATCTCTCCAGCCCACACCATGTCACTCAAATGTCCATCCCTTTTGCTTGTTTGTTGCATTCATGTATAAAATTGTAAAACAAAAAGGATCCACAAAATATCTGTAGTGTGTGAAATACAACAGAAACAAAAGTCCTAACATCTGATATTGTGTGAGCTTGGGTATTACCTGAGGTTTGGTGTTGTTGTAAAAATATGAAAATAATAAAGAGTAAAGGTGTCTTTTACCTTGCTGGGTCTACACCTCGGGTGCCCAGATATTTGCTAGATATCTTGGCTGAAACACAGCCCAGCCACACACTTTCCTACACTCAAACCTTCACATAAAAGAACACAACACAATAATCTTAGATCCAATTGGTAAGATATAATTGCCCACTTAAACATACAACGCCCGGTACTATCCATCCCTTGAGAACATTAATAACAACCTGTAAATACACAGAGCAGAATCTTAACATCACCTGCCATCTTGTCCTGCCATGGCTTCTCCACGCCTCTCCCCCGCCCTGTCTCCTCCTCTCTCCCCTAGTCTCCTCCTCTTCCTTCAAACTTCTCTCCTGCCCATCCTTCCTTCTCCTCCAATGACAGGCCTCCTTCTATCCAGTACCTGCCTCACCTGTGACATCATCCTACAGTTTGGACTGTACATGCAGTGCTCAGCCTAATACAAAGCAGGGCTGACCCTAAGCAGTGTCCTGGACCAATGTGTTCTTCCATGTTCACCTACCTATAAGGGTGAGTCTAATCTGTCCCATGTACAGCTGCTGTTCTAGAAGTTTTAATGGGAATAAAAGAGAGGTTTTTGTTCTTATCACTGTTTGTCTCATTTAAACATTTTGTAAAGCTCAGCAACAATAAAACCTACAGCTGATATATAAACATTTGTAATTTGAAAAATAAAGAAAAAAAGATTAGCAAATAATTATATACGAAGAAAATGGGAAGTAAGTGAGGTGAGGAGGGAGCAGAAGAAAAGCCGCTACATAAAACTATAAAAATTTCCTCTAAAAGAAATTTTACATAGACAATATTGAATTCAAGCATTTAAAAGGCAGAAATGTTAGGTTAACAAGCTAAGACTTCAACAGGTACATATAACAGAAGTGTGAATACACATTAGTTGTTTCAAAGGTGGACTTGTGAATCTGCCAACATTTCAGAATGTGGAATGCATTACAGACCTAGATCCATGAACTCTGAATTTTCCTACAGATTGCTATTATAAATTCAGGGTGAGGCAGCATTCAGACATGCATGCAAACCTACAAGAGTAGTCTAGCTCATGCCATAGCCTTGGTGGACCTGATATTTTCAAAATTGTCTTTTGACAAGTTGAAATGAACAAGGAATGAAATGAAAATAGTCAGTGCATCTTAAGTACACTGTAGAACTTCCATGTCCTAAATGTGGAGTATTTAAAGTCTTCTTGTGAGTTTATTGTTCCGGAGGCACATAGAAGATTTGTGCCTTCCAAATTAGAACTGCATATCAGAGTAGTGTTGATTCATGTGTCTGGACTGTATTTTAAAGAAGCATTCTCTCAGAAAATGAACCTTCACAGAACTAAGTTGTTTTGGGGTAGGATCCTGCTTCCCTTCTAGAACTTCATTGGAATTACATAAGGTCATTGAATGAAAATGAGTTTGGAAGGACGTGTGATTTTCTGATGTATCTTAGAGATAATGTTTACAAAGCTTGCATCAGCCCTGGTGTTCATTGTCTAGGTCTGCTTAGTCTCTGGCCCCAGCCTGTTAGTCTTCCTCAACCTGCCAAACAAAATAAAGGAGGACGGAGGATTTACCTCAGTGTAGACAGAGGAAGCCTGCTCAGCATGTACAAGGTTCTGGGTTCAAATCCTGGAAATGAAAAAATAAAGTTTTATTTCATAAAAGAAATAGTTGAACTAAATTTTTTTGCAAGGACGAATTTACTATATTAAAATGTGTTTGAAAATGGCTTCATAAGGAAATGACTTCCACAACCTGCATAGGTGGAATAGAAGCTACATAGCTACATATACTGCAACTTACCCACTTCCCACATACATCTCATTATGAGACAGTTCTCAAATATCAACTGCATCTCCTCCATAAACACTTCACAATATTCTGAATGAATGTTTAAGAATATAATAATGTTTCCAAGAAATAGTTGTTCAATATATTTACATAAATAATCAATGGATACATTGTCTCATATATATTTGTATTTGTATTTATTTTTTTCATAAAATAAAATTTCAGATTCTATCATTGTAAATTTACTGATCTGACAATTTGGTTGAAATTGACTTTAAATTCCTTACATATTTACAAGTAAACTACACATAATAAAAAGATAAAATAAAGAAGAAATAATCTTTAGAAATTCCATTTCAGCAAATAGAAATATTTAGTCGTCGATTCGTATGAGCTTGCGTTGGGAAGCCTGTGTTCTCATTAAAGATACCTTGGTTTTTAGTAACGAGTGTCTTATGATTAAGTTTGAAAAGTTATTCGTGTTTTTTTTTTTACTTCAGTTAAACTATAGTATCATCTCTGTCAGAGAAAAGGCAGATATTAAATGATCAGAGTTCATAACAATTGCCTTACAAAGACATTCTGATTGCAAATGCGGATAGACTTAGGGTAGTGAGCAGCATCTCTTGTACCTGCCCACTGCTTTGTGAATCTGTAACTCTCTCTCTGAACGGACTGATAGATAAATTCCAGGCTGCCACAACAAATTTCACAGCCTGGAGACTCACCATAGGCCTCTGACTTTATCTGGATTTCCCATTAGTTTTTTTCATCTTTATTTCGCAGAACCCTTATAAATCCTCCTCACTCACTAAACTTAACTCTAAATTAAATCTTTAGTTCCCTTTCTTGATTCAATTCTTGTCTATTGATTTTCCAGCTATCTAGAAAAGAATCAGCTTCCTTTTCATCATCATCGTCGCTATCATCTCCATCATCATCATCGTCGTCGTCATTGTTGTTGTTGTTGTTGTTGTTGTTGTTATTATTATTATTATTATTATTATTATTATTATTATTATTATCATTATATCTCTTTTTACAGTGCAGTCGTTTTCCCCTTCCCGGTTCACCCTCTGAATGTTCCTCATCCCATACCTTCTCCCCTGTCTCCAAGAGATTTCTCCACCCCACCCCAAGCCCCACTCCATCAGACCTCCCCACTCCCTGGGGACTCAAGTCTCTTGAGGGGTAGGTCTATCTTCTCTCATTGAATCCAGACCCAGCAGACCTCTGGGATATATGTGTTGGGAGCCTCATGTCAGCCAGTGTATGCTGCCCGATTGCTGGCTCTGTGTCTGAGAGATCTCAGGGGTACAGGTTAGTTGAGACTGCTGGTCTTCCTAGGGGCGCCCTCCTCATAGTTTCTTCCAGCTTTTCCCTAATTCAACTATAGGGGTCCCAGACTTCAGTCCATTGGTTGGGTGTAAAATATTTGCATCCCACTCTTTCAATTGCTTGTTGGGCCTTCAGACGGCAGTCAGGCTAGGCTTCTATCTGTAAGCACACCCTGTCAGTAATAATGTCAGGCCGTGGAGGTTCCCCTTTGAGCTGGATCCCAATTTGGGCCTGTCACTGAACCTCCTTTTTCCTCGTGTTCTTCATTTTTGTCCCTGCAGTTCTTTCAGACAGAAAAAATTCCAGGTCAGAGATTTTTAACTATGGAATGGCAACCCCATCCCTTACTTGATGCCCTGTATTTCTGCTGGAGATGGGTTCTACAAGTTCCGTTTCCACACTGTTGGGCATTTCATTTAAAATCCCTTCCTTTGAACCCTGAACATCTCCTACCTCCCAGGTCTCTAGTACATTCTAGAGGGTCTCCCTACATCCTACCTCCAGAGGTTGCCGAAACAGGCCTGTTCCCCCACAGTACCTGATAATGTTCCCCTTTCCCCCTCTCTGTCCCCTCTCACACCCAGGTCCCTCCCTCCTAGCCCCCATGATTGCTTTCTTCTCCTTCCCAAGTGGATTTGAGGTATCCTCACTTGGGCCTTTCAGCTTGTTTACCTTCTTGAGTTCTGTGGATTGTATCCTGGATGTTCTGTACTTTTTTTTTTCTTTTGGCTAATATCAACTTATTACTGAGTACGTACCATGCATGTCCTTTGGGGTCTGAGTTACCTCACTCAGAAATGTATTTTCTTGTTCCATCCATTTGCCTCTAAAACTAAGTATGTCTTCATTCTTAATAGCTGAGTAGTACTCCATTGTGTAAATGTGCCACAGTTTCTGTATCCATTCCTCTGTTGAAGGACATCTGGGTTGTTTCCATCTTCTGGCTATCAGAAATAAGGCTACTCTAAACATAGTGGAACACGTGTTCCTGTGGCATGGTGGGGCATCTTTTGAATATATGACCAAGAGTGTTATAACTGGGTAGAACAATTTCAAATTATCTGAGAAATCTCCAGATTAATCTTCAGGGTTGTAACAATTTGCAATCCTACCAGCAATGGAGGAATATTCCTCTTTCTCCACATCCTTGATAACATGTGCTGTCATCTGAGTTTTTGTTATTTTTATTTTATTACATGTTTAATTCAAGAACTAAATAAGTTCATACTTCATAATTGGTCAACATAGTTTGTATTTTTTGGTCTTCATTTTTCTTCCCATTCAGTTCTTGAGGAAAACAGTTACTAATGATACTGAATATTCTTATAGACATTGGCCTTTAAATTGCCAAGCACATTCAAACACACGTTCTTCTACTTTCGGCATTTGTCATAAGATACTTCAAATTTAGATTAAATTCCAGTACAGTTTTGAAGATATGAGTTGTGTAATGTAACAGAAGAGAGTTGATCAATACTTAGATCTAATAATTTGGTGTTTGTAAAATATTTATTTCCACTTAAGCCTAAAAACTTCTAGTAAGGAGAGAGTTTCACTCACTTATTACCCTTGTGTAACATTTTTCCTTGTGTTCCCACAGTTTCCAGTTAATTAATTGACTTAACAATATTCATCAACACTAAATAATTAAGACATCCCTATGGCTTAAGTACAATTTATAGACTTCAATCTTCAAAAATATGCCTTAAGTACGACCATTTACTTCTAACTATTATTGGTTAAATTATCCATTTTATGGCCACAAAATTATTCTATTTTGAGCTTTCTGTTTGTTTGGCATAGTTATTCATTTTTATAGTTTTCTAGAATTTGTTTTGTTGTTTCTCTTTTATGTGTATGCTTGTGATTGGTTGTCTCCATGGATACCAGGTTGGCCTCAAATTATTGATGATGCTCTCCTTCCCCAGCTTAGAGAATTGGACTAACAGTTTCATGATACCACATTCAGCTTAGTTTCTTAAATGGCTCAATTGTCTGAGATTGTCTTGTATATTTTCTATTCTAGACCTGAAGCTATACATTCCCTCAAAAAGGTCTAAATTCTTCTGCATCTTGTTTCTTTTAAAAATAAGATATGGTAAATAAAATCTAGATGCAAGTGTTGTTTGCTACCACTCAGCTGTGTTCTTGGCCACTCACATCCCACTAAGAGCTACAAACAATGCTATTTATTTTAAACAAAATATATTATGAGCTGATGAAAAGACAGTTGTTGGCATTGGAATATCTTCCTTAAAATATTAATTTTTAATTCCATCCTATCCTGAAAATGTCACTTTTGAAAATATGTTTTAATTGAAAAAGAATTGTATCACTCTCCCATCCCTTTCTCCTTTCCAGTCCCTTCCCAGCTTCCCATGCAGAATCTTTCCCACATCCACCACCATCCCTCAAGTTACTAGTTTATTTTTCTTTAATTATTTTGTTACAGGTTTTATATATATATATATATATATATATATATAAATATATATACACATACCTGTTGATTACATGTTTGTCGGTGATATGTATGAGGTTTCAAAGCTGACCACCATGTATGGGACAACCAATAAGGGACTTCATCTCTGTGAGAAGCTAGTTGTCCTTCTAACATTAATTTGTGGCCTGTGTTTTTTGGTATAGAAACAGGACCTTGTAAAATTTCCTTCCCTGTTTTTTTTTCTTTTACCGGATATGTTTTATTTACATTTCAAATGTTATTCCCTTTCTTGGTTTCCTGGAGATAAGCCTCCATCCTATCCCCTTGCCCTTCTTCTATAAGGGTGTTCCCCTCCCCATTCCCCCCTCTTCCTGCCCCACCCCTGACATTCCCCTACACGAGGGGTCCAGCCTTGGCAGGACAAAGGGTCTCTTCTCCCATTGGTGCCCAAAAAGGCCATCCTCTGCTACATATGCAGCTGGAGTCTGCCTTTTGTATTAACATGTTCATTGATATTGACATTGTCCTGGTTTTGTTTATACAGGTATTTCTAGGAAAGGCCTTCACACCTTCACAGCAGACTTCCTACTATTCCGGCTCTTAAAATCTTTCTGTTCCCAATTTCCTGATATTCTCTTACCCATAAATGCAGGAACTATCATACATATGTATCCTTTGGGGCTGCGAGCCCCATGATGGTTGATCTCTGATTTGTGTTCAGTTGTGGTTGTCTGTGACTGTCCCTATTTGCTCCAAAGGAGGCTTCTTTGATGAAGGGTGATATATCTGTGGGTATACACATAGGAGAATTAAGAATATAGTAAGGAATCATGCCAAGTGGCAGTAGCAGAGATTACTTTCTGAGATCCAGGACCCCACGGTCCTCAGGTAGCTGAATAATTTTCCAGCATTGCAGGGATCTTTCTGAAATGAGCCCTTTGGCATCAATAAGAGTAGAAGAGAGATATCACAGGTGAACCAAACCCAGGCTAGATCCTGAAAGGTCTCTCCCCTGAATCCTGTTTGTATTCTCATTTTATATATGAAAACCACATGGGAGGGGTGAGCAAGCAAGCCAGATTTCAGAGAAGCTTAACTAGCACACAACACATTGTAAAGGGCAACAATCCATTGTTTCAACTCTTTATCCACATCATTCTTGTAGCAAGTAAGGTCAATCTTGACAAATAAGCAGTTCATGCAGTGCTTTAAGTGAATCACTACATAAAACCACAAACCAGTTTGCTCTTTTCTATTTTATTATACTTCATGAACACCGGGAATGATTTCTTAACATTGAGTGGTCCTGAAGTCCAACTGGAAGGCTATGCGAGTGAGACTTATTGCATGTTTATGTCTATTTTGTCATATTGGTAATTGTTATGGTTCATAGTTGTCATAGCTGAGGAGGACTATGCAGATGCTTCCCTCTATCAGCAGATCTCATAATATTTTCTGGAAGTATGACAGCGAGAGCTAAGAGAAGTCTAAGTACTATATTGATATGAAAATCTATATTGTTTGGGAAATTACTTGAACTAGCATAACAAATGATTTTAAAGGAAAGATTTCTTGTGCCTGGTACTGGGGTTTGAGTAAATAAAAAGAAGCCACGGCTTCAAGAGCAGATATGGTGTTACAAAAGAAAATTTGAAGGAATGGGGATGAGAAATGATGTAATTATAATATAATTAAAAAATAAAACTTATTTTAATAGATGAACAACTTCATTCTCTGTGCTGAGACTACTGTCAAAACCAAATAAATATATTTTTCTCTTTATTTTCAACTTTTTCAATAACAGGCACATTGCTTCTAAGCATATTGTTATAGATTGATATGCTGATTCCTATTCAACTACCACTTAAAGATGACACTCAGTCCCCTGTCAGTCCTCAAACCTTCACTCCATTCAGCATATCATTAACTAGGAGATAGGTCAGACAGATATGCCTATAGGAAATTAGAGAATATAGGCACTTACACTAATAGATTTTTGTAGCTCAACAAATGAAATCCTCACAAGCAATTTCTGTTCCATAATTATCTCAATATACTAATGTTTCTATACTTCAAAAATAGGGGGCAAACCTCTTCTGTTAATAATTAAAATTTTCCAACTTTTTCTCTTAAATTATTTCAATTGCAGCCATGTAAGGTTGAAGTATTTAGCCTGTGTGAGAGTAAACAAAGCAGTTATTGCCATGTACAAAAGGGAGCATATTACATTGGAATCAGAGCTAAAACTAGTGCATTTTGAAGTGCAGGCCACTTTCTGCATTTGTCAGTTTTCCTTTTTTAAAGGTTCTCTTCCATTTTTAATTTTCAATACAAACCTTGCCTCTAATGTCTAACATGTGAAAGGTTTAATTACATGCTGTCTTAAGAAATGACACTGATGTCTGAAATGTATTAAATTAGTTGTCATCACTACACATTCTCTGATAAATATATTTATATACAGCAATAGAAATTGTGAATGCTTATTTTCTAACTCTTATTTTGAAATTTGTCAATTTTTTCTGAACCACAGACACTCACATAAACCTTTTCTATGTTCAGATATGTTTTGTATTTTTTTTTTGCACATGTATATTCATAGTGGTCACTTTTAACATAAAGGTCTTAGATCAAAAAATACTTATTTTCTCATATTGGTTAATTACCTAATATATATTAATGGACAGATTTCAAAATTACCTAATATTTATTTATATATTTATATGATACAGAAAATCTAAATATTTGCAACCTGTAGAGGTGCTTGTTTCTTTTGATTTTTATAGTATTAACATTTAACTCGGGCTCTTACACAGTCAAATGTCTCACTTTCAAGTCACATTGTTTCACCATGCTTCTTTTTAAAGTTAATGAAAACTAGGTGCCTCCAAGTACATAAGTAAGTGCATATTCTGGAAAATGTGGGGGGGGGTTGTCACCCCATAGGAAGGAAAACAATATCAACCAACCAGATACCCCAGAGCTCCCAGGGACTAAACCAGGAAGAAAAGAGTACACATGGAGCTACCGATGGCTCCAGCGGCATGTGTAGCAGAGGATGCCCTTGTGGGCATCAGTGGTAGGAGAGGCCCTTGGTCCTACCAAGGCTCGATGCCCCAGTGAAAAGGAATGCCAGGAAGGAGAGGAAGGAAAGAGTGGGTAGGGGAGCACCCTCATGGAGGTATGGGGTGGGAGGATGGAATGGAGGTTTCTGGAGGAGAAATTAGGAAGGGGGAAAATGTAAGTACCTTTGAAATATAAGTAAGTGTAAAAAATATACAATAAAAATAATTTAATTTAAAATAAAAATAAAAATAAAATAAAGTTTACCCTATTTCACATGTTTTATACTGATCCAAGACCTAGCAACTGCTCTTCCTTGCAGATTTATGGATAGAATTGTGCGCCCAAATTTCTTCTCGGTGCCGGGATTTTGTCTGGCTGGATCTTGCACAGGCTACATGCATGCTGTTGCAATCATTTCAGCTCACCTGTGCATCTTCCCTGGTATGTCCAGAAGATGTTTAATTATGGTTTTAACTTATTATTGGTGTGTGTGTGTGTGTGTGTGTGTGTGTGTGTGTGTGTGTGTGTGTGTGTATGTTGTATACTTTTCAAGGTTGGTCCTCTTTCCACTATGGGGTCTGTGCATCAAACTAAAATTGTCAGTTTAGTATAACAAGTATTTTTAATCCCTGAGCCATCTCACTTGCCTTTCAATGAAATTTCAGTATATCTCCTAAACTATCAAACTTCTAATATCAATTGGTCAAATTTTCATGTTTACCCTTCTATTGAGCACTGCAACTCTTTCACACTCATAGCTTTAACTTACCTGAAGTATTTTTAGTGTATCAGACTATTTCATGTTAATGTATAGGAGTGTGTATGCCACCACTTTTACAGTTATTACTGTGAGGTGTATTTGATGCTTTTGTATAGGACATGCCTTCATGCATTACAAGCCTTCCAAGTAATTTTCTTTGGGATCTTATTTAATGAAAGTCTTTTCACAGAAAACTACCTCTCTTATCATCAGTACTGGCTTCTTTAGACAAATTTGATAGCTATTTCATTCAGCTGTGTTACTTGTCCTGGAACCACATTGATCCATTGCTGGCTGGCTCAAATTGACTACTGGAAGTCAGTTACTTGCTCTTACTGTTCTGTGGTAGTTCACTGTGTTTTCTCCTGGCTGGTTATAGCGTTTCCATTTAAATATGTTTGCTCTGCACTTTCATGTCGCATATATCTGGGTAACAGGAATTATTTTAATTTACCAAATTTAGTATTCAATGGACTTCCTAAATGTTTTCATTGTGAACTTTGTCAAGAGAAAAGTCTGACATTATTATTGTTATTGTTATTGTTATTATTAGTATTCCAGTCATTGCCCCCATCTGTAAGTGGAGGTATTGTTTTCCTAATTGGTTCTTGATTGTGTCAATAAAGACAGTGGGAGCCAATCACTGGGCAAGGGGAAAAAGGTGGGATTTCCGGGTCCCAGGAGCAGCAAGAGGATGAAAGGAGTGAGATCAGAGTGTGAAGTGGAAGAAGGCACAGAAATGTAGGTCTTGGGGTACCAATAGTTCGTAGCCTCTGCAGGGGATGGAGGCTAAGGAGGGTGGGGCAGGAAATTCTTCCCCCAACCATTGAATTTTCTGGCTAGTTTTAAAATATTAAGGCTATCTAGTATTTTCTATACACGGTGATTAAGGTGGGCAGGAGAAAGAACACAGCTGGGGCAGTCCTTGACAGCTTGGCAGAACTAGCCACAGGGTGATTGGCCAATAGAGAGTAATCACAGCTCCTGGCATTATTGGGAAAAGCTTCAGAGCTGGTGGCTTGGTGAAGCTGAGTAAGACCAGGGTGGCTTGATGAAGTTAGCTGTGGGGGCTGAGTAAGTCAAGCGCATAGCCCTGAAGAAGGAGCTAGCATTTTTTTTTTAATTACATGCAACACCCCTTAGTCTTCCCTCCCACAGTTCCTCATCCCATTCTTCCAACCCCTTGCCTCTAAAAGGGTACTTCTCCCTACCTGGCCTCCCCTTTCCCTGGGTCTTCAAGTCTCTCCAGATTAAGTGCATCTTTTCCCACTGAGGCCTGACCAAGCAGACCTTTGCTATATTTGTACCAGAGGCCTCAGAGAGGCCCGTGTATGCTCCTGGTTGATGGCTCAGTCTCTAGGAGCTCCCTGGGGTCTGGGTTAGTTGAGACTGCGAGTCTTCCTATGGGGTAGCTCTCCTCTTCAGCTTCTTCAATTTTTCCCCTTTAATTCAACCATAGGAATCACCGACTTCAGTCCAGTGGGTGGATGTAAGTATCTGCTTGTGTCTCAGTCAGATGCTGGTAGGGACTCTCAGAGGAAAGCAATACCAGGCTCCGGTCTATAAACATATCATAGCATCAGTAACAGTGTCAGGGCTTGGTGTCCCCCTCACCCCATGAGATGGATCCCAAGTTGGGCCAGTCACTGGACAGCTTTTCCTTCAGTCTCTTCTCCATTTTTGTTCCTTCAGTTCTTTTAGACAGGAACAGTTCTGGTTCAGAAATTTTGACTGTGGGTTAGTAACCCCATCCTTCCACTTGAGGCCTTGTCTATCTACTGAAGGTGAACTCTTTGAGTTCCCTCATCCAATCATTGGGCATTTTGACTAACATCACCCACATTGGGTTCTTAGATCTCTTAACTTCCTGGTCTGTAGAGCTTTATAGAGAGCCTCCCTAAACTCCACCCTGGGCCCCTAGACTGCTTATTTCCATTCATTTTCTTGCCTTCTGGGCTTCTCTTCTGTCCCTACCACCATACATGATCCTGAACCCTCTTCCCTTCCTCCTCCTCCCCCTCCCACCGAGGTCCCACCTTTCCTCTGCCTCCAGTGATTATTTCCTTCCCCTTCTAAGTGGGACTGAATCATCCTCACTTGGGTCTGCTTGTGAAACTTCTTAACAGTCTGTTTGTTGTATCCAAGGTATTCTTTACTTTTTGGCTAATATCCACTTATCAGTGAATACATACCATGCATATCCTTTTGGGTCTGAGTTACCTCAATTAGGGTGATTTTTTTCTAGTTCCATCCATTTGCCTGAAAAATTCAAGATGTCCTCATTTTTAATAGCTTAATAGTATTTCATTGTGTAAATGAACCACATTTTCTGTATCTATTCTTCCATTGTGGGACATCTGTGTTGTTTCCAGCTTCTAGCTATTACAAATAAGCCTACTCTGAACATGTTGGATCACATGTCCTTGTGGTATGGTGGGGCATCTTCTGGGTATATGACCAAGTTTGGAATAGCTGGGTCTTCAGGTAGAGCTATTTAAAATTTTCTGAGGAGCCAACAGATTGAATTCCAAAGTGCTTGTACCAGTTTGCAATTCCACCAACAATGTAGGACTGTTCTTTCTCCAGATCATGGCCAGCATCTGCTGTCACTTGAGTTGTTGATCTTAGCCATTCTGATGTAAAGTGGAATCACGGGTTCATTTTGATTTGCATTTCTCCAATGACTAAGGACTTTGAACATTTCTTTAAGTGCTTCTCAGCCATTTGTGATTCTTCTGGTGTGGAGTCTCTGTTTAGTTCTGTACCCCACTTATTTTATTAAGTTACTTGTTTTTTTCAGAAGTTGACTTCTTGAGGGTTTTTTTTTG
This sequence comes from Rattus norvegicus, assembly GCF_021556685.1. Classification (NCBI taxonomy): domain Eukaryota; kingdom Metazoa; phylum Chordata; class Mammalia; order Rodentia; family Muridae; genus Rattus; species Rattus norvegicus. The sequence continues at coordinate 84,304,479 of NC_141539.1, read as the reverse complement.
TTGTGTGTGTGTGTGTGTGTGTATGTGTGTGTGTGTGTGTGTGTGTGTGTGTGTTTTGGACATTAGCCCTTAGTCAGATGGGTTTGTGGAGATTTTTTTTTTCAGTCTGTAGAATTGAAGGTGTCTTTTGCCTTACAGAAGCTTTTCTGTTTCGTGAGGTCCCATTTATCAATTGTGGATCTTAGAGCCTGAGCAATTGTGTTCTGTTCAGGAAATTTCACCTTGTGATGATGTGTTCAAGGCTATCCCTACATTTTATCTTCTATTAGATTCAGTGTATCTGATTTTATGTTGAGGTCCTTGATCCACCTGGACTTGAGCTTTGTGCAAGGTAAGAACTATGGATACATTTTTATTTTCCTATATACAAACTACCAGTTAGACAGCAGCATTTATTGAAGATGGTTTCCTTTTTCCACTTTATGTTTTTGGCTTCTTTGTCAAAGATCAAGTGTCCATAGGTGTGAAGGTTTACTTCTGGGTCTTTAATTCTATTCCATTGATCTAACTGTCTGTCCCTGTACCAATACCATGAGGTTTGTTACTTTTCATTTTGTTTTATTTTGCATGTCATGTATTTCTGCATTGTCTGAACCCTTTCCATAGAGAAAATAACTCTCAGATGGCTCAATAAATGTCTGTGTCCTAGATCTCATGATATATATATATATATATATATATATATATATATATATATTTCATTCCCCTGGGTTGCTGGATAAGGCCCATAACTTAATTCTAACAAACAAAATATAGCAAATTGATAAAAGTGATAAAATGCTACATTTGTGACTTTGTTACTCTATGATAATTAATCTTGAATATAAGCTTAGCTGAGATTCCATTTGCCACATTGGATCAATGTAATTAGTGACTAGGTAAAAAGCTACAGTAAGCAGGAAAATGAGAATATACTTTAGACAAGATCCAAAAGCTGAGCCTTTACTTTCACAAGTGTGGGCAAATGATTTCTGCAATGATATGAGCAACAGGGAAAGCAAGCCCAGCTCCATTATCATTCAGACGTGAACTAATACGTCAGTGTTTCCTTACACATCACACAGGCAGACATGCTGTTGCCAGACATCTGACCCACAGAAATAACTGGGATAATAAATGAGTGCTGGTTCACACTGCCGTGTTTTTCATAATTTTATGCAATGCCAAAAATTAATGCATGCCTAAATTGAATTTACAATATTGCTCTATTTGACAAAAAGTTATAATCTCACATTTGGCATAAAAATATCTACAGAACAACATTTTGTCTTTTTTTGTACTTCAGCAAATGTAATTCTGATGTTTATATTTTAATGTTGATTTTTATTATTTGGATACACACACACACACACACACACTATTCTGTGAAGTAGAGAAATAAATAATGCTTGCAAACTTATTTCTTTAAAACTAATATTATCCAAATAATAAAGGGAAATAAAAACTCTAGGGAAAATAACTTATGGAATGATTTTTCCTGATGAATATGCATACAAAATTCTCAGCAAATGCTTTGCACACTGAATTCAAGATCATAAAAGTAATCACTCATCAATATAAAGATACAAAAATAAACATGTAAAGCAATTGAATAGAACAAAAGACCTAGACAAGATCCTCACAACTAAATATACGTAGATTTTAACAAAATGCCCAAAGTAGACATTTTAGAGAAGACATTCAATAAATGATGATAGAAAAATTGGATATCAATATGTAGAATGATGAAACTATTCTTATTTCATACCGTGCACAAACTCTTGTGCAAATGGATCAAGGACTGCAACTAGCGCAAGATAGCCTGACACTGCTACAGGAAAAGAGAGACACTATTTCAAAACATCATTATAGATAGACGTTTAATTCTTTTTAATTAAAATAGATTCTTCTCCCCAGCAATAAATTCTCAACAGTTCCCCCTCCCTCTACTCTTTCCAACTCTCCCTTACTTCCCCTCGCCCCCAAATCCATTCTCTCCCCATTTATTCTTCAGAAAAAAAGCAGGACTCCAGAAGATGGCTGTCAAACAGAACAAAGCAAACCCAATGGGATACAAGGCAAAAGTCCTCCTATCAAAGCTGGATCATGCAACCCAATAGGAATAAGAACATCTCAAGAATAGGAAGGAATCAGAAGTGTCCTGGTAGGAGTCCAACCAAAACACCAAACTAACAGCCATAATATGCATGCAGGGGATATGCACGCGGGATTGCTGTTGCAGTCTCATGGTCCCAAGTGAACCTCGCATACTTAATTTGGTTGTTGATGTTTTTGTGGTGCCCTTCTACTCCTCTGACTCCTAGATTCCTTCTGCCTGCTCCATCCCCTACCCAAGGGGAGGGACTAATGGAGACATCCAGCTGAGACTTCCCCTTTACATAATGACTGATTGTAGGTCTCTGTACATACTCATTCCTATGCTGCTGGAGAAAGCCTCTCTGATGATGACTGCACAAGGCACCAATCTATGAGTATAGCAGACCATCTTTAGTCATCGTTTCACTGCTTCTGGTCGTTTGGTGGTTTGAGTTTTGTTCATTCGTTTGTTTTATTTTATTGTGTTGTTCTTATTTATTATTTACTTATTTTGGTCAGTCATGTTTGGTTCTATCATAGGTTTCTAGATAGACTTTTTATATTTGACTCAAGTGTTACAGGATATTAGACCAGGAAATGACAAATAGGACCTCATGGAACAAAAAGCTTCTATTTCTAAAAGGACGATTTCTTTTCTAAATTTTTATTTGCAGATTTTAATTACCATATAATTATACCATCCCTTTCTTCTTCCAACCCTTTCTCTACCTCCCTTTGTTCCCTCTAAAATTCATGGACTTTTTCTTTTTCATTTTTACTACACACACAAATACACATACACATACACTGAACAGAATGGGATAAAATCTGTCAGTCATCTGACAGAGAATTAGTTTCTAAACTATACAAAACAAAACTAAACAATATCTTAACACCAAACATAAAAACCTACCTAATTAAAATAAAGGGTACAATATTAAACAGAGTTCCAAAACAAGAACTACAAATAGGCAGGAAACACTTGGAATGTATTCAACATCATATCTATGGAGAATATAGAAATTAAAACTACACTGATATTCCACTTCACCCTAATCATAATGGTGATCATCAAGAACACAAGCAATACAGACACTGCCATGGATAGCAGGAGAGGGTCAACCACATGCACTGTTGTTGGGAACATAAATTATACAGACTGTTCAATTCAGTCTGGACATTTCTCAAAAGATGAGAAGTAAACCCACCATATTAAACCATCTGTACTATTCCTGGCATGACACTTTACTATGAAGATTTAAGCATACCCATGTTTATGACTTCTCAATTCCCTGTGGCTATAAAATGGATTCAGTTTAAATGTCTATCAACTGATGAATGGATAATGAAAATGTAGCACATATACCCAATAGAATTTTATATAGCTATACATAAAAATAAAATTATAAAATTTCCAGGAAAATAGATGGTGCTAGGAATTTATTTATTGTGTGAGGTATCCAACACCTAGAAAGACAGACAGATATTGCATGTTATTCTTCATGTTTACTATACGTTTAAATTTTTAGATGTCAAATTTTAGGAAAAGAAACATAAGAGGACACAAAAATACTTAGGATATATGAGAAACCTACTATTTTATGTTAGGATGAAAAATTTAAAGTTTTACCAGAGGTACCATTTATGCAATTCTTTTTGTTTTGTTTTGTTTATTTCTTTTTAAATCTATTATTATAGTCCAATCTTTATCCCCCTCTCGGTCCATGGTCCACCATCTGGTTGTTCGTCATCCCATACATCCTGACCTGTCTCCAAGAGGATGTCCCCCACCCCACCCACTCCCACCCCCACTAGACTTCCCTACTCCTTGCCTCAAGTCTCTCAAAGGTTAGGTACATCTTCTACCACTGAGGCCAGGCCAGGCAGTCTTCTGCTGTGTGTGCGTCAGGGCCTCATATCAGTTGGTGCATGCTGTCTTGTTGGTGGCTGTCTGAGGTATCTCAGGGGTCCAAGACACTGATGGTATTCCTATGGGGTCGCCCTCTTCCTCAATTTCTTCCAACTTTTATCTAATTCAACCATAGGGGTCACCAACTTCTGTACATTGGTTGGGTGTAATATCTGCATCTGACTCTTTCAGCTGCTTGTGGGCCTCTCAGAGAGCAACCATTCTAGGCTCCTGTTTGTAAGCAAACCGTAGATCAGTAATAGTGTCAGGCATTGGAGCCTGCCTGTAAGATGGATCCCAATCTGGGCCAGTCACTGGACCTACTTTTCATCAGTTTCTTCTTTTTGTTCCTGCACTTCTTCTAGACAGGAACAATTCGGAGCCAGAGTTTCTGACTGTGGGATGGCAACCCTATCCCTCCACTTGATGCCTCTTCTTTGTATTGGAGGTAGATTCTATAAGCTTTCTCTCCTCATTGTAGGGCATCTTATCTAAGGCTCATCTCTTTGAGTCCATCTTCCTAAGTCTTTGGTACATTCTAGATTGCCCCCCAAGGTTGCCTGTTTCCATTCATTATGCTGGCCCTCAGGGTTTCAGTCCTGTTCCTCCCAAATACCTGATCATGTTTCCCCTTCCACTTCCCTGTCCCTTCTTCTGCACAGGTTCCTCCTTCCCTCTACCCAACTCCCATGATTGCTTTCTTCTCTTTCCCAAGTGGGATTGAGGCATCTTCACTTGGGCCCTTTAGCTTCTTAAACTGTTTGAGTTCCGGAGTATTCTGTATCTTTTGGCTAAGATCTGCTTAGTGAGTTCATATCATTGGATCAAGGACCTCAACATAAAATCAGATACACTGAATCTAATAGAAGAGAAAGTAGGAAAGAGCTTTAATCTAATTGCCACGAAGGTGGAAGGGAATTTCCTGAACAGAACTCCAATGGATCAGGCTCTAAGATCAAGAATTGATAAATGGGACCTCATGAAACTGAAAAGCTTCTATACAGTAAAGGACATAGTCAATAGAACACATCAGCAACCTAATAAAATATATAAAGAACTCAAGAATCTAAGAACCAAAAAAGCCAAACAACCCAATTAAAAAAATGGTGTATAGAACTAAACAAAGACTTCACAACAGAGGAATCTCAAATGGCTGAGAAGTTCCTGAACAAATGTTCAAAGTCTTTATTGATCAGGGAAATGCAAATCAAAACAACCCTGAGATTCTACATTCTACCAATCAGAATGGCTAAAATAAAAAAATAAACTCAGATAACAGCACATGTTGGCATTGATGTGTAGAAAAAGGAACACTCTTCCACTGCAGGTGGGATTGCAAAATGGTATAACCACTTTGGAAATCAATCTGGAGGTTCCTCAGAAAATTGGAAATGGATTTACCTGAAGACCCAGCTATACCACTCTTGGACATATACCCAAAAAATGCCCTCACCATGCCTCAGGGGCATGTCTTCTACTATGTTTGTACCTGCCTTATTTGTGATAGGTAGAGTCCAGAAACAACCTAGGCATCACACAACACAAGAATGGATACAGAAGATGTCATTTGTTTATATAGTGGAATACTACTCAGCTATTAAGAATGAGGACATCATGAGTTTTGCAGGCAAATGAATGAACTAGAATATACCATCCGAGTGAGGTAACTCAAATGCGAAAGGCCATCAATGCATTTGTAATGTGAGTCTCAGATGCAATAGGTTATTAAACACAAATGTCAGTGCCGGCTGTGAGACACCTATTTAGTTATGATTATCCAGAACAGCCAGCTGCAGCAGCCACAAATACTCTTTGATTTTTCACCAGAATTAGATGGTAAAATCCTGTTGTTAAAAAAAATTCCCATTGGATGAAGAGACACCATACTGGAAATGAGGTAAATGCTTTCCTCCTACTGGTATACTTCTAAGATACTGCTTTCCTGGCAGCTGAAAGAAAAACCAACAGTGCTCTTTCCTAGTTTTGGACTTCGCATACTAAGATTCCAGCTTCCCAGCAGGATGTCTTCAATACTAGCCAGATTGTTGCGGGATAATCTATTTCTGAATGGATCTGCCTATCCACAAAAAGGAGTTCATGCGTGATAATGAGGAACTGGCAATAAAGGTTATAATATAAAGTAGTGAACCTACTTCTGTTTTTTTCTAAATAGACATATTAAACTGCTACCTAAAATACTTAGGTTTGTACCAATTAACTAGAACTATACCCCCTCTTGATCAATAAAGCTTTTCTTTGTACAAAGAATGGTTTGTGCCAAGATCTGCTATGGGTCAACGCATTGAGAGTGAATAAAAAGTGAGTAAACACCCATATTCTCTGGCTCCCTGTAGCTCATAGGGCACTGAGAAGGGAGTAGAAAGAATGTAAGAGTTGGATGCACTGTGAAATGCTATTTTACAGGATGACACAATCATAAATGTACAATAGTGACAATATCTGCAAAAGGCCAATGCAAAATTGATACCATAAAGTTAAGTTATAGATTAAAAATGAGATTATGGGACCCAGATCTACCTAAGATAACGTTTTGGGGAAAAGTATTATGTTCATTGGTAGAGTCTCTTGGGAGTTACTCACCCTCTGATGAATAGCTTCATGCCTATTAATGTACACAATGCTGGGTAAGTCCAGTGGTCAACAAAGTCATAATAAAAATAAAACAAAAGGACATGTAAGTGAGCTGAGGTCTTGGTAAAAGGAGGGGACTGCTAGAAATGGGAGAGTACTAAGAGTAGATGAGAAAATGAGTATGACTAGAACACACTACACATGCATGGAATGTTTGTATCAAAGAACAAATTAGTTAGAAAAACACAATCATGTCTATACTGCCTTGTAACACAAGTACTGGGAGGTAGCGATGCCAGGAGCTACATGGCCAGCCAGCTTAGTCAAAACGGCACAAATCCATTCACTGAGATACCTTGCCTTAAGGCGATAAGATAGAATGAAATAAAAGATTATGTTCTAGGTGATTTCCCAATTTTGCTTCTATGGATTCAGTGTATCAAGTTTTATGCTGTGTAATAGTACAGGATATATGTTCCTGAACAGAACACCAATGGCTCAGACTCTAAGATCAACAGTTGATTAATGGGATCTCATGAAACTGCAAAGCTTCTGTAAGGTAAAAAAAAAAAAAAAAAACTGTCAATAGGACAAATTGGCAGCCCGCAGTTTGCGAAAGGATCTTACCAACCCTACATCTGACAGAGGGCTAATATCTAAAATTTATAAAAATCTCAAGAAATTGAACTCTAACAACCCAAATAATCTAGTTAAAAAGTGGGGCACAGAGCTACATAGAATTCTCAAAAGAGAACTTTCAAATGGCCAAAAGGTTCTTATGAAAATGTTCAAATCCCTTAGTCATCAGGGAAATGCAAATCAGAACAACTTCGAGATTTCATCTTATACCCATCAGAAGAGTTAAGATCAAAACCTCAAGCACATGCTGTCAAGGATGTGGAGCAAGGGGAACACTCCTCCACTGCTTATAGGAGTGGAAAGGAAACTTGTACAACCACTTTGGAAACCAATTTGGTAGCTTCTCAGAAAACTGGGAATAGTTCTATCTCAGGATCCAGCTATAGAGCTCCTGGGTAGGTGCCCGAAAGATGCTCCAACATCTCACAAAGACACTTGCTCAACTATGTGCATAGTTGCTTTATTCATAATAGCCAGAAACTATAAACAAGCTAGATATATCTCAACTGAAGAATGGATAAAGAAAAATTGGCACATCTACTTAATGGAATACTATTCAGCTATTAAAACCAAGATATTATGTTTTTGAAAGCAAATGGATTGGATTTGAGAATATCATTCTGAGTGATGTAACCCAGTCCCCAAAAGACATGTGTGGTGTGAACTCACTTATAAGTGGACATTAACCATAATTAGCCATACAGGTACCATGTTACATTCCACAGACCCAAAGAAACTAAGCAAGAAGGAAGGCCCAAGCAAAGATGCTTGAATCTCACTGAGAAGGGGGAATAAAATAGTCATAAGGGGCAGATGAAAGGCGAGAACTGGGAAGGAAAGTGTTTGGGGAGGAGAATGTAGGATTCAAGATCAGGTGTGGGGAAGAACAGGAGGGATGGCTATATGGCCATGAAAATGAATGGGAATCTGTAACTGACAGGGGTGGAGAGGTGGGGCATTATCTCCAGGAGGAGACACGGCCTTGGAGACAAGGGAGGTGCTCAAGAATCAATGAAGGTGGGAAGTCCCACACCCGCGGATCCCGGCCCGCAGCAGCTCTCTGCTCCCAGACCCCGTGAGAGAGAGAGACCTCACCACCTGGTCAGGTGGGCACTCCTGAGGCTGCAGAGCGGAAGAGACCACCAACACTGCTCACCCCTGCCCACATCCCTGGCCCAAGAGGAAACTGTATAAGGCCTCTGGGCTCCCGTGGGGGAGGGCCCAGGAGCGGCAGGACCCCTGCCTGAGACACCTCCTGAACCTGAAGGAAACAGACCAGATAAACAGTTCTCTGCACCCAAATCCCGTGGGAGGGAGAGCTAAACCCTCAGAGAGGCAGACACGCCTGGGAAACCAGAAGAGACTGCACTCTGCATACACATCTCGGACGCCAGAGGAAAACACCAAAGACCATCTGGAACCCTGGTGCACTGAAGCTCCCGGAAGGGGCGGCACAGGTCTTCCTGGTTGCTGCTGCTGCAGAGAGCCCGTGGGCAGCACCCCACTAGCGAACTTGAGCCTCGGGACCACAGGTAAGACCAACTTTTCTGCTGCAAGAAAGCTGCCTGGTGAGCTTGGGACACACGGAAGCAGAATTCCTCTAGGACCGGGCACATTCTGTGTTTACCGGAAGTCCCACACCCGCGGATCCCAGCCCGCAGCAGCTCTCTGCTCCCAGACCCCGTGAGAGAGAGAGACCTCACCACCTGGTCAGGTGGGCACTCCTGAGGCTGCAGAGCAGAAGAGACCACCAACACTGCTCACCCCTGCCCACATCCCTGGCCCAAGAGGAAACTGTATAAGGCCTCTGGGCTCCCGTGGGGGAGGGCCCAGGAGCGGCAGGACCCCTGCCTGAGACACCGCCTGAACCTGAAGGAAACAGACCGGATAAACAGTAATCTGCACCCAAATCCCGTGGGAGGGAGAGCTAAACCTTCAGAGAGGCAGACAAGCCTGGGAAACCAGAAGAGACTGCTCTCTGCACACACATCTCGGACGCCAGAGGAAAAAGCCAAAGACCATCTGGAACCCTGGTGCACTGAAGCTCCCAGAAGGGGCGGCACAGGTCTTCCTGGTTGCTGCCGCTGCAGAGAGCCCGTGGGCAGCACCGCACGAGCGAACTTGAGCCTCGGGACCACAGGTAAGACCAACTTTTCTGCTGCAAGAAAGCTGCCTGGTGAACTCAAGACACAGGCCCACAGGAACAGCTGAAAACCTGTAGAGAGGAAAAACTACACGCCCGAAAGCAGAACACTCTGTCCCCATAACTGACTGAAAGAGAGGAAAACAAGTCTACAGCACTCCTGACACACAGGCTTATAGGACAGTCTAGCCACTGTCAGAAATAGCAGAACAAAGTAACACTAGAGATAATCTGATAGCAAGAGGCAAGCACAGGAACCCAAGCAGCAGAAACCAAGACTACATGGCACCATCGGAGCCCAATTCTCCCATCAAAACAAACATGGAATATCCAAACACACCAGAAAAGCAAGATCTAGTTTCAAAATCATTTTTGACCATGATGCTGGAGGACTTCAAGAAAGACGTGAAGAACTCCCTTAGAGAACAAGTAGAAGCCTACAGAGAGGAATCGCAAAAATGCCTGAAAGAATTCCAGGAAAATATAAATAAACAAGTAGAAGCCCATAGAGAGGAGACAAAAAAATCCCTGAAAGAATTCCAGGAAAACATAAATAAACAAGTAGAAGCCCATAGAGAGGAGACACAAAAATCCCTGAAAGAATTCCAGGAAAACAAAATCAAACAGTTGAAGGAATTAAAAATGGAAATAGAAGCAATCAAGAAAGACACATGGAAACAACCCTGGATATAGAAAACCAAAAGAAGAGACAAGGAGCTGTAGATACAAGCTTCACCAACAGAATACAAGAGATGGAAGAGAGAATCTCAGGAGCAGAAGATTCCATAGAAATCATTGACTCAACTGTCAAAGATAATGTAAAGCAGAAAAAGCTACTGGTCCAAAACATACAGGAAATCCAGGACTCAATGAGAAGATCAAACCTAAGGATAATAGGTATAGAAGAGAGTGAAGACTCCCAGCTCAAAGGACCAGTAAATATCTTCAACAAAATCATAAAAGAAAACTTCCCTAACCTAAAAAAAGAGATACCCATAGACATACAAGAAGCCTACAGAACTCCAAATAGATTGGACCAGAAAAGAAACACCTCCCGTCACATAATTGTCAAAACACCAAACGCACCAAATAAAGAAAGAATATTGAAAGCAGTAAGGGAAAAAGGTTAAGTAACATATAAAGGCAGACCTATCAGAGTCACACCAGACTTCTCGATAGAAACTATGAAGGCCAGAAGATCCTGGACTGATGTCATACAGACCCTAAGAGAACACAAATGCCAGCCCAGGTTACTGTATCCAGCAAAACTCTCAATTAATATTGATGGAGAAACCAAGATATTCCATGACAAAACCAAATTTACACAATATCTTTCTACAAATCCAGCACTACAAAGGATAATAAATGGTAAAGCCCAACATAAGGAGGCAAGCTATACCCTAGAAGAAGCAAGAAACTAATCGTCTTGGCAACAAAACAAAGAGAATGAAAGCAAACATAACCTCACATCCAAATATGAATATAACGGGAAGCAATAATCACTATTCCTTAATATCTCTCAATGTCAATGGCCTCAACTCCCCAATAAAAAGACATAGATTAACAAACTGGATACGCAACGAGGACCCTGCATTCTGCTGCCTACAGGAAACATACCTCAGAGACAAAGACAGACACTACCTCAGAGTGAAAGGCTGGAAAACAACTTTCCAAGCAAATGGTCAGAAGAAGCAAGCTGGAGTAGCCATTCTAATATCAAATAAAATCAATTTCCAACTAAAAGTCATCAAAAAAGATAAGGAAGGACACTTCATATTCATCAAAGGAAAAATCCACCAAGATGAACTCTCAATCCTAAATATCTATGCCCCAAGTGCAAGGGCACCTACATATGTAAAAGAAACCTTACTAAAGCTCAAAACACACATTGCACCTCACACAATAATAGTGGGAGATTTCAACACCCCACTCTCATCAATGGACAGATCATAGAAACAGAAATTAAACAGTGATGTCGACAGACTAAGAGAAGTCATGAGCCAAATGGACTTAACGGATATTTATAGAACAGTCTATCCTAAAGCAAAAGGATATACCTTCTTCTCAGCTCCTCATGGTACTTCCTCCAAAATTGACCATATAATTGGTCAAAAAACGGGCCTCAACAGGTACAGAAAGATAGAAATAATCCCATGGGTGCTATCGGACCACCAGGGCATAAAACTGGTCTTCAATAACAATAAGGGAAGAATGCCCACAAATTTGGAAATTGAACACTGCTCTACTCAATGATAACCTGGTCAAAGAAGAAATAAAGAAAGAAATTAAAAACTTTTTAGAATTTAATGAAATGAAGGTACAACATACCCAAACTTATGGGACACAATGAAAGCTGTGCTAAGAGGAAAACTCATAGCGCTGAGTGCCTGCAGAAAGAAACAGGAAAGAGCATATGTCAGCAGCTTGACAGCACACCTAAAAGCTCTAGAACAAAAAGAAGCAAATACACCCAGGAGGAGTAGAAGGCAGGAAATAATCAAACTCAGAGCTGAAATCAACCAAGTAGAAACAAAAAGGACCATAGAAAGAATCAACAGAACCAAAAGTTGGTTCTTTGAGAAAATCAACAAGATAGATAAACCCTTAGCCAGACTAACGAGAGGACACAGAGAGTGCATCCAAATTAACAAAATCAGAAATGAAAAGGGAGACATAACTACAGATTCAGAGGAAATTCAAAAAATCATCAGATCTTACTATAAAAACCTATATTCAACAAAATTTGAAAATCTTCAGGAAATGGACAATTTCCTAGACAGATACCAGGTATCGAAGTTAAATCAGGAACAGATAAACCAGTTAAACAACCCCATAACTCCTAAGGAAATAGAAGCAGTCATTAAAGGTCTCCCAACCAAAAAGAGCCCAGGTCCAGATGGGTTCAGTGCAGAATTCTATCAAACCTTCATAGGAGACCTCATACCAATACTATCCGAACTATTCCACAAAATTGAAACAGATGGAGCACTACTGAATTCCTTCTACGAAGCCACAATTACTCTTATACCTAAACCACACAAAGACACAACAAAGAAAGAGAACTTCAGACCAATTTCCCTTATGAATATCGACGCAAAAATACTCAATAAAATTCTGGCAAACCGAATTCAAGAGCACATCAAAACAATCATCCACCATGATCAAGTAGGCTTCATCCCAGGCATGCAGGGATGGTTTAATATACGGAAAACCATCAACGTGATCCATCATATAAACAAACTGAAAGGACAGAACCACATGATCATTTCATTAGATGCTGAGAAAGCATTTGACAAAATTCAACACCCCTTCATGATAAAAGTCCTGGAAAGAAGAGGAATTCAAGCCCATACCTAAACATAGTAAAAGCCATATACAGCAAACCAGTTGCTAACATTAAACTAAATGGAGAGAAACTTGAAGCAATCCCACTAAAATCAGGGACTAGACAAGGCTGCCCACTCTCTCCCTACTTATTCAATATAGTTCTTGAAGTTCTAGCCAGAGCAATCAGACAACAAAAGGAGATCAAGGGGATACAGATCGGAAAAGAAGAGGTCAAAATATCACTATTTGCAGATGACATGATAGTATATTTAAGTGATCCCAAAAGTTCCACCAGAGAACTACTAAAGCTGATAAACAACTTCAGCAAAGTGGCTGGGTATAAAATTAACTCAAATAAATCAGTAGCCTTCCTCTACACAAAAGAGAAACAAGCCGAGAAAGAAATTAGGGAAATGACACCCTTCATAATAGACCCAAATAATATAAAGTACCTCGGTGTGACTTTAACCAAGCAAGTAAAAGATCTGTACAATAAGAACTTCAAGACACTGAGGAAAGAAATTGAAGAAGACCTCAGAAGATGGAAAGATCTCCCATGCTCATGGATTGGCAGGATTAATATAGTAAAAATGGCCATTTTACCAAAAGCAATCTACAGATTCAATGCAATCCCCATCAAAATACCAATCCAATTCTTCAAAGAGTTAGACAGAACAATTTGCAAATTCATCTGGAATAACAAAAAACCCAAGATAGCTAAAGCTATCCTCAACAATAAAAGGACTTCAGGGGGAATCACTATCCCTGAACTCAAGCAGTATTACAGAGCAATAGTGATAAAAACTGCATGGTATTGGTACAGAGACAGACAGATAGACCAATGGAATAGAAGACCCAGAAATGAACCCACATACCTATGGTCACTTGATTTTTGACAAAGGAGCCAAAACCATCCAATGGAAAAAAGATAGCATTTTCAGCAAATGGTGCTGGTTCAACTGGAGGGCAACATGTAGAAGAATGCAGATCGATCCATCCTTATCACCCTGTACAAAGCTTAAGTCCAAGTGGATCAAGGACCTCCACATCAAACCAGACACACTCAAACTAAAAAAAAAAAAAACTAGGGAAGCATCTGGAACACATGGGCACTGGAAAAAATTTCCTGAACAAAACACCAATGGCTTATGCTCTAAGATCAAGAATCGACAAATGGGATCTCATAAAACTGCAAAGCTTCTGTAAGGCAAAGGACACTGTGGTTAGGACAAAACGGCAACCAACAGATTGGGAAAAGATCTTTACCAATCCTACAACAGATAGAGGCCTTATATCCAAAATATACAAAGAACTCAAGAAGTTAGACCGCAGGGAAACAAATAACCCTATTAAAAAATGGGGTTCAGAGCTAAACAAAGAATTCACAGCTGAGGAATGCCGAATGGCTGAGAAACAACTAAAGAAATGTTCAACATCTTTAGTCATAAGGGAAATGCAAATCAAAACAACCTTGAGATTTCACCTCACACCAGTGAGAATGGCTAAGATCAAAAACTCAGGTGACAGCAGATGCTGGCGAGGATGTGGAGAAAGAGGAACACTCCTCCATTGTTGGTGGGATTGCAGACTGGTAAGACCATTCTGGAAATCAGTCTGGAGGTTCCTCAGAAAATTGGACATTGAACTGCCTGAGGATCCAGCTATACCTCTCTTGGGCATATACCCAAAAGATGCCTCAACATATAAAAGAGACATGTGCTCCACTATGTTCATCGCAGCCTTATTTATAATAGCCAGAAACTGGAAAGAACCCAGATGCCCTTCAACAGAGGAATGGATACAGAAAATGTGGTACATCTACACAATGGAATATTACTCAGCTATCAAAAACAACGAGTTTATGAAATTCTTAGGCAAATGGTTGGATCTGGAAAATATCATCCTGAGTGAGCTAACCCAATCACAGAAAGACATACATGGTATGCACTCATTGATAAGTGGCTATTAGCCCAAATGCTTGAATTACCCTAGATCCCTAGAACAAACGAAACTCAAGACGGATGATCAAAAGGTGAATGCTTCACTCCTTCTTTAAATGAGGAAAAAGAATACCCTTGGCAGGGAAGGGAGAGGCAAAGATTAAAACAGAGACTGAAGGAACACCCATTCAGAGCCTGCCCCACATGTGGCCCATACATATAGAGCCACCCAATTAGACAAGATGGATGAAGCAAAGAAGTGCAGACCGACAGGAGCTGGATGTATATTGCTCCTGAGAGACACAGCCAGAATACAGCAAATACAGAGGTGAATGCCAGCAGCAAACCACTGAACTGAGAATAGGACCCCCGTTGAAGGAATCAGAGAAAGAACTGGAAGAGCTTGAAGGTGCTCGAGACCCCATATGTACAACAATGCCAAGCAACCAGAGCTTCCAGGGACTAAGCCACTACCTAAAGACTATACATGGACTGACCCTGGACTCTGACCCCATAGGTAGCAAGGAATATCGTAGTAAGAGCACCAGTGGAAGGGGAAGCCCTGGGTCCTGCTAAGACTGAACCCCCAGTGAACTAGTCTATGGGGGGAGGGCGGCAATGGGGGGAGGGTTGGGAGGGGAACACCCATAAGGAAGGGGAGGGGGGAGGGGGATGTTTGCCCAGAAACCGGGAAAGGGAATAACACTTGAAATGTATATAAGAAATACTCAATTAATAAAAAAAAAAAGAATCAATGAAGGTGACCTTAGCTATGACTCACTATATTAGAGTTATGGAACCTGAAGAGATCGCCTTCCGTATTCAGACAGGAACACCAGTTTAGAGCAACCACCCTCACACAAAACTTTTAACCTTAAATCTATCTCATCTATAAGTAATGCAGGCACGGGGAGTTTTTGCTTAATATGACATGTGATATTTTGATTTTTTTATTTACTCTCATAACAGTTTGTATTTCTGTAATGTCCAGGAGATTGTCAAAGTCTATGTAGAGTTAGGTTTCCATCGAGCATGCAAAGTATCTACAAACAAATTCACCATTGACTTTTCAAAGTCTGTGTGTTCTGATCATTTTTAATAAGGATAATAATATCCCAAATATTTATGCAAGGCATACAGTGGGTTTGAAATACATAAAGCCTTTAAGTGTATTTTATTCAATTCTAATAATAAAAATATTGTATGGAAATTATAGTTATTTCATTTATATCTTTACAAAGAATAAAAGTGACAGAATTTCAATAATTTGCCTAAAGGCATATAGATATTCAGTGGTTAATTTAATAATCATTATGAATCTATTGGGTTTTTTTTTTAGCAATGAACCCATAAACAAATAGCAAGGAAAGGAACCGATAGATAGGAACACACACTCACATACCTAATTCCATGTCAAAATGTCCTATTAGGCAACATGTCACCTATCATAATGATCAATAGAAATAAATTACATTATAAGTCCTAAATCCTAATTCTTTTGCTACACTAATTAATGGGCTAAGGTAATTAAATCAGCATAAATATCATAGCTAGCTGAATTTCACGTAAAATATCAGAAAATGCTGTGCTCATTAATAACTTCTATAGCTATTCAAGCAAATATAATGCAATAAGGATAATTAAATCTTGTGCTTCAGGGAGCAATTGGGCTGGCTTAAGGAACAAAAAGGAAAATAAGCCTTTATTCTCTGCTCTAGGGAAAGCACTAGGAAAACTGACTAGGTATATTAATGGGGTGCTGAAAAGGCTAACATCTGCTCTTCTCTGAAATATTAGAACTCTGGTTGAAGCATAGTTAATTGACTCATATCTGATATTGAATTATAATAGCATTGATTTATAATATAATGGAAATAGGCTCTGTTTTAATTTTATATTAGCATTGGCTTCCTAATATAGCAACAAAACACTACTTCACAAACACTAGAAAATATGTTTTGAAGGACCCAATAAGACACTCACAGTGATACTTGAATCTTGCTTTCAAAGTTGATTTTAATGATATCAAGGTGCTGAAAACTCAAAGCAAAGTCTGTTTGTTTGTTTTTCTCCAATAGGCTCCACACTGAATCTGAATTATCCATGGATTACTGGAGGAAGGAGTAATAAACTCACAGGTATCATATGTAATTCTCAATTACCAAGGTAGAACTGAGAAAAAATTCTTAATTATACTTCGAAGAAATCAGTAATACTTTCAGTCTTTCAGGGCTGAAGACGCTCTAATATTGAGAACAATTAACCAAGGGGACTATATAGTGGATTTAAGTTTAATGCATGGGAAAGATGATGCTTTCTAATTTTCTAAACATGCCTGGTTGCACATTTATAAATATTCATACTTTAGTGGTCTCAGATTCTAACAGTAGTAACTTTTAAGAGGCTGGGGAACTCTAATTTCAGTTCTTAATTGCAGATTGTAGTGTATTTTTGTTTTAATATCTTCTCAAATTTTAATTTTATTCCTATCTGCCCTAATATTTTTCATGCCAAGGCCCCTGGGCTTTGCCAATTTACATATTTGAATTAATGTACCAAATAATGTTTGAAAGTCTAATCACATTAAATGCCTTTAAACCCAACATTTCTCCAAACTAGTTAGACCTTATTAATTAACCTATGTGATCAAAATCTCATGCTGCCTAGCTACTAACTTGTCTCTTGGGGTCAGTGGACCAACTGGTTCTCTTAAAATAGCAGAGTGTTGAGGTAGGGTGATATACATGAAGTTAGCTGTCCATCACACTTCTAGATATTCTCACTTTCTGACCCACACAATATTCATTATAAAATATGTAGAAGAAATAAAGATTGAGAGTTGACACATTTGAGCTAAATTTTTCATTGAATTCTTTTACCCTTAAGTAAAATTCTGCCATAACTAAGGTTGCCAATGACTGAGAAATGATTAATTTGTGCCATATGCTACAATTATATTAATGGTAACAGGAATACTCTGGGTAGTTTTGAGTCTATGGGAAGAGAAAGAGAAACAAGTCTTAACTATACAACTTTTCAAAATATAAATATTTTCAGTACATAAAAATATGGGTTGCATAGTAATAGCCTGTTATGAAAGAGAGATGCTGAAAATGTGGGTACAGTATAAAAATCACAGAATACATCTTTTGAGTGGCATGTATAGGTAACTGTCAATTATACATACTCCACTGTGATAAACTGAACCATTAAACCAGTACTAATTACCTGATAATACCTCAGACAAACAATGTTCTGTTTCTTCTCATCCCTCAGTGATGGCTCGCTCTCTTTCTCTCTCTCTCTCTCTCTCTCTCTCTCTCTCTCTCTCTCTCTCTCTCTCTCTCTCTGTGTGTGTGTGTGTGTGCGCGCGCGCGCGCGCACACACGCACAGGTTAGAGAAATGTTTGAGTTACTTCAAGTTAAAAAAATAGCAGCTTAGCTTTTATTCCAATAAATAATTCTTTTTTTCTAAAAGGTGGCTGTCCCTTTTTAATCATTGACCCTTTTGTACCCCTATTGATTATTTTAGCATTTACCACATAATATAAATCTTTGTACCTAGAGAACGCACAAGAAGGAATTTGGAACAATGACCCTTGCCTACCTATTTCAATAGACAGGAATTTGAGACCACATTATACTGTGGTCTGTGTAGAAACACTTGGCATCAAAGCTTTCAAAATCACACCACTTCCAGATCTCTGAGCAGGAGTAAAAAGAAACAACACTCTAGTGCACAGTTCTCATGTTTTACCTAATTGCTCAAAAACACTTTTATTTCTTCTTTTAACCTAAAAACCCGGTAAGCATTTTACTTACCTGTACAAGTTACCCATAGTTTCTAATTGTATGTTTATCAATGTATATGTCAAGGAGAACATCTAAATGCTGTCTACCTTCCTTGTCTTAATAATATAGCATTGTAGCTCCCCACCCACTGTGTGTGTTGTATGTGTTTACACAGATATCCATGCACAGTGTGTCTGTGTGCATGTTAATGACACAGTTAGAGACCTCTTTTACAATGTGTGATATAGTTCTAAAAGAAGAGTTTCAAGCCTCGCTACATGAGCTGCCATAGTGATAATTGTGACCGAGTGATTAATAGGACATGACAATTGCTGCTACAGCATTCACTGGAAAAGAGAATGGGTGGACCATTGTTTTCAGAGTTAAAAATAGAAAATCAAAATAATTATTGTGAAACTAACTACTATCTACTTAGCAAGTAGGGATTCTTTAAAGTTGAATATTTTCCAGAAAGTGTTCAAAGAACATCAGGACTAAAACCATTTATGGAATCTTCCATCTCTTTGTAATTAATACAATGTCGTTTCTATAATTAGAAATGCAAAAGTTTAATATCCAGAATTTACAGTTGAAAATTAGCAGATATGGCTGTTATAGTTACACAAGTTGATCATTGTGTCATTAAAAGTAGGTCATTCTCACAGCCTTGGTTTCTGCTATTATGGTAGTATATCCAGGGAGCAATATTAAATTTGGAATATTTCATTAGCTATTAAAAATTGAAAACAATCATGACTATTATACCAAATGGAAATGAAGTTATTATTACGTGTCCAAATTGGGTATAAATGACATAAAACTTATAAGAAAATACCATGAATCTTATTAAATTGAATCTCTAATAACTGGTCCTTCACTGAGTTTGGAATAGACTATGCTATATCTTCATTACCATTCCTTTTACCACCATTTTAGATATAATATTGGTCCAAGGTTACTAAGTAGTTATCATGTGGGCTTAGATTTTTATTTTTTTATTAACGTGAGTATTTCTTATATACATTTCGAGTGTTATTCCCTTTCCCGGTTTCCGGGCAAACATCCCCCTCCCCCCTCCCCTTCTTTATGGGTGTTCCCCTCCCCATCCTCCCCCCATTGCCGCCCTCCCCCCAACAATCTAGTTCACTGGGGGTTCAGTCTTAGCAGGACCCAGGGCTTCCCCTTCCACTGGTGCTCTTACTAGGATATTCATTGCTACCTATGAGGTCAGAGTCCAGGGTCAGTCCATGTATAGTCTTTAGGTAGTGGCTTAGTCCCTGGAAGCTCTGGTTGCTTGGCATTGTTGTACATATGGGGTCTCGAGCCCCTTCAAGCTCTTCCAGTTCTTTCTCTGATTCCTTCAACGGGGGTTCTATTCTCAGTTCAGTGGTTTGCTGCTGGCATTCACCTCTGTATTTGCTGTATTCTGGCTGTGTCTCTCGGGAGAGATCTACATCCGTCTCCTGTCGGCCTGCACTTCTTTGCTTCATCCATCTTGTCTAATTGGTGGGCTTAGATTTTCAAAGTGCTTGGAATCACAAGGTCATGGCTTTATTTTTGTCTGGGTATTTAGCGGGTAAATCATGCCTTCCCATAAATACCTGATTTCTTCTCTTTAATACAACAGATAATTAACATGCATTTTATCCAACTACAACAGCCAGTGTGAACTCCAGAATTTCATTATTTAAGTGAAGTCCATAAGTTGAGACTCTTATTTGTCCTATGGAAAATAATGTCATATAATTTGCCATAGAGTACTGGGCAAAGAACATAAAACCAGGAGAAACTAGGGAGGATTTATTGGGCATTGTTTTTACAACAGTTCTGAGTCTAAGACCAGAAAGTGTCTTTTCATTGAGGTAGAAGGCCCATGAACCGCAGTATTCCACTTCTATCTACTGGAAGTCGAAGTTAGTCATTTCTCATTTTTTCTGTGGCCAAATGTAAAGAAGCAGTTGGACAATACATTATTCCAAAACCAAACCAACTAACCAAATAAAATCCTGTTAGTTGCATATAAAATTATATAAGAGAATCTTTAACCTCTTTGCATCCAAGGTGGACTTGCCTTTTTTGTTGACATAATTCTACTTTGTAGTGTTCTGAAGGTGTTCCCATGGACTCATGTACTTTGTCTATTTCCAACAACTGACTTACATAATACTTTCCATAAGTGTCTCTCTTGCTTCAATTGTATGCATGTTGACAATTCACGTCTAGTAAGAGTATGACTTTGTTCTCTCACCAATTTTGACTTTCTGAATGGTATATTAATCACCTTAGAGACAGAGACAGACAAGCACACACACATACACACACACACACACAGAGAGAGAGAGAGGGGGGAGCATTTATTGAGTTATTATAGATGTTGGATTAAAATCCTGGCCTCACAAAGTGTAAGTGAAGCTGTTTTGAACAATAAGCCCCATACTTCTCTTAAAAATTAAGAATACTACTTTGAGATAAGAACAAGATATTTGACATAAGACATTATAGAAGAAACTGTTTAAGACAAGTCTCCATATGCTAGCTAATTTTATGTCAACTTGACACACTTTAAGTCATCTGAGAAACGGTAACCCCAGCTGAGAAAATGCTTTTTTTAAGAACATGAGGTTTTTAGACCTGTACAGCATTTTCTTTATTCGTGATGAATATGAGAAAACCTAGCACATTGTGCATGGTGCCATCCCTGGGCTGATGGTCCGGGTTTCTACAAGAAAGCAGGCTGAGCAAACCATGTGAAGCAAGCCAGTAAGCAACACCACTCCATAGACCCTGTATCAGCTCTTGCCTCCAATGCTTTCCTGTTTAAGTTCCTTCAATGATGAAGAATGCTGCAGAAATATAAACCAAATAAACCTATTTCACCCCAACTGGCTTTTTGGACATGACATTTTATCACAACAATATAAATTCTAACTAAAACAACAAAAGGTGGAAGGAGGACTGTAAGGCATTGAAGGTACAATAGAAAAATGAATGCATCAGTCAAAGGAAATATTGAATTTTAAAACTAAAGGCATAAAACATTCAGGAAATCTTGAACACTGAAAAGACCAAATATATGAATAATAGAGAATAGAGGAAGAAGAAAAATCCAAGGTCAAAGGTAAAATGTAGTTTCAATAAAATCATATGAGAAAATTTTCCTAACCAAAAGAAGATGCCTATAATCATACACGAAACCTACAGAACACCAAATAGACTGGACAAGAAAAGACAGTACCCTCGCCACACAAGGATGAACACCAAACACATGGACCAAACAAAGAATATTAAAGGGTGCAAGGAAAAAAGAAAATCCGAGTATCATATAAAATCAGACTTAATAGAATTACAGCAATTTCACAATGAAAACTCTAAAAATCACAAGGGACAGGACAGATGTGCTGCAAACTCTGAGAGACTACAGGTTTCAGTTAAAGGTAACAGCAAGGAGCATTAAACATCATGTTGGGCCTTTAGATATACATCTCTATATATTGTTACTACACTTGGTGTCTGGTGATTATAGATATGTCAAGGTATAATTCTGTTTTTCTGTTAAAAAAAAGCATGATTCTTACATAGTGAAGAACAATAAACTGTTATCCATCTTTCTAGTGAAGCTAAGAATCCCTTTCACTCATGAAATGTTTTTTATCTACTCATGAAATATTTTTAAGAATCATTCAGTCTTCTAAAGTTAAAGAAATCTTTGAAACCTATGATAAATTTAGAAACACATCCCCAGGACAGTTGGATTGAAGTCATCCTTTTGGTCATGTGGCTGAAGATAGTTGTGAATGTTTCCCAACACAAAATTATAATCATATGTAAAACATTACAATAAAATAGCCTTTTGTAATTTGATTGCAAAATTATCCAATGTACATACTGTAGGTAACAATATCTTGTTTTCATGACAAAAAAATGGGCACTCTGTCAAAGAAACTGACTTTAAAGCATTAGGGTCTATATTATGTGAAATACGTCTTGGGAATTTTCTCTAAATTTCAGATATCCTTCCAGGGACAAAAGAGAAGCATGAAGATACCCCCAAGGCGGTAGATAGCAGAAACAATAGGGACACTGGAAGGAAGTGATTGCCATATATCTCCTATCCTACTGCCCTCTTCCAGCTCTGGATATTCCAAATTAAGGAACATTCTGAGACAACAAAGTCCACACTTTACCTGATAATAAAGTTGTTTTTTAATTCTGGACACACACACACACACACACACACACACATCTTGTGTTAAGCCATTTTCTATTACACACATCTTCCCTTATGTTGGTAAAAATCTCTGTGCTCAGCAAATCTAGATGTATTTTATCATTTTTTAAAAAAATTTTTTGATGTTCATCACACTTGCTACATATTTGACATGATGTGGGAAAATTTTAATTCTTTTTATATGATATGACATCTCAATACCTGATTAACAAGCAAATATGCAGAAAAATAAAATCTCTCTTTTTCCTTATTTTTCTTGGTCTTTCTGATTCCTTTTTCATCTACAAACTCCACTCATCTTACTTTTCTGTTTTTTTTTAATTTTGGATATTTTATATATTTACATTTTAAATGTTATCCCCTTTCTCCCTCTCCCTCTCCCCCCTCCCCCTTCTTCCATGGGGATGCTCCTCCTCTCACTCCCACCTCAACACCCTGACATTCCCCTACACTTGGGAAATGAGCCTTCACAGGACCAAAGGGCTTCTCCTGCTATTGATGCCAGACAATGCCATCTTCTGCTATGCAGCTGGAGCCATGGGTTCCTCCACTCTTTGATTAGTAGTTTAGTCCCTGGGAGTTCTTGGGGGATCTGCTTGGTTGATATTGTTGTTCTTCCTATGGGGTTGCAAATCCCTTCAGCACTTTCAGTCCTTTCTCTAACTCCTCCACAGAAGTGCCAGTGCTCAGTCTGATGGTTAACTGCAAGCATCTTCATCTGTATCAGTAAGGCTCAGGCAAAGCCTCTCAGGAGACATCCATATCAGACTCCTCTCAGCAAGCACTTCTTATCATCAACAATAGTGACCGGGTTTGGTGACTGCATATGGGATTGATCCCCAGGTAGATCAGTCTCAGGATGACCTTCCGTTCAGTCCCTGCTCCACTTTTTGTTCCTGTATTTCCTCTTATGAGTAATTTGTTCCTTCTTCTAAGAAGGACTGACCACCATTGCCTTTATATTCTCAGCAGTATGAAAGTGTTCAGAGACATCAGGTACAGCAACTTTTTGCCAGACCAAAAAGTAACTTGTAAAAATAATTACAATAAACAATATTCATCTGAAATGCAGAAACATACACCTAGGAATTTTTAAAGATTTAAATAATATCTCACTATACAGGCCAGAATGGCTTCAAATGAGATCAGGCTGCTCGACTCCTTGATGGCTAGGATTGTGGTGCTTAGGTACAATGCCCAGCTTTGAATATGTTTTAAAGCCTATACATTTGGACTTTTTCTTATGGGTGTACACATAATACTGAAGTCAAACACTAGCAAACGATGTCGTGAAACACTTTATTGGTTGGCTTAGTACTGCTTAGAAGTTCAGTGCATGTTCTTCTGTGTATTACACATCTTAGAAAGAAATGTATAACACTTAGAAGCCACTTCCTGTGATATATTGCCTGTCGTTTTTCTAATTACCCCATTATTTAGGCAATTGAAGATACAACTTACAAATAAATAAATAAATACCAGGCTCTATGTATCCAATCCCCCAAGCTTAAGTTATAGCCAGTCACTTTTCCTCTCTTTTGTAACATGAGAGCACATGGGAAGCAAATATATATTTTGTTGACACTGGGACCATAAAACAATGACATGACAGTGCTACGAAGACAGCAACTATACTGAGGTTCTTTCTACTCCCAGTATGCAGAACTGAGCCTGTGAGGAAAGATTTCTCTCTACTATGCTTGAAAAAAAAATCCCAAGATTTCACAAAGTAAAATTGTCAGAATTTAAGTAGATGTTAATCGTCAAATCAGCTGGTCCAGCTGTCAGGTTTCAGAACCAAGGCCATCTTGATTTTAACTTCAAGCTGACCAGATGGTAAAAGGAGAAGTCATAGTCTCTGTCTGAGTGCCCCAAACAGACCGATGGGTGAACAAATATGTGGGAGGGAGGTGCTTTAGCTAACCAGTGCTTGTCCCATTTTAGTATTCTTTTCTAAGAATTCTACTTATGGATTTGTTCATCAGTCACTTGGTAAGACTGAGTCACATGGTTCCTTCTGTATGTAACAAGTTGGAAAACACAACTGTTTAGAGGTGTTAGACATTTACAATAAAATTGGAGTTTAATTTGTAAGAAACCAGTATGGCTACTAATCAGGTAGGCAGCAAGTGACTATTCTGAAATCCATAGTTTGGCTACATGATTTCCATATATGACATTCATGAGTATACATGGGGCCTACTCATGCACAGTAGGTTTCCCATATGTTCCATGGAAGCAGTCATGAACCTCATACCACTGGTACTCAGGTCCAAGTTTGAGATCTCCAGAAAATGTCTAATCCTTTCTGACAGGTTTAGCTATGTGGTATTTTTATATGCAAATTACCTACCCTCGGCATTTGAAAAGTAAAGCAGGTGAATAAGAAAAATAAAATTAACAGGAAATCAAATAAGAAATATTTAATGCCTACTAGTCGCTAGCATTTTTTAAATGTAAAGAGTATATCAAACATTTCTTGACTTTTCAATACAGAGATGTTCTCGATTTAAGAAGTAGAAATCATTTATTCTTAACAAAAAGCATCCTTGTCTTTAAAATTTCCTGGTATACAACAACAGGGGATATTGGCATGAGTAGCAGAGTACTTTAGTAGCTGATTTCCTATAGGTATAAGTACAGGATTTTGGTTTCTAACATGTCCAGTACTTTGCTCTCAGAGACTAGCAGCCAATGAAACCAAGCAGACTAAACATAATAAGGACTTTAGAACTGGAGGGACTAAGTTCTAAGAATGAAGAGAAATATATTGTAGTATGGCTCATATTTACTTCACAGTAAAGGGAAGTCAGGTGTATATATGCCTACATTCTTGTGGGATTTCATGCCTCCATGAGAAGGGAATCCCCATATGAGTAGAATCTAAACAACAATCAACATACAGAAAAGAAAATCATTTTTATGAGCAGAAAATTCTATGTTAAATTGTTACTCTGAGTACTTATCACACTCAAAACCCCTACATCAGTGACCATGATCACATTTCCAAAAACAATGACACAAGGGGAAAACTGCTGTTCGGGGTTGAGAATGTGACTATGTGTTTGGGAAGTCAAATGGTAGCTGCACCTCAAAAGGCACAAAGTGTATAAAAATCAAAACATCAAGTCCCTGAAGACAGAAATTGAAGATCTCAGAAGGTGGAAAGATCTCTCATGCTCATGGACTAGGATTAATATCATAAAAATGGCCATCTAGCCAAAATCAATCTACAGACTCAATGCAATCCATCAAACTTCCAACTCAATTATTCATAGAGTTAGAAAGAGTAATTTGAAGATTCATTTAAAATAGCTAAAACCAAGTATAGCAAAAACTATTCTCAATAATAAAATGACTTCTGGGGGAATCACCAAACCTGACCTCAAGCTGTATTACAGAGCAATATTGATAAAAAGTGCATGACGTTGGTATAGATATAGGCAGGGAGATCAATGGAATAGAATTGAAGACTCAGATATGAACACACACGTCTATGGTCACTTAATCTTTGACAAAGGAGCTAAAACTATCCAGTGGGGGGAAAGGCAGCATTTTCAACAAATAGTGCTGGTTCAACTGGAGGTCAGCATGTAGAAGAATGCAGATCGATCCATTCTTTCCTCCTTGTACAAAACTCAAGGCCAAGTGGATCAAGCACTTCCACATAAAACCAGCTACACTGAAACTAATACAAGAGAAGGTGGAAAGAGCCTAGAATACATGGACCCAGGAGAGAATTTCCTGAACAGAAGAACAATGGCTTATGCTCTTAAGATCTACAATCCACAAATGGGACCTCATAAAATTGCAAAGCTTTTGTAAGGTAAAGGACACTGTCAATAGTACAAAAAAGCAACCAAGAGATTGTGAAAACATCAACCAATCCTACATCAGATAAAGGGCTATTATCAAATATATGCAAAGAACTCAAGTTAGACTACAGAGAACCAAATAATCCTATTAGAAATGGGGTGCCAAGCTAAACAAAAACTTCTCAACTGAGGAATATCTAATGGCTGAGAAGCACTTAAAAATGTTCAACATGCTTAGTCATCAGGGAAATGCAATTCAAAACAATCCTAAGATTCCTCCTCATACTAGTCAGAATGACTAAGATCAAAAACTCAGGTGACAGCAGATTCAGGGAAGGATGTGGAGTAAGAGGAACACTTCCCCATTGTTGGTGGGACTGCAAGCTGGCACCAATGCTCTGGAAATCAGTCTGGAGATTCCTCAGAAAGTTGGACATAGAGCCAACCCAGCTATACCACTCCTGGGCAAAACCCCAAAAGATGCTCTAACATATAACGAGCCTTATTTATAATAGCTAGAAGCTGCAAAGAACTCAGTTGTCCTTAGGCAAATGGATGGAACTAGAAAATACCATCAGGAGCGAGGTAACCCAGTCACAAAAGAACACACACGGTGGGCTGGAGAGATGGCTCAGCGGTTAAGAGCACTGACTGCTCTTTCAGATGTCCTGAGTCTGATTCCCAGTAACCACACGGTGGCTCACAACCATCTGCAATGGGATGTTCTCTTCTGAAGGGTCTGAAGACAGCTACAGTGTACTCACATATGAATAAAATAAATAAATCTTTTTTTAAAAAGAAGACACATGGTATGTACTCACTGATAAATGGATATTAGCCAAAAGCTCTCAATACTCAAGATACAATTTACAGACCATATGAAGCTCAAGAAGAAGGAAGATAAAAATGTGGTCACATCATTCCTTCTTAGAAGGGGGAACAAAATACTCTCATTTGGAAATACAGGGACATGGAGCAGGGACTGAAGGAAAGGTCATCCTGAAACTGCTGTACCTGGGATCTGTCCCATATTCAGCCACCAAAGACAGTGACCATTCCTAATGCCAAAAATTGTTTGCTGACAGAAGCCTGATATGGATGTCTCCTGATATGGATGTCTGTCTTTCTGATACAGATTAAGATGCTTGCAGCTAATCATCAGACTGAGCACTAGGTCCTGGTAGAGGAGTTAGAGGAAGGATTAAAGGAGTTGAAGGGATTTGCAACCCCATAGGAAGAACAACAATATCAAATAACAAGAACCCCCAGATCTCCTAAGGACTAAACCACCAACCAAAGAGTATACATGGGGGACTCATGGCTCTAGCTGAATATGTAGCCTAGGTTGTCTTTGTCTGGTATCAATAGAAGGAGAAGCCCCTGGTCCTTTGAAGACTTGTTTTCCCAGTGTAGGGGAATGCCAGGATGTTGAGGTGGGAGTGGATGGGTGGGAGGGAGAGCATCCCCACAGATGCAGGGAGAGGGGGAATTGAGAATGGGGAAGGGGATAACCAGAAAAGGGGATAACATTTAAAAAGTAAAAACATAAACTATCCAGTATAAAGTAATTTAAGAAACCTCAAAACTTCCAACTGATACCTCTCAGGACCAATACTATAAATATAAAATGGCAGGAAAGAAGAAGAAACAACTCCAAGTGCCCCACTCTCTGCAGAATCTAAACCATCTGGCAGATAATGTCTCCTCTGGCAGAAGAAACTCAAGTCCTTATAAAGTCACAAGAAATCCAAAGCACTTCAGGGTCTCTGCACTATAAATACAATGTAAAATTATATAAAAGTATTGTGAGGCATACGAATGAGAAAGTTTTGAGAAGTCCCAAAAACTTAACCTGTATTCTATATTAACCTGTGCATAGAAGCTATACTAAGATTCAATTTTCCTATTAGATCTTCAAGTGAGATTCATGGGAATTCTTCTTTATATTTTATTGTTTTATGATCATGCCAATGACATAATATTTTGGTACTTTGTGTATACTCTAATCCTTTTGATCACTGTATCCATGTGCTTTACAAGTCTCTAAGTTCCCTATATGTTTTTCTGTTTTCCAGTTTTCATGTTTAATAGTCTTTTTGTAACAGACTCAATGAGACAGATCCTTTTCTTATTCCGATTTTATACATGAAGAAACTAAATCAAACATAACAGAGCCAACCAAGTGACATAAAACCATGACAGAATCTGTGAAGTGTAGTAATAGAATCTACAAACTGAAGGTTTGGTCTTTATTTCTACTTACAAAATACAAGGTTAAGATTGCTGTTTTTATTAAACAGAAACAGAAGGAAGATATTTCAAATTATTAGAATGTTTTCCTATGTATTCTAATCTGCAATTGTATATTTTCCTATCTTTTGTGTTACTTTCTCAGTAACCCTATAGAAAAATGCTAAAAGTAAAAATGAGATAAATTATTGTAACCTACAAATAGTAACTCATTGTAACTCATTTGTAGTAAGAATCCATGAATTACCTGCTTATTCTTGTATAAAGCAGCTACCCTTACAGTGATTCTCCTACATTAGGAAAATATAATTTTACAAGGATCCTACCATTTTAGTTAAATGTTACTTGACTTGAGCAATTTATGGGTATGTTCTGTAGCTTCCTCCCAGAGGAAATAGATCTTTTCCAGGTTTACCAACCATTTCAGGGCACTACATTTTCATAAATTTTACTACAGGTACCGATTTTCTCATTGTAGTTTAATGGACTGAGCAAATAGTTTTACTGCATAAACAATGTACTCCCACTGCACTGTTAAAACTGAATTAAAAACAGAGGGGTGTAATACTTCCCCTAAATGCAATTCTAAACCCTTTGAATGGCAATACATAGGTAAATCACTTTAATTTACAACTGCAATGGTAGAGAACATTTGACGAAACAAATGGTGCTTGGTAACTTAAGCCATGGAAAAATTGAAAGATTTTAAAAGTCACTCTGTTGAACAATAAGCAAAAATCTATCCACTTGAATAGATAGTAAAGAAAATAGATTACTTGGGCATGAAATCATGCAATGCTATGAGTAGCATCATATCATCTTGAGGACTGATGGGAGACAGGAAGTTGCTGTACATAGATCACTGAAGCAATGCCTCTATTTGTAGCAGCATCACTCTCTAAACGGTTGCTGCCATAACTCAGCTGCACTGAGACTCGGACTTTCTTCTTTGAGCTTGCACTGTGCAAGAGCCCACAAGTCATTTTGACTGGGACAAGACAGAAAAAGGCTTTCCTGTGAAAAGTCTTGATGAACAGCCCAAGCCACCTCCGATTTTCTGGACAGATTTGGACAAATGCTCTTTCAGCACATCTGCGTGTGCATTTTCATTTTCAATGTTCAAACAAGCCAAAATAGACCCAATTGTAAGAAATCCCAGAAGCTCCAACTTGTGTATAAAGTATACAATCTATTTATGTTTTAGTTATTCATAGTGTAATTTATTTCAATTTGCACTAATCAAATGACAGAATCTGGCTAGAGCCCTGGAGATAGAAGAGAGAATTAAATAAGATTCAATACTTGCCAGATTCTACATGTCTGCATAAGGGGAGGTGTGACACAGTTCCTGCCCCCAGAGCATCACCAGGACATTGTTCCCCATGTTCTCCAAGTGTGCTGATGTTTGCTGTTGCCCTGAAACTGATCTACTGTCTTTATTTACTTTCAACCATTTCTTTCTGGGAAATATACTTCCACCATTGTCCAGAGCTAATTGTGTCACAATAATTGAAACAAATGCAGTTTTCAGGAATGAGGAATGGAGATGGTCATGAGGCTGCGGAGGACTAGGAGCAGGCCCTCTGCTTATCTGTTAGGGCCATGGGAAAGGATCTAGATAACAGAGGCCATAGAAGCCTGCATGGTCCATCATAGAAACATATCATTGTAAGACTTGGCCTTGAATAGGGAATCATGAGGAGATACATGTAACCCTGGTCCAATGATGGCTGCATTATTGGGCCAGGGTAAATTTCTGGACATCAAAAATAGAGAATTAAAGTGGTCATAAGAAAGAATATGGGGAGAAAAATAGGAATTTATGTATGATTTAGTAATAAATTGTATTAGAAGGAGAATACATGAGGCTATGGAATTGCTAGGATTAGGAAATGAAGATTAAAGAATTAAAAGATGATGCAGAAGCATATAAAAATTAGTATTTTGTTCTGCCTATTTGAAAAATTAGAGATGATAATGCCTGGGAAGATATATTTTATTGGATA
Organism: Rattus norvegicus; assembly: GCF_021556685.1. Lineage (NCBI taxonomy): Eukaryota > Metazoa > Chordata > Mammalia > Rodentia > Muridae > Rattus > Rattus norvegicus. Next base: position 84,273,762 of record NC_141539.1, on the reverse strand, counting down.
TTTTATATATTTAAATTTCAAATGTTATCTGCTTTTCTGATTTCCCCTCTGAAAACCTATCCCATCCTCCCTCCCACTGCTTTTATGAGGGTGCTCCCACACACACCTACTCACTCCCATCTCGCTGACCTGACATTTGCCTACCGTAGAAACTAGCCTTCACAGGACCAAGGGCTTCTTTTCTAATTGATGCCAGACAATGCCATCCTCAGCTACATATGCAGCTGGAGTCATGGGTCTTTCCATGTGAACACTTTGGTTGGTGGTTTAGTCCCTGGGAGTTCTGGGGGCTCTGGTTGGTTTATAATGTTGTTCTTCCTATGGATTGCAAACCCCTTCAGCTACTTCAATATGTTCTCTAACTCCTTCTTTAGGGAGCCCATGCTTAGTCCAATGGTTGGCTGTGAACATCTGCCTCTGTATTTGTCAGACTCTGGCAGAGCCTCTCAGGGCACAACTACATCAGTTTCCCATCAGCAAGCACTTCTTGGTATCCACAATAGTGTCTGGGTTTGGTGTCAGTATATGGGATGGATCCCCAGGTGGGGCAGTCTCTGGGTGATCCTACCTTCAGTCTCTGCTCCAATGTTTATCCCTGCATTTCCTCCTGTGAGTATTTTGTTGCCCCTTGTAAGAATGACTGATGTGAACACATTTTGGTCTTCCTTCTTCTTGAGCTTCATGCGGTCTGTAAATTGTATCTTGGGTATTCTGAAATTTTAGGTTAATATCCTCTTATCAGTGAGTAAATACCATGTATGTTCCTTTGTGACTGGGTTACCTCACTCAAGATGATATTTTCCAGTTCCATCTATTTGCCTAAAAATTTCATGAAGTCATGGCTTTTAATAGTTGAGCAGTACTCCACTATGTAGATGTATCAATTTTGTCTATACATTCCTCTGTTAAAGAATATTTGGGTTCTTTCTAGCTTCTGGCTTTTATAAATAAGGCTGCTATGAACATAGCAGAGCATGTGTCTTTGTTTTATGTTGGAGCATCTTTTGGGTATATGCCCAAGAGTGGTACAACTAGGTCCTAAATATGTACTATGTAAAGTTTTTTTGAAGAATGGCCAGACTGATTTCCAGAGTGATTAGACTAGCCTGCAATCCCACCAACAATGGGTGAGTGTGACTTTTTCTCCACATACTCATCAGCATCTGGTGTCACCTTAGTTTTTGATCTTAGCCATTCTGACTGGCAAGGAATCTCAGGCTTGTTTTGATTTGCATTTCCCTGATCACTAAGGATGTTAAACATTTCTTTAGATGCTTCTTGGTCATTAAAAACTTGTCAGTTAAGAATTCTTTGTTTAGCTCTATGCCCCCTTTTTATAATAAGGTTATTTGATTCTCAGGAGCCTAACTTCTTGTGTTCTTTGTGCATTTTAGATATTAGCCCTCAAACAGATGGAGGATTGGTAAAGATCTTTTCCCAATTTGTTGGATGCCTTATTGTGCTATTGACAGTGTCCTTTGCCTTACAAAAGCTTTGCAATTTTATAAGGTCCCATTTGTGGATTGTAGATAATTGCTGTTCGATTCACGAAAATCCCCCTGTGTCCATGTAATCAAGACTCTTCCTCACTTTCTCTTCTATTAGTTTCAGTGTAACTGGTTTTATGTGGAAATCTTCAATCCACTTGGACTTGACATTTGTACAAGTAGATAAGAATGGATGGATTTTCATTCTTCTACACGCTGACCTTCAGTTGAACCAGTACCATTTGTTGAAAATGTTTTCCCCCCCACTGGATGGTTTTAGCACCTTTGTTAGAAATCAAGTGACCATGGGTGTGTGGGTTCATTTCTGGGTCTCTGACTCTATTCCACTGATCTACCTGCCTGTTTCTGTACCAATATCATACAGTTTTAAATCACTTTTGCTCTGTAATACAGCTTGAGGACAGGGATGGTGTTCCCCCAAAAGTTCTTTTATTGTTGAGAATAGTTTTTGCTATCCTTGGTTTTTGTTATTGAAAATGAATTTGCAAAATAGCTCTTTCTAACTCTATGAAAAATAGAGTTGGAATTTTCTTGGCGATTTCATCAAAACCTGTTGATTGCTTTTGGCCATTTTTACTATATTGATCCTGCCAATCCATGAACATGTGTGATCTTTCCATCTTCTGAGATCTTTGAATTCTTTATCCAGAGACCTGAAGATTTTGTCATTGAAATCTTTCTCTTGGTTGGTTAGAGTCACACCAAAATATTTTATTTATTTTTGGACTGAATCTCTAGATTGGCTTTGGCAAAATGGTCATTTTTACTATATTAATCCTGCCAATTCATGAGCATGGGAGATCTTTCCATCTTCAGATATCTTCTTCATTTTCTTTCTTCGGAGACTTGGTGTGCTTTTAACACAAATCTTTCACTTGCTTGGTTAGAGTCACACCAAGGTTTTTTATATTATTTGTGACTATTGTAAATGATATTATGTCCATAATTTCTTTCTCAGCCTGTTTATCCTTTGAGTAGAGGAAGGCTACTGATTTGTTTGAGTTAATTTTATTTACAGCCACTTTGCTGAAGTAGTTTATCAGCTGTAGGAATTCTCTAGTGGAACTTTTGGGGTCATTTAAGGACATTATCATATCATCTGGAAACTTTCCAAGACTTTTATCATGAAAGGGTGTTGAATTTTGTCAAATTCTCTATCAGTGTCTAATGAAAAGATCATGTGATTTTTTTCTTTGAGTTTGTTTATACAATCTTTGATATCCATAAATTGAACCATCCCTGCATTCCTGGAATGAAGCCCACTTGACCATAATGAATGATCATTTTGATGTGTTTTTGGATTAAATTTGTGAGAATTTTATTGAGTACTCTTTCATTAATATTCATATGTGAAATTGATTCAGAAATCATTCTGATGTTTTCTTTCTTTGTTGGGTCATTATGTGGTTTAGGTATGAGCATAATGGTAGATTTATAGAACAAATTGGGTAGTATTTCTTCTGTTTCTAATTTGTGAAATAGTTTGAAGAGTATTGGTTATAGTATTGGTTATATCTGTGTGATAGAATTATGCACTAAAGCCATCTGGTCCTGGGGTGTTTTGGGTTGGGAGATTTTAATGACTATTTCTATTTCTTTAGGGGTTATGGAGCTGTTTAGATGGTTTATCTGATCCTAATTTAATTTTGATACCTGGTATCTGTTTAGAACATTGTCCTTTACATCCAGATTTTCCAGTTCTGTTGAATATAGGGTTTTGTAGTTTGGGTTTCCTCAGATTTTGCTGATATGTCTCCCTTTTCATTTCCGATTTTATTAATTTGGATATTGTCTCTGTGTGCTCTCATTAGTCTGGCTAAGGTTTGTCTATCTTGTTGATTTTCTCAAAGAACCTGCTCTTGGTTTTGGTGATTCTTTGTATAGTTCTTTTTCTTTCTACTAGGTTGATATTAGTCCTGAGATTGATTATTTCCTGCCATTTACTCCTCTTGGGTGTATTTGTGTCTTTTTGCTCTATAACTTTTAGGTGTGCTGTCAAAGTGCTAGTGTATGCTTTCCCCAGTTTCTTCTTGGAGGCACTCAGTGCTATGAGTTTTCCTCGTAGCACATCTTTCATTGTGTCCAATAATTTTGGGTATGTTTTTCCTCCATTTACATTAAATTCTAAAACGACTTTAATATCTTTCTTCATTTCTACCTTGACCAAGTTATCATTTAGTTTTTCAGCTCCCTTATGTATGTGGGCTTTCTTTGTTTTTGTTATTGTAGACCAGTTTTATTTCATGTTGATCTGATAGGTGCATGAGATTATTTTCATCTTCTTGTATCTGTTGAGGACAGATCTAAGACAGATTATATGGTCAGTTTTTCAGAAGATGGTGAGAAGTAGTTATATCCATTTGGTTCATAATTTCTGTTAGGTCCATTGTGCCTATGGTTACTTTCTGTTTCTATGATATGTTCATTGATGAGAATGGGGACTTGAAGTCTTGCACTATTATGGTGTAAGGTACAATATGTGCTTTGAGCTTTAGTAAAGTTTCTTTTATAAATGTGGGTGCCCTTGCATTTGGAGCATAGTTGAGAGTTCATCGTGGTAGATTTTTCCTTTGATGAATATGAAATGCCTTTCCTTATGGTTTTGCCAAACAGTATAGCAGAATGTTTTATTTGTGTAATGATAAAAAATTTTATCAGGGAATTACAGAAATTGCATTTTATTTCCAAGGAGAGTATTTCTAATGACACTGCCATTTTCTGTCTTTTTAGTGAAAATATTTATAGGTTTAAAGCAGTGGTTCTCAACCTTCCCGATACTGTGACCTTTTAATACAGTTCCTCATGCTGTGGTGCACCACAACCACATCATATGTATAATTTTGCTACTGTTATGAATTGTAATTCAATATAAACCATATTATATTTTTTGTAAATTTGTTTTTTTCAATTTTTAGATAATAATTAAACAATTTTTCCCTTTCTTTTCCTCCCTCCAAACTCACCCATATGCTTCTCATTGGGCTCTTTCAAATTAATCAACTCATTTTTAAGTCATTGAACATTTTTAATATAATTTTTTAACTTTCTCTGTTTCTCTGTGTCTCTTTATGTCTCTCTGTCTCTGCTCCTCTGTCTCTTGTTTCTGTGTCTTTCTCTCTATTTGTCTGTCTCTGTCTCTGTCTCTGTCTGTCTCTGTTTCTGTCTGTCTCTCTGTCTGTCTCTGTCTGTCTCTGTCTCTCTCTCTTTCTCTGTCTCTCGTTTGTGTGTGTGTGTGTGTGTGTGTATGTGTGTGTGCATGTGTGCGTGTGTGTGTGTTCATTGTATGTGTGTGTACCACATATTTGCAGGGCCTTGAGGAGACCAGAAGAAAATGTCCATGTAGCAATAGTTACAAGAAGTTGTAAGCTCACAAACATAGTTGTTATAAACTAAATTTATGTCCTGTGGAGAATCAGCAATTACTCCTAATCACCAAGCCATTGCTTCAAACCCTGAATGTGGTTGTAAATACTAAATACACATATGTGTGTTTGTTTATAAATTTTATTTTTATTTTAACTGTGCTTCTTTATTTCATGGTGATTAATGATTTATTTAATCTTTAATATATATTATAATATATAATATATTTCATTGAATTGTGTACATTCTATTATGTTTGTATTGGATACATTATTAGGAAAAAATATAACTGATCTAGGAGTATAGCAGATATCATTAGGAACAATTTTACTGCTTTTTTATGAAGGAAAACATAGGAAGAATGGACCTTGGGAAGAAGTGAAGTGAGGGAAAACTGAGAGATGTTAGGGACAGGAGGTTGCAGTTGGGAGATATTGTATGAGATAAGAATTAGAAAAGAAATAAAATGTTTAAAATATTGTTACAATAATCATTTGCTTTGTAACACTTTTAGGAAAAACAGATTTAAATGTGCATGTTTCAAAACATGATCTATGTTTCTTCATTTTGTAAAGCTAAATTAGCATGGAAATTTACCAAATAGTATATCACAAAACCATAATGTAACAAAAGTGTTGTGTTCACAGCAGTTGATACTTGAATGCTATCACAAAGTGAATATGAACTGAAAAGAAGTAAAAGGAATATGCTAAAGCAGAAAAAGGAATTCTAAAGAAGAGACAGACCACATTTTCTAAATTTTACACTGCCTAATGGCATTGAATTAGCTTTTGGCTTTCCTTCAGTGCAGAAGGTATTTTACTAAAATAGGTTATGAATTCAGAAAAGATTTTTATGCAGGTAAAGCCATCTGGTCATTAATTTGCCTGGAAATTTCTTTGAGGTGCTAAGGGCAAGACAACAGATGTCATCAGTGAACTGTGCAGAGACAATCATTTAACATATGAGGCATACAAGAGAGAGAGCAAGTGAACAAGCGAGGGAGGGATAGGGTGAGAAAAAGAGAAAGGGGGGAGCACAACAGAGCAACAATAATTTAAATGCCCTCACAACTTTAATCCAAAATTAAAGAAAATTATTTCACTAGGCAGAATTTTTATTTCCAGATATTCACTATAATTAGGAAACATCTATCAAATGAAAACAAATGGATCATATTTCTATTAGGAAGGATAATCTTGCTCATATTTAGAAGTGGTCTACTAAAATGTGATCATTATTATGAACAATCTAATTATAAATAACAACAAATAATGCAATATTTTTTATTCCTTTCAAGCAGTGGTTCTTTTTTTCAGTTTTTTTTATTTATTTAATACTTAATAATAATTCTTTGGTTTCCGGGCAAACATCCCCCTCCCCCCTCCCCTTCCTTATGGGTGTTCCCCTCCCAACCCTCCCCCCATTGCCACCCTCCTCCCCACAGTCTAGTTCACTGGGGGTTCAGTCTTAGCAGGACCCAGGGCTTCCCCTTCCACTGGTGCTCTTACTAGGATATTCATTGCTACCTATGAGGTCAGAGTCCAGGGTCAGTCCATGTATAGTCTTTAGGTAGTGGCTTAGTCCCTGGAAGCTCTGGTTGCTTGGCATTCAAGCAGTGGTTCTTTCATGGGAAGAATTGTCGCTGGGGTACATTTGTTGATATCTGAAAACATTCTGAGTTATTACTGCTAAGAGGTAATACTGGCATCTAGGGGTAGCATCCAGAGATGCTGAGAAACATCTGCCATCAAACAAGACATTCAAACATAAGGCATAGAAGTTGGAGTGGGAGAGGGAAGTATGGAAATGATATAAATTCAATACTCTTCTATCAAATTCTCATCAAATGTTTAAATGAAAATCTTTTTGAAAAAGATTAAGAATCCCTGTTTTATACCCAAATTTATGGAACACAATGAAAGCAGTGCTAAGAGGAAAACTCATACCTCAGAGTGCCTCCAAACACTGGAGAGAGCATACATTAGCAGCTTGAGAGCAGATCCAAATGATCACCATCATAATCAAGTAGACTTCATTCGAGGTATGCAGGGATGGTTCAATACATGGAAATCCATCGACAAATTCCACTATGTAAACAAACTCAAAAAAAAAAACATATGATTTTTACATTAGACACTGATGGAGCATTTGGCACAATTCAACACCCCTTCATGATAAAAATCTTGGAAAGTTAAGGAATTCAAGGCTTATACTGAAACATAGTAAAAAGCAATATACAGTAAACTAGTAGCCAAAATCAAGCTAAATGGAAACTTGAAATAATCCCAGTAAAATCAGGAACTAGACAAGGCTGACTTTCTACCTACCTGTTTAATAAAGTACTGAAATTCCTATTCAGAGTAATTAGACAACAAAAGGAGGTCAAAGGGATACAAATTGGAAAGGACAAAGTCATAATATCACTATTTCCAGGTAATATGATAATATTCTTAAGTGACTCCAAAAGTGATTTATCATCTGGAAATCCAAAGGATGGATTTAAGTTTTCCTTTGTTTCCCTGAATTCTTTTTTCCCTTTTTTCTTTTTTTCTTTCATAAAATAATTTTATTTTTCTTGGATATTTTATGTATTTACATTTCAAATATTATTCCCTTTCTCCCCTCTCCCATACCACCTCTCTTCTCCCCTGCTTCTATGAGGATGCTCCCATTCCATTCACAGATCATATGAAGCCCAAGAAGAAGAACAACCAAAATGTAGATGGTTCAATCATTCTTAGGAGGGAGAAAAAATACTCACAGGAGGAGATACAGGAACAAAGAGTGGATCAGAGACTGAAGAAAAGGTCATACATAGACTGCCCCTCCTGGGGATGCATCCCATATGGTACCACCAAACCCAGTCACTATTGCTGGCGTCAAGAAGTGCTTGCTGACAGGAGCCAGATATGGGTGTCTCTTGAGAGGCTCTGCCAAAGCCCTATTGATACAGATGAGGATGGTTTCCCTGAATTCTATAGCTGTCTAGTTGCTATGAGCCTTCTTAAGCATCTCTTAAGAATCAAGTACCACCTTGATGTCAGTTATTTATTCTTTTATATTGAAATTATTTATGTGTTGGCCAGAAAAATTAAAAGTGCTATAACTACATGAGCTTAGGAGGTTTTAAAAGGTAACAATATTACTAGTTCTCACCCTTTGCTGCTTTCTTATGACATGTCGTTAAAATGTTTAAATGAGGCACACAGAGTACCACACAGAAAACAAGCAAATTTGCTGCAGAATAGAATGAACAGCCTTGGGGTTGAGTGGACCATAGACAAAAGACCATTGATCTATTGTCTATTTTCATCAAACTTTATATTGTTTTAAAGTCTCTTGAACTACATCTTATGGGAAGGGATAATATGTCTTGATACTATATCAGGAAGCTTCCTGCTATATAACTATAATGTTTCTGGGGCCAGTGTTAAATAGTTATGTATTAATGACTTGGAAAATTCAAGATGTAAGTCTCCTCTTAAAACAAATATACCTCAAGCCCCATTCTTCTGACCAAGAGTTGAACAGTCCTATAGTTTGAGTTCTTGGTCTTAGAAGCTGCTGATTATGAGGGAGGTATGTATGTCCACTGTCCTGTAATCTTGATATTATCTGATTAGTTATCAAACAGTGATAGTATCATTCATTTAAAATATTGCTATAGAATATTTAGCTATCCTGTGAGTTTGCAGTAGATGGTATGAAAAACAGAAAATGGCATTTTTTTCAGTTACTAATACTGATATAAAGAAACACAAAATGAGCAAGTTTTCTGTAACTTTATGATACTCAGTGCTGATAGGAATGTTAACCACTATTCAAATTGGACTAAAAAAAAGATGTTTTCAAGCAAAAAAAAAAAAAGATGTAAATACTCACTGGAGGAAATGAGACAAAGCATGGAGCAGAGACTGAAGGCAAGGCCATCCAGAGACTGTCACACCTAGGGATCCAGCCCACATGCAGTCACCAAACCCAGACAATATTGGGGATGGCAAAAGGTGCATGCTGACAGGAGCCCGATATAGCTGTCTCCTGAGAGGCTCTGCCAGGGCCTGACTCCACAGGCAGAGGCTTTCAGCCAATCTTTGGACTGAGAAAGGGGTCCCCAATGGAGTAATTACAGAAAGGACTAAAGTAGCTGAGAAAGTTTGCAACCCCATAGGAAGAACAACAACATCAACCCACCAGACATACCAGAGCTCCCAGGAACTAAACCATAAACCAAAGAGTACACATAGAGCAACCCACGACTCCAACTGCATATGTAGCAGAAGATGGCTTTGTTGGGCATCAGTCGAGGAGAGGCCCCTGGTTCTGTGAAGGCTAGATGCCCCAGTGTAGGGGAACGCCAGGGAGGGGAAGTGGAAAGGAGTGGATGAGGGGAGCACCCTTATAGTGGCAGAGACAGGGGAAGGGAGAGGGGGTTTTTGGAGGGAAATCTGGGAAGAGGGATAACATTTGAAATGAGATAAAGATAATATCCAATTAAAAAATGAAGGGAAAAAATAGAATCTGTGGTTAAGAGCATCAATCCCAGGAGAGTATTTTCGGAACAGTCTAAATCAAGCATAACCAAAAGTAATGATTTATCTTGAATTAGGAGCATAAAATGCAGGAGACACTGCAAATGTCCCGGATCTTCCAAAATTTTGTGCTATTTGTCTGTTGTTACCAGTGACCTAGATATTTTCAAGAAGTCTATTTATACTTTCAAGAAGTGAGGATGCCTGAAATTCTCATATCTCAAAAGAATATAATTTTAATTTAAATGTAGATTATTGCAATGAAAACGTTTCTAATTTAAATTCACATGCATTTCGTCTTGTGACTTAGTAAACTGCTCAGAAAATATTTTCCTTTCTTAGATGTCAAACTAGGCTGCAGATTTTTTTAACACTGGGAAATCATGGAGTGGTGAAAGCCAGAAAATGTCAGGAGTGATGGTGAATAAAACAGCAAATTTAGACAGCCACTCTTTCAAGGAAAACCCTAATGATCAAGTTCCCTCCATATTGCTGAGTTACAGTGGGTTTGAGGGGAAAACAGTTAAAAATAGCCTCACATGGGAGAAATATGGAAGACCGTAAGGCTGCAGGGGACACAGAGAATGAAGTCAACTGAATTTAATAAGTACATGGTGTAGGCTACAATAAGCTTCAGAAGGCCAAAATACATCTATCATGTCTCGGTTGTATAGAGTGTTTACAGTTTATTTAATGCTGCAATTAAGACACAGATAAATTCAGAAAAGCAGATAATCAAATTCCTGCATTCACATTACTGTTTTAACTAAGATATTAAGGGGAACTGGGGGTAGCGCCCCAAAAGTCCCAGATGCCAGGAACACAAGAGGTTCTTAGGACCCAACAGGGGATGACAGTCGCTGAAATACTCAACAAGGGGGAGAGAGTACCTGTAGAGACCATATACAGAGGTTAGGCATGCCCCCAGAGTGAGGGATAGGGCCATCCCAAAAATATTAACCCAGAATTACTCCTTCTAAAGGAAATACATGGACAAAGTGTAGAGCAGAGACTGAAGGAAAGGCTACCCAGAGACCGCCCCACATGGGGCTCTGCCAAAACCTGACCAATACAGATCCAGATGCTTGCAGCCAATCATTAGACTGAGCAAGAGGACCCCAACGGAAGAGTTAGAGGAAGGACAGAAGCAGCTGAAGAGGTTTGCCACCCCATAAGAAGAACAATATCAACCAACCAGACTCCCCAGAGCTCTCAGGGACTAAACCACCAACCAAAGATTACACATGTCTGCATATGTAGCAGAGAATGAGCTTATTTGGCATTAATGGGAGGAGATGCCCTTGGTCCTGTGAAGGTTGATGCCCCAATGTAGGAGAATGCTAGGGTGGTAAAGCAGGAGTAGGTGGGTGGATGGGAAAGCACCCTCATAGAAGCAGGGTAGAAGGGAAATGGGATAGGGGGTTTGTGGAGGGGAAACCAAGAAGGGGGAAAACATTTGAAATGTAAATAAATAAAAAACCAATAAAAAAGATTTCCGAAGTAGCATAGAAAAAGGTTTATTAGTCAATTTTATTGAAAAAGTAATTGAAAATTTAAAACATCTAAATTGTTACCTGAGTATCCTGTTTTATTATATGCATTCATAAAGTGTATGGCTTTAATTTACTGTGATAATGTAAATAAACCAAATGAATGATAAGATTGCCTGATAGATGCATAATTATGGTTGAATATGCATTGATTTCATTGTTTACTTCTGTATTCAGAATGGTATTACCGTTGTTGTATTGGCCCAAATTTTAGGTCTGTCCATCTGAGAACTTATTACTATTAGAGAATTTGGCTCATGAAGAAGCACTGTGCCCACAAATGCATAAGCTGATAACTCACAAATATGTCTATCACCGCACACACTTGTGCTGAATAAGAAGGTTAACATCCTCTGAGCCATTGCCAGAGTCTCTTAAGTGTGTAGAAGTAGTGTACATTTTTCAGAAAGCTAAGTGCTGCTGTGAAAAGGCTGCAACTCTGTATTGTTAATAAAGATCAAATGGAAACTGCTGTGAATGGAATGGTGACCTCTAAAGTTCATATGATGAAGCTCTAGTCAACAAAGCAACTGCATTTGGATGGCAGGATTTCAGAAATAAATGTGAGTGAATGAAGTCCTCAGGATGGGGCACTGTCCTAAGAGGAATAGTATACTCATAAGGTGAGGGAGAAATACAAAAGCTTACTTTAATGTGTGTAAGACACAGAGCAAAAGTAAGTACCTGCAGACAAGGAAGGGAGCTCTCACTAGATCCCATCCAAAATATGGCAAAAAAACAACACCAACAACACCAACAAAAAATAAACACATTCTGTTTGTTATTCTATTGGGACACTCAGACTGCCATTTTAAATTGGAAGTTTGCATTATATCTAACACTTATTGTAAAATCTCAGTCACACTGCTTTTATCCTATATCATCTGGGAATTTTAGTTTTAATTTAAATGTCATATCAATAATATATCCTGAGCTAATTGATGGAATTTATCAAGTTTCAATCTACATATTGATAATCTTATACACCCCAGGACTCTCAAGTTAATAGCCACTTTTACTTTATTATCATTATATTCATATAAGTATCTGTATGTGTAAGCACAAATAAAAATTAACTTTAGCCCTTTTTATTACATATAATTATTTTATCACATATATATGTATAGATATATGTGTATGCATACACACACACACACACACACACACACACACACACACACACACATATGGTTTCAGAGATGATCACTTCACCCCCTAGAGAAGTTAATTGTTCTTTTCCAGGCAGTCATTAGTTTCCTATAGTTCATTTTCTAGAAGTTGGAACCCACAAAATAATCCTTAGTATTAACATGTCCGTTGACACTGCCTTTGTTCTGGTCATGTTTATGGAGCCCTTTCCAGAAGAAACTGTTCTAGTATTCTGACTCTAATGGTTGCTCTCCCTCCTTTTCTCCTGTGTTTCTGAGCCACAAATGCAGAAACTGTGATTTGGCTGATAGGACTGGAATTCCCAGGATCTCTTGTTACCCACCATTGTGTTCAGTTATGAGTTTTCTGTGATGGTCTGTATTGTCTGTAAAGAGAGGTTTCTTTAATGTGAGTGATAGCACCGCATAACCAGAAAAGGTGGCTAGCATACAAAGGTAGTTTTTCCTCTATTATTTGCTCACAATGTAATTATTCCAGGGTAGTCATTTGCATATGTGTGTATGCATATAAATTTCTGTTCTAGCATTTGGAAATTTTTAGGGAGTTAAAACAGATTCAGTCAGTTGTCATGATGCATGCCTTCAATCACAGCACTTGGGATGCAGAGGCAAGCAGATGTCTGTCTACGGATAGCCTGTTCTATAGAGCAAGTTCCAGGGCTGCCAAGGCTACACAGGGAGCCCCTGTATTAAAAAGCATAAAACAAACAAACACAAGCAACATCAAAAGAAACCAGAGTTGTTTGTTCCTAACAAATATGTATGCCCTGTGCCCTTTATATTTCTTTATTATTTATGTTTTGGAACTTCTAGTATCTTGTTTGATGCTATGCTGGAAGATAGAACACTTTTGACTCGTGTTATAAATTAGTATCAAGTTGATCATCAACACATATGATATTCACCAATAACGTTTTTGATGATCCCATTTACAAAGTTGAAATATTCCATTGTTTCTAATTTGCTTACATTTTGTTCTTTTGATTTCTGTGTTGTAATTTGAAGAAAAGTAGTGGATTTTCTGAACTTTTCTGCATATAAATTGTTAAGACTCTGTGGCATACTCTAGATGTGATTGATTTCACTAATGGATTTTCAAATATACATGTTTTAAAACATGTGATACATCTCATTTGATATAGTAAATAATTCTTTTTTTCTTTTTTGGTTTCTGTTTTAAAGTCACTTTAAATATAAAATCACAGAACAGAGCAATGCATCAGGTCCCAAGGCTGTTTCTTTGTCCTGTTCTTTTGGCATCAAAGGCTCCTTCATTTGGCCTGAATTAGGCTGCCTCTTTGTGACCCACTTGGACTTGGGCTTTGTACAAGGCAATAAGAATGAATGTATTTGCATTCTTCTACATGCTAACCTCCTGTTGAACCAGCACCATTTGTTGAAAATGCTGTGTTTTTTTTTCCACTGGATGCTTTAGGTCCTTTGTCAAAGATCAAGTGACCATTGGTGTGTGGTTTCATTTCTGGGTCTTCAGTACTATTCCACTGATCTACCTGACTGTCTCTGTACCAATAACATACAGGCGTTTTTTGTTTTTTTTTTTTTTTGTTTTTAATTTTTTTAATCACGATTGCTCTGTAATACAGCTGGTTTTAGGGATGGTGACTCCCCCAGCAGTTATTTTATTGTTGATAATAATTTTCATTATCCTGTTTTTTTTGTTATTCCAAATGAATTTACAAATTGCCCTTTTTAACTCTACGAAAAATTGACTTAGAATTTAAGAAATATTTACTATATTGAACAGCAAAATGCTGAGTGCCACAAGAATTCTCCTTATTCATTAAGTTTCAAAAATCTCAAAAAATACATTGTGCGTTAATGTTCTTTTCTAACTTGCAAGAAAAAACCCTAGGGAATTTGTGTAATGTTATCATGATATGTAAACTAATGCATGGGACTTAGAGAAAAGTGTATATGTAATTATATATAGTGTATTTAATATATAATATATAATAAAGTGTAATTATATATCTGTAATATATATGGTGTGTGTGTGTGTGTGTGTGTGTGTGTACGTATTAAGGCATTATGAAAACTATGTTTATACAAACATTTTAAGTACAATTTTATTGGTGTAAGAGAAGATTACTAATTTTTTGCATACTTCTTACCTGCTGAAATTGTTGTCAGTTCTCAGAGGTTTTAGTGGAGTTTTTATGGTCTATTATATACAGAGACATACCATCCGTAAATAGAGTTTGGGACTTCTGCAAGAGTTTCAAGTGCCACTAACCACCAAGCCATCTCCTTAGTCCACATAATAAAAATTAAAAAGAAAGAAGAGTACAGTGATTTCTGATAATTAAATGTGTAATTCTGAATGAATCTATATTCCTCAAACTCATTATAATGACTCTGCATTAAAATTAGTGAAGTAAAGTTTAGCAATCAAAAGTAATATGGTATGCAATATTTACAGAGATATTGAAATTAATTTTAACTATCTCCTCTAATGATTTTCATTGTTTTCCACAGACAGATCATATATATGTCAGATATTATTGAGCAAACAAATTATAGTTGCTGCCAGTAGAATTTACTTTTGTAGAAACACCACAGCCAATTTTAACCTCAGAACTGCTAAAAATCAAAACTTGTTTGTTTGGCTTTTTTAATAAGATGAGTATATCACGAGGATGTGGAGAAAGAGGAACACTCCTATATTGTTGGAGGGATTGCAGACTGGTACAACCATTCTGGAAATCAGTCTGGAGATTCCTCAGAAAATTGGACATTGAACTACCTGAGGACCCAGCTATACCTCTCTTGGTCATATACCCAAAAGATGCCCCAACATATAACAAAGACACGTGCTCCACTATGTTCATAGCAGCCTTATTTATAATAGCCAGAAGCTGGAAAGAACCCAGATGCCCTTCAACAGAGGAATGGATACAGAAAATGTGGTACATCTACACAATGGAATACTACTCAGCTATCAAAAACGATGACTTTATGAAATTCATAGGCAAATGGATGGAACTGGAAAATATCATCCTGAGTGAGGTAACCCAATCACAGAAAAACACACATGGTATGCACTCATTGATAAGTGAATATTAGCCCAAATGCTCGAATTACTGTAGATGCACAGAACACATGAAACTCAAGGATGACCAAAATGTGAATGCTTCACTCCTTCTTTAAAAGGGAAACAAGAATACCCTTGAGAGGGAATAGGGAGGCAAAGTTTAGAACAGAGGCTGAAGGAACACCCATTCAGAGCCTGCCCCACATGTGGCCCATACATATACAGCCACCAAACTAGATAAGATGGATGAAGCAAAGAAGTGCAGGCTGACAGGAACAGGATGTAGATCTCTCCTGATCGACACAGCCAGAATATGGCAAATACATAGGCGAATGCCATCATTAAACCACTGAACTGAGAATGGGACCCCCGTTGAAGGAATCTTAGAAAGGACTGAAATAGCTTGAAGGGGCTTGACACCCCATATGAACAACAATGCCAACCAACCAGAGCTTCCAGGGACTAAGCCAAAGACTATACATGGACTGACCCTGGGTTCCAACTGCATAGGTAGCAATGAATAGCCTAATAAGAGCACCAGTGGAAGGGGAAGCCCTTGGTCCTGCCAAGACTGATCCCCCAGTGAACATGATTGTTGGAGGGGTGCAGTAATGGGGGGAGGATGGGGAGGGGAACACCCATAGAGAAGGGGAGTGGGAGGGGCTAGGGGGATGTTGGCCGGGAAACCAGGAAAGGGAATAACAATCGAAATGTAAATAAGAAATACCCAGGTTAATAAAGATGAAAAAATAAATAAATAAATGGGGAAGAAAATAGAAAAAAACTCAATTTCAATAAGTTCTATGTATTAAAGACCTCTATGAGTGGAAATACCAACTAAAAGTATCCGTAAATGTAGCTAAAGTTAACTGTATTATTAAATTAAAGCCAAATACATTTAAAGTAAATTAAATGTTCAATAAAATGGACTTTTCTTTCCATTTACACTCTTAAGATATGTTCATTTTGTTAATATGCAGTTCAAAACATCACATTTTCAAATGAGTTATTCTTCTTTAACCTTTATAAATTCCATTGTTACCACGGCTACTTATTTTATAATTGCTATTTTTCCTGTAAAGTACATGCTCTATTTATTAAATGATGAATAATTTCCATTCTGTGCCATCTCTTTGTGGACTATCTTAAAAGAGCAAAGAGGGAACTTCAAATGGGAACCAGACTTTGAAGACATCATCTCAGGCCCATTTTTATGTGCAGAATTTCTGAGCTCTGGTTTAATATTCTGTACAGTAAAAACAATGAATAAATGACAAGGAGTCATATGACATTACTGTGAACAAAACAGTGTGTAGTTGTTTCTACCAATGAAATACAGTATGGCACATGTGTGGAGTAGTGGTGTTCAGAATCAGGATGACATGCACAATTTTGAAATGCTATTTGAAAATTAATAGCACTTACATGGAGTTTATTCAGACTAAAGAACACTATTCTTTGATGGCCACCAAAGAACCTCCCACAATGAGATAAATCAGGTTGAAAGGATGATGATAGGGTAACTATAATCCCCTCCAAAATGCTCATCAGGCACATTGGGGAATAATAATTTGTATTTTAAAGAGTACTAAATCTAAAGTCAGCAGAGAAAATGCGAGTTAAAATTATGAATTATGAAGCATAAGTCACAAAGCTATAAATTTTTACCCATCAAGGCAATAATTGCCATCCCTTCTCTGGAACTATGCATTCTCTGTTCTAGGAACTATGCATCTTTTAGGGTGTTTTCATTCAATTAGCATATTATATTTATAAGAGATTTCTTCTTTGTCTTACCTTACAAATATCAATTTTATTCTTTCCATTTGGGGCGTAAGGTGAGAAAAGTTTTCCGTGCATGGCCCTAGCTGTCCTGTGATTCACTCTGTAGACCAGGCTGACCTCAGATTCACAGAACTTCTGTCTTTGCCTCCAGAATGCTACAATTAAAGGCTGGTACCATTACCACCCAGCCAATTGTATCCTTACAATGACAGAATGTGTTGATGCCTAATTTGTGTTTAACCTAAAATTATGCTCTCCCACTGCTCAACAATGTCCAAGCATGGCTCTGCTAAGCATCTCAGTGTCCCTATCTGGGATACTGAATTCTACTCTGCGGTCTTTTGCTCCCTGGTTTTACCTTCTTCTTTTTAGTTCTCTTCTTCCGTCCTCCTCCCTTCCTCCATTCTTCCCTACTTCACTTTCTTCCTTCTTCCTTCCCTCTCCCTTTTCTTCCTTTTATTCTTCCTTCTTTCTTCATTTTTTCTACCTTTTTGAACCCCTTTACCCTTTTCAAACACTTTCAAATTAGTAATATTAATTATATAAAATAGCAATAAAGCAGAGCCCTATGACATTTTCATACATATGTAGTATTTCACAAATATACTTGAATAGCATTTGCTTCATTATAACCTACACTTATGGTTGATATCTTATCCTATTGAATTCTCCCAAGCCCCTAATAGTCTTTCTTCTTTCATTCCTCTTATTGTTGCTGCTGATGAGATTTTATAAAACAAAAGAGAAAAAGGAACAATGGAAACTTTTTTATGAGTCTATATTTCTTTGAAAACTGAAAATGGAAAACTTTTACAGCAAAGAAAAGATAAATGAACTAGAAGTAATGGCTCACATCTATAATTATAGTGCATGGGTTGTGAATGACAGAAGACCAGGAGTTCAAGACTAATCTTAACTTTGGAGAGAGTTTGAGGTCAACATGAGTTATGTGAAATTCTGTAAATGTAATTAATAAATAAATATGCTTATCCCTCATTTGAAGATTCAACAGTTTATGTATGCATTATAACATTGCATAACCCTCCATAAATATGTGCAATGTTGATATATAATTTAAAGTAATATACTTTAAAAAGAGCTTAACAAAGTTAAGGAGTGCAATGAAACAAATGGAAGACATATTTCATAGTTACTTCTGTTAGGAAGTTGTTTCTTCCCTTTTTTAAAAATCTCATTGGGGGAGCACCCTCATAGGAGAAGGGGTAATGGGGATGCGGAGGGGAAACAGGGAAGGGGATAACATTTGAAATGTAAATAAATAAAATATTCAATAAAATATAACAGCTTAACCACCAAAAAAAATCTCATTGGAGTGACAATAGAAATATAAACATATGGACTCATCCACAGCTATGAATGCTGAGATGAGTCACTAGCTGATAAGACATGAAAATTTCTAAAAAAATATAAGATAGATATGATAAAAGAAAAGAAACACATAAGTAACCTAAAACCTTCATGTTACTGACAATAGACTTTACTCCTGTACAGTGAATTAGTGATTTAATGCAGTAGTTAACTAAACAAGTTTTTGGAGTTGGGAGTAAACGTAAGCAGTTAGTCCATCAGTTCTAGGTATATAGGTTATGTGCAGTCTGTATACTTTTTAACACAACTGCCTCTGTGTTGTAAAGAAGATTAGTGATAGATCTCAGGCAACTTTCTTCTTTATTAGAATAAAGATTTCTATTATCATAATCAAAGTTTATTTTAGCAGGAAGAGATTTGATTATGCTAACAATATCTCTTCCAGCTGTCCATGATAGTTATCCTTGCTCTTTATTAACAAACATTAATACATAATAACAACTTCATAAGGAAACAACAGATGTAATGTGTACATCCAGTTGACTAGACAGTCAACTGAGCCCTTAAAGGAACAGTTAAAATGGGGGGGGGGACACATTAAGTAACCATTTAATTAGTTATTTTTAAGAGTCAAAACCATGTTTCAATTCCCATCTAATATCAGAAATAATAAACAATATGTTGTGACCAATAGTCCTCCTATGAATGGACATATTTCTAAACAACTAAGGCTTCTTTGGGATCCACAAATGCAAGTTGGGATGAAGGTTGGTAATATCAAGAATGGTGGCTTTGAAATTATTAGATATTTTGTGAATATGCAGTCAGTCCAGAATGAAGTTTTCAGGGAATAATTGCAACCTTTCTATTTCCAAGTGAGAGCCCACATGGCTTTGCTTATTGGCATGTTCAGAGTGAGGGAGAAGAAAAAAGGCTTAATCATTGGCTGAGATTCATGCACTGAAATGAATCTGTCTTTATTATATATAGATGTTAGAACAGATAAAACTGCCCTTCTGGTCTGAACTTGTGCCTCAAGCAGACATTGGGCACTAGTTCCACACTTATTCCCATAACATCCAGAGGAAGCCCATCACTGCAGTACACGAACATGCCTAGGATCACAGGTAAAGGGGACACAACATCTGACCCAAAACCGGAGTGACTGAGTCTACTGGGATCCAGGAACACAGGAACCCCAGCGCAGACAGTGGCACAGGTCCCTTCCAGTCTAATCTTGTGCCCTGAACTTGAGCACTGGTCCAGCACTATTGACACAACACCCCAAGGAAGCATCAGCCAAGTGCCCTAACACAACCAGGATCATAGAATCACAGGACACAGAATCACAAAGGAAGCTGAACTCCCAGGAGATTGGACGTACCCAAGAGCAATGGAGCTCTGACAGTCAAGTTCACAGTTGACGCCACAACTTCTTCCCCAACACCCAGCACCCATACAGGAACCCATACAGGAACCAGGGAAACACAAACCCCCGCCCACCCAGAGGCATGGATTTTTCAGCTTTTATCTCTACTCTGAGCAAATTCAGGGCTCTGGTTTAACCCCATCCACTCCTGCAATAGCCAGAGAAATCTTGACTCCCAGGAGCTCTGACACATTCAGGATTCTAGGATCTCAAGATCACAAGGACACCTGGATTCTGAGGACTTCTCACAAAACCAGGATCACAAGAAGGACAGGTTCCAGTCAGAGACAGCTATGGCAGGCACTAGATGGAATGGCAAGAGGCAAGCGCAAAACTAAGCAACAGAAACCAAGGCTACTTGGAATAATCAGAACCCAATTCTTCTACTGCAGCAATTCCTGGATACCCCATCACACCTGAAAAATCAGATTCGGAGTTAAAATCATATCTCATGATGATGATAGAGGACTTTAAGAAGGATGTGAATAACTTGCTTAAAGAAATACAGGACAATACAACAAAACAGGTAATGGAATTGAACAAAACCATCCAGGATGTAAAAATGGAAATAAAAACAACAAAGAAATCACAAAAGGAGACAATGCTAAGAAAGAGATCAGAAACCATAAATGCAAGCATCACCAACAGAATACAAGGGATAGAACAGAGGATCTCAGGTGCAGAAAATACCATAGGAAACATTGACAGAACAGTTAAAGAAAATGCAAAATGCAAAAAGCTCCTACAGCAAAACATCCAGGAAATCCAAGACACAATGAGAAGACAAAAACCTAAGGATAATAGATAAAGAAGAGAGCAAAGTTTCCCAACTTAAAGGGCCAGTAAATATCTTCAATAAAATTATAGAAGAAAACTTCACTAACTTAAAGAAAGAGATGCCCATGAACATACAAGAAGTCTATAGAACTCCAAACAGACTTTACCAGAAAAGAAACTCCTCCTGTCATGTAATAATCAAAATACCAAATGCAATAACAAAGAAAGAATATTAAAAGCAGTAAGGGGAAAAGGTCAAGTAACATATAAAGGCAGACCTAAGAGAATCACACCAGACTTTTCAACAGAGACCATGAAAGATAGAAGATCCTGAACAGATGTCATACAGACCCTAAAAGAACACAAATGTCAGCTAATTCTAACTCTAATAACAAAAGTAACAATCACAACTTCTTAATATCTCTTAACATCAATGGATTCAATTCCCAAGTAAAAAGACATAGACTAACAGATTGAATACATAAACAGGACCCAACATTTTGCTGCTTACAGGAAATGTACCTGACTGACAATGACAAATACTACCTCAGAGTAAAAGACTGGAAAAAAATATTCAAGGCAAATGGTTCCAAGAAACAAGCTGGAATAACCATTCTAATATCAAATAAACTTGACTTTCAGCAAAAAGTTATAAAAAAAGGATAAGGAGGGGCACTTCATACACATCAAAAAAATCAACCAAGATGAACTCTCAATTCTGAACATCTTTGCTCCAAATGCAAGGACATTCAGAAAAGAAACTTTATTAAAGTTCAAAGCACACATTGCACCACACACAATAATAGTGGGCGACTTCAACACCTAATTCTCATCAATGTATAGATCATGAAAACAGAAACTGAACAGAAACACAAAAATTAACAGAACTTATGGGCCAAATGGTCTTGACAAATATCTATAGGACATTTCATCCTAAAACAAAAGAATATACCTTCTCTTCAGCACCTCAAGGTACCTCCTTCATAAGTGTCCATATAGTTGGTCAAAAAAAAAGGCCCCAACAGATGCAAGGAAATTGAAATAATACCATGCATCCTATCAGTCATCTGGACAACAGCTCGCCTTCAATCACAACCAAACAACAGAGAGGCCACATACACATGAAAGCTGAATGAAGCTCTACTCAATAATAACTTTGTCAAGGAAGAAATAAATAAAGAAAGAATTTTAAAGACTTTTTAGAATGTAATGAAAAGGAAGGCACAACATCCCTAACCTTATGGGATACAATGAAAGCTGTGCTAAGAGGAAAACTTATACTTCTGAGTGCCTCCAAAAAGAAATTGGAGAGAGCATACATCAACAGATGTACAGCATACCTGAAAGCGCTAGAACAAAGAGGAGGATATATCAGATCCTATTACAAAAAGCCTATACTCAACAAAAATATAAAATCTGAATAACATGGACTATTTTCTAGACAGATACCAGGTACCAAAGTTAAATCAGGATCAGAAAAACAATCTAAACAGTCCAATAGTTCCTAAAGAAATAGAAGCAGTCATTAAAAGTCTCCCAAACAAAAAATCCCAGGGCCAGATGGGTTTAGTGACAAATTCTATAAGACCTTGAAAGAAGAGTTATTACCAGTTCTGTTCAAACTATTCCAGGAGATAGACACAGAAGGAACATTACCCAATTTGTTCTATGAAGTCACAGTTATGCTTATATCTCAACCACACAAAAACCCAACAAAGAAAAAGAAATTCAGGCCAATTTCCCTTATTAACATCAATGCAAAAATATTCAAAATGCAAAATACTTGCAAATCTGATCCACGAACACATCAAAACGATCATCCATTACAATCAAGTAGGCTTCATCCCAGTGTTTCAGGGATGGTTCAATATACAGAAATCCATCAACATAATCCACTTTATTAAGAAACTCAAAAAAACCCACATGATCATTTTATTCGATGCTGAGAAAGCATTTGACAAAATATGACACCCCTTCATGTTAAAAGTCATGGAAAGATCAAGAGTTCAAGGACCATACCTAAACATAGTAAAAGCAATATACAGCAAACCAGTAGCAAACATCACCCTAAATGTTGAGAAACTTGAAGCAATCCCACTAAAATCAGGGACTACACAAGGCTGCCCATTCTCTCTCTACCTATTCAATATAGTACTTGAAGTCCTAGACAGAGCTATTAGACTACAAAAATAGGTCAAAAGAATACAAAATGTAAAGGAAGAAGTCAAAATATCCCTATTTGCAGATGATATGATAGTATACATAAGTGATCCCAAAAATTCCAAGAGAGAACTCCTAAACCTGAAAAAAAACTTCAGCCAGATGGCTGATCATAAAATTAACTCAAATCTGTAGCCTTCCTCTAATCAAAGGATAAACAGGTTGAGAAAGAAATTAGGGAAATGACACTCTTCACAATAGTCACAAATAATATAAAATACATTGGTGTGACTCTAATGAAACAAGTGAAAGATTTGTATGAAGAGCACATCAAGTCTCTGAAGAAAGAAATTGAAGATCTTTGAAGACGGAAAGATCTCCCATGCTCATGGATTGGCAGAATTAATATAGTAAAAATAGCTATTTTGCCAAAAGCAATCTGTAGATTCAGTCCAATCCCCATCAAAATTCTAGCTCAATTCTTCATAGAGTTGGAAAGAGCAATTTCCAAATTCATTTGGAATAACAAAAAACCCAGGTCAGGGAAAACTATATTCAACAATAAAAGAAAAGAACTTCTGGGGGAATCACCATCCCTGACCTCAAACAGAATTACAGAGCAATAGTGATAAAATCTGTATGGTATTGGTATAGAGACAGGCAGGTTGATCAGTGGAATAGAATTGAAGACCAAAAAATGAACCCACACAACTATGGGCACTTGATCTTTGACAAGGGAGCTAAAACCATCCAGTGGGGAAAAAAAGCATTTTTAACAAATGGTGTTGGTTCAACTGGAGGTCAGCATGTAGAAGAATGCAAATACATCCATTCTTATCACCTTGTACAAAGCTCAAGTCCAAGTGTATTAAGGACCTCCACATAAAGCCCAATATGCTGAAACTAATAGGAGAGAAAATGGGGAAGAGCCTCGAATACATAGGCACAGGGAAAAATTTCCTGAACATAACACCAAAGGTATATGCTCTAAGATCAAGAACTGACAGATGGGACCTCATAAAATTGCAAAGCTTCTGTAAGGCAAAGAACAATGTCAATAATACAAAATGGCTACCAACAGATTGGGAAAAGATCTTTACCAAATCTACATCAAATAGAGGATTATTATACAATATATAGAAGGAACACAAAAAGTTAGACTCCAGTGAACCAAATAACCCTATTAAAAATAGTGGACAGAGCTAAATGAAAAATTCCCAAATGAAGAATATCGAATGGCCGGGAAGCACTTTACAAAATGCTCGACATCTTTATTCATCAGGGAAATGCAAATCAAAACTACCCTGAAATTCCACCTTACACCAATCAGAATTGCTAAGATCATAAACTCAGGTGACAATAGATACTGGCCAGGATGTGGACAAAGAGGAACATTCCTCCATTGTTGTTGGGATTACAAACTGATACAACCTCTATGGAAATCAGTCTGGAGGTTCCTCAGAAAATTGGACATTGCATTACCTGAGGAAAAAGCTATATCTCTCCTTGGTATATACCCAAAAGATGCCCAACATACAACAAAGACTCATGTTCCACTGTGTTCATAGCAGCCTTATTTGGAATAGCCAGAAGCTGGAAGAACACAGATATCCTTCAAAAGAGAAATGGATACAGAAAATGTGGTACATTTACATAGTGGATTACTATTCAGCTATTAAAAATAATGACTTCAGGGCATTTTTGGGAAAATACCAAAACTTCCTATCACTACAATAAATTTCTATTTACATTTGACCTGTTTACATACCTTCCTTTCCACCTTTGATACTTGCCTTTATGACTTTTCTATATTTATTGGTGTCATTGTGTTATGTACTGTGGATTTACAACCTATGTTATTATTTGAAAATTACTTTTTCCCCTTTTATTCCATTTCTAAGAGTATTATTTCTTTCTCTATTAAGATAATCATGAATGTTTCTATTTTTAAAGTTGAATTTCTGAAAGCAATGAAGTTGGATTTCATAGACTATGGTGGTATTATTTGGCTTTTCCAGAGAAGATACACAGAAATGACTATTTGTGCCATTTAGTCAAAGTGCAATCCACCACAGTCCACAGAAATGATTTTATTAAACTTCAGCTTGATGAACAATGAATTTATTGTAGTAACTTCCAGAAACATGAGTAAGAGGATACTGACAGACTTGTAGATGTCTCCTGGCAGGTACATAAGTGACTTCTGTTCTGTCCCCAGAATAACGACTAATGAAAATGGTGTCAGTATAATGCCCAATTCAAGGAACCTTCCATTTGCATTTTATTCTAGCACCCACTAACTGCACCTTTGACCACCAGGAAGGATTGTGGCTAAAATCTTGGGAAATATTCTGATGATATATCTCCCATTCTCAGAGGAGATTGTAATTAGCATGATCATGAAAGAGTTTAACTCATGTAATCAGAGCTGCTGTGTCCCCATAACTATTATTACATAATGTTAATGTAAGAA
This sequence comes from Rattus norvegicus, assembly GCF_021556685.1. NCBI lineage: Eukaryota > Metazoa > Chordata > Mammalia > Rodentia > Muridae > Rattus > Rattus norvegicus. The sequence goes on along the minus strand of NC_141539.1, from coordinate 84,248,635 downwards.
CATTTTATATCTCTAAGAACAAGTTAAAGCAGTGGGTTTCAATGTATATATTTATTCCTCTGACATGGATGAAAAGCAATCTAGACAATCTTTCTACATATAACATGTTTTTCATTCAATATTATCTTTGGATATTAAACTGTTTCCTTTGCTTTTATAGATGAGGCCATGGGTTTTTATCAATTTAAATGGTCTGTGTAAGGACTATTAGTATTAGACTACAGATTTTATAATCAGACAAGAAACAAAATCTCCCAGAGATATTTCTTTGATTTTTTTTTCACCCAAGATTCTAGAAGAAAAATCAAAGCCCCAGACATCTATCAACAATATGATTGCCATTCCAATTTGCTTGTGACTGCAGCTAAGAGAGACCTCAGTGATCAAAGCACTTCAAGATCTGGAGCCAATATCTCTTTCCCCAGTGAATCTGGAATGGCCCTTTATTACCAAGAGAAAAAATGCCAAAAATGTGCATTTTGTAGGACTTTCAAAAAATGCATTTATCTCATTCTCTGGTTTTGTGGCTCTCTTGCACTGCTATGCAGATATTCAAGCAGTGTATGCAGAAGCCTACTTAGAAGGAACAAAAGACCTTAGCCAATAGAAGTAGCAGTTTGCCAAACCTGAAACTAAGTATTCTTGGAGGTGGTTATCACTCCAGCATTATTTCTAGATATATAAATCACTGGAAAGAAATCTCTGAAGTTCTATGAGTACCTTTCATCTGAATTCTTCTAGAATTTCTTTCACATAAGTAAAACTTGATAATAAAGTCCTTTCACTTTAAGCTAGTTATAAATCTGAATTCTATCATAAAGTCAAAATCTGTCTATATAACTTCTCCAAGTTTCAGTTTTCTTAGAACTTTTTTTCATTTCTTCAGTTATTTACTTATTTAATGTGTATGAAAGTTTTGCCTAAATACATGCCCAAGGACACAAGAAATGGACCCCACATTCTCTTCAACTGGAGTTAGAAGTAGTCGTGGTTGACCATGGGGCCCTGTCAAATTCTTTATCATAATCCCCTTCATAACAATCTAAAATATACCCAACCATTTCCAATGTTCTCTTTAGGGCTGAAAGAAATGGAATCTTAAGAACCAATGATCTACACAATAATAAGGGCTTAAGGCAAGTACATGTTGCTTAATATTTAAAAACCAAACTGAAAAACAAAATCAAATGTCTATTTTGTTGCATGTATGCTTTCTTTCTTATTTGTGTTCTTACCATTGATGACTGTTTACTGGTTTACTCATAGATTAAATTTAGCTAGTTTTTGTTTTCTAGCCAGGGACCATTTCCCCAGGGAATGATGCTGCCCAAAGTAGTCTTTGTACTCTTGGATCAGTTAACAATCAAATTTTATGCCCAATCGTGAAGCAAAAGATCTGTAGGTGCCTGACTTTCCTCTTATATAAGGAAAATTGATTGTGTATTTACAAATTGCAAGTATATTTATGATTGGTGGGTGGAAGTTAATTGTTTTCAAGGTGGTAATTTTATATTTACTCAGCAGTTCTTCATGTACGATTCAGCTTTACTTACTCTTCTGGACACTATCTGACCTCCCCCATCTCCCCATTCCTCCTGTCAGCTCTCAATACATATAAACACATTCTATCCTGGACCCCCAATGGTCATACCAGGCAGAATATCAAAACCAGGTACTTACATCCACAGTACTCTCTTGAGGATCAAAGAGGACATCAGAAACATACAAAGAAATACCCACATAACACAATACCAGATATCAGAACCTAGAGTTAAAATCATCCCAAATACAGATGCCAGGTGCCAGTGTAAAACCATAATCCACAACACCCAGAAAAATATAGTTCCAGTGAAGAGCAGCAACCCTACTATAGGAGACCCTAAAAGGCCAAGATATCTAAGCATAAGACAAAGACTTCAAAATAGTATTTGTGAATATGATAAAGGACCTTAAAGAGGATATGGATAAACCCATTAATGGACTCTATGAATTCACAAACAGCAGTAGATTGCTTTGAAGAAAACTGTTTAAGACATGAAAGTAGAAAAAGATCTTTTCTTAAAACCCATACTGAGGGAAAACAGGAAATGAAAGATTTAGAAACACAAACAAGAACTTCAGAGGCAATCATCATCACAGTCAAAGATAATGTTAAGTCTAAAAATCCAGGCAAAAAATGTCCAGAAAATCTGGGACACAATTAAATGAAAACAAATATATGAGAAATAGAAATGGGGCAGAAGAAGATAAACTCAGGTCAAAGGCACAAAAGTATTTTCAACAGAATCATAGGGAAAAAATGTCCCTAAGATAACAGAGGTGCCTGTCAATGCACAAAAGGTATAAAGGACACAAAATAGGCTGTACCAAAAAAAAGCCCCTGTATACATAATAATCAAACATTAAACATAAAGACCATATAAAGAATATTAAAATCTATGCATAAAAAAGATCAAATAACACAAAGACAGACCTATTATATCAAGTGACTTTTAAATGAAAACTCAAAAAGCTAGAAGGACTTTGTTAGATGTTCTTCTACAAAGTTTAGGAGGCCACAGATCCCAATGCAAAAACCTTTGAATCATTATCGATGGAAAAAGAAAGACATTTTATGATAAACAAAATTTAAGCAGTAGCCAGCTACAAATCTAGCCCTATAGCAGGTGCTGGGAGAAAAACTTCAAGATGAAAAATTAGTCGGAATGACAACAACAAAACCCACAAAGAATAAATAATCTCAGAGAGTAAATCAGAAGTATTGGCAAAACCGACATCACAATAACAGAATAACGATAATCAATAAATAATATTGATTACTCTCAACAGTGCTCTTAATTTTATGGTAACAGATTGGATCAGAAAACAGTATTCTCCCATCTGCTGCATACAAGAAACACACCTTAACATCAAGGATAGGTATTTTCTCATAATAAAACAATGGAAAAGGAATTTCATTTAAAATGACCCAAAAAGCAAGGTCGTTCAAGCATTTTAGTATCTAAAATTCCATAAAAGAGATACTACCAGAGCTAAAACCCTAAGTTGACCTCTCTACGATGATAGTGGGTGACATCAATACACACTCTTACAAATAGACAAAATATCTAGATGAAAACAAAACAGAAATATGCTAAAACTAAATGACATCATGAACCAAATGGAAATTACAGATGTTCACAGAACATTTTCATTTAAAACAATTATAGCTGCTCAGTAGTTTATGGAAAAACCGACATGGACGCAAATTTTCATGACATGCTCAGACAGAAAGCAAGACTCAATAGATAAAAGAAAATTAAAAGAACACCCTGCATTCTTCCTGACTATCATGAATAAGAGCTGGATATCAACAAAAACAGAAATGACAAAAGTTTTACAAACTCATAGAAATTGAACTACAAGAGAATCAAATAACCTATTGAAAATTGGGGTTCAGAGCTAAACAAAGAATTCTCAACTGAGGACTATTAAATGGCTGAGAAGTACCTAAAGAGATGTTCAAAATCCTTAGTCATCTGAGAAATGCAAATCAAAACAACTCTGAGATTCCACCCCACACCAATCAGAATGGCTAAGATAAAAAACTCAGGTGACAACAGATGCTGGCGAGAATGTGGAGAAATAGGAACACCCTCCCATTGTTGGTGAAATTGCAAGCTGGTTCAACCACTCTGGAAATCATTCTGGAGGTTCTTTAGAAAATTGTACATGGTACTACCTGAGGATACAGCTATACCTTTCCTGGGAATATACCCAAATAATGCTCTAACATACAACAAGGACATATGCTCCACTATGTTCATAGCAGCCTTATTTATAATTGCCAGAAGCTGGCAAGAACCCAGATGCCCTTCAACAGAGGAATGAATACAGAAAATGTGGTACATCTGCACAATGGGGTGATACTCAGCTATTAAAAACAATAACTTAATGAAATTCATAGGCAAATGGATGGAACTAGAAAATATCATCCTGAGTGATGTAACCCAAACACAAAAAAGCACACATTATGCCTTCACTGATAAGCAGATATTAACCCAAAAGCTTGGATTACCCAAGATATAATCCACAGACTACATGAAGCTCAAGAAGAAGGATGATCAAAGTCAGCATATTTCAATCCTTCTTAGAAGGGGGACCAAAAATATTCATAGGAAGAGATACAGAGATAAAGTTTGGAGCAGAGACTGAAGGAAAGGCCGTCCCAAGATAATCCCACCTGTGGATCCAACCCATATACAAACAGCCACCAAACCCAGGCAATATTGCTGATGCCAAGATGTGCATGCTGACAGGAGCCTGATATAGCTGTCTCCTAAGAGGCTATTCCAGAGCATGACAAGTACATAGGTGGATGCTCACAGCCAACCATTGAACTGAGTACCCCACTGGAGGAGTTAGAGAAAGGATTGAAGGAGTTGAAGGGGTTTGTAACCCCATAAGGTCAACAATACCAACCAACCAAACCTCACAGGTACTAAACCATGATCCAAAGAGTACACATGAGAAGACCCATGACTCCAGCTGCATATGTAGCAGAGGATGGCCTTGTTGGGCACCAATGGGATGAGAAGCCCTTAGTCCTGCCAATGCTCGACCCCCCCCAGTGTAAGGGAATGTCAGGGCAGGGAGATGGGAAGGGGTGGGTGGATGTATGGGGGAACACTCTCAGAGGAGAAGGGGGAGGAGAAGTTGAATAGGGAGTTTATGGATGGGAAACCTGAAAAGGGGATAACAAATGAGATGAAAATAAATAAAAAATATCCAATAAACTTTTTTGTGGTCATTAAAATAAACAAACATATGGAAATCAAAACATCCATGTGGATATGCTTTAAAAACCTAGATTCCAACAAAGTGGAAAATGTAAAGGTGATAGTTCTCTTGATCTACCTACCAAAGTTAATCCAAGATCATATAAGCAATTTAAACACACTATTAACACAAGTGAAATAGAAGCAGTATTAAAATCTCACATAAAAAGGAAAAGACAAGTTAGTTTTCACATAATTCTATCACATTTTAAAAGAAAAGTTAATCCAGCTCAAATTATTCCAGAAGGAACTTTGACTAATTCTTTTTAAGAGGCCAAAGATACACTAATAATTAAGGCATATAAAGACCCAACAGAGAAATAGAATTACAAGCCAATTTCCCTCATGGACATAAAAGTAAAAAATGTCTCATGAAAATACTTGCAAAGGAATACAAGAACACATCTAAAATGTCCTCTAGTATGATGAAGTATCCTTCATCCCAGAGATGGATGGATGGTTCAATATATATCAATAAAAATATAACCCACCAAATAAAAAAATTGATCTTCATCCTATTAGATTACAAAAGGGTCTTTGACAAAATCTACCACCACTTGAAAGTCCTGGAGAAATTAAGGATACAAAGGACATAGTTCCACATAATAGTGACAACTTACTGGACCCCCAGAGTCAATATCAATCTTAAATTAGAAAAACACAAACATTTTCAGTAAGATTAGGAACAAGATGATGTTTCCTACTTTTTCCATGTCTATTCAATATAGTAATTGAAGTTTTACTATAAGATTAAGATGAGTTAGGGATATCAAAGGGCTACAAATAGGAAAGAAAGAACTCAAAGTACCTTCATTTGCTGGTATGTTTGTGTGTGTCTGTGTGTGTGTGTGTGTGTGTGTGTGTGTGTGTGTGTGTGTGTAAATGAACATAAAAATTCATCGTCTGGCTTCTTCAGAGACTTCAACAGCAGATAAACACTTCAAGAGAAGTAGAAGAATGCAAAGAGCACACACACATAAAAATAAAAATCAGTAGCCCTCTTACATACAAACAGCAAGCAGACTGAGACAAAAATCAGGGAAAGAACACCTATCATAAAAGTTTCAAGGAATATATCATGAGGAAATAATAATCAAGCTGTCAAACACTTGTATAATGGAGACTTTACAACATTGAAATTAAAGGCATCAGAAGTTTGAAACATTTCCCATGGTTATGGATCAGGAGAATTAATATAGTATAGTGATTCTATCAAAAGTACACAAATCCAATGCAATCCCCATCAAATTCCAGTACAATCCTTCACAAAACTGAAAGGACGATTTCAATTTCACATGGAAAATACACACAGACAGACAGACACACAGACAGACAGACACAGAGAGAGAGAGAGAGAGAGAGAGAGAGAGAGAGAGAGAGAGAGAGAGAAAACAATGCAGAATAATCAAAATATTCCAGGAGGTATCACCTTCCCCAACCTCAAAATGTTCTAGAGCCATTGTAATGAAAACAAGCATGGTATTGGCACAAAAACGGACATATTGATCAGTGGGATAGAATTTAAGGCTCACACATAAGTCGCATACCTATGAAAAGCTGAATTTTAGTAAAGAAGTCAGAAATTAATAATGGGAAATTTTTCAATAAACGATGCTGTTTTAAATAATATCTCCATATAAAACAATATAAATAGATTCATATGTATTATCCTGCAAAAAATTCAGTTCCAAATGGGTAAAAGCCCTCAACATAAAGGCCAGACACACTGAATCTAATAGAAGAGAAAGTAGGCAATAGTATTGAACTCATCAACACAAGAGAAAACATTCTAAATGCAATTACGGTTGTCATAGGCACTAAAAACAGTTACAAATAAGATATTATGAAACTGAGAAGTTTCTTGTGACAAAAGACACTGTCGTTCAAAGAAAGCAGCATCATACCAAATGGAAAAACAGGTTTGTTTGTTTTTTTAACCAATTATTCATATGATATTGGGCAATTATTTAGAATATATAAAGAACTAAAAAGAAAAAAACAACAAATAAACACAAAAATCCCTGATCATCAAGAAAACAAATTACCCAATTTAGAAGTGGATGTTGATCTAAATAGAATTTTCAAATGATAAAAAAAATGCCTGAGAAGCATATAATTAAATGTACAAGATGCTTAATCATTGGAAATGCAACTCAAAACTGCTTACATCTTTCAGAATATCTAAGATCAATAAAAGAAACGACAGCTCATGTTGGCAAGGACGTGGATTAAGGAGAACACTTATTGCAAACTTGTAAGGCAATTATGGAAATTAGTGGTGGTTCCTCCAGACAATGGAAATCAACCTTCCACAATATCCAGATATATGCTTGAGCATATACTCGAAGGATATTTCATCCTCCTACAGAGACAAAGAAACATGTTCATGTTTACTCTACTCATAATATCCAGAAACTAGAGACAGCCTATATGTGCATTGAGACTAAAATGGATAAAGAAAATATGGTACATTTAAACAATAGAATATTATCAGTTGCTAAAAGAAACAGAATTAGCAAGTAAATGGATAGAGCTCAAAAATCATTTTGAAAAATGTCAAATATATTGTGCATTTGCTTATCTGTAGATGTTAGCCATTATGTCTTCAGTAAGTGGGCTACAATCATAATAACTCCAGAGATTAGTTATGAAGTAACAGAATATGGAGGGGGGGTTGATCTCCATGGAAAGGGAAAATAGAATAGATAGTTATGGGTAAATGGTTGTCAGTTGAAATGGAGGGATCAAATGGGAGATGAAAATAAAAAGAAATGAAGGAGCAATATAAGAAGGGACAAAGAAAACTAAGGGTCATCTGCAGTGCCCTGTTGTATGGAAACCTAACACAATAGAAGCTTCATAAAATATACACATCTATGGAAGAATCACCAAAGTAACAAGAGATACAAAGACCTATTTTATACTTCTCTCATCACCAAATAAAACCGTCAGTTATGGAAATAGGTTATATCTGATTAAGCTATTGCCCAAAAGTTTCTCATGGAAATCCCCAACAATTCAATCTATAGCTAAGGCGCTACTCTATACTTTGATGGTAAGTCCGCTTTGCTGAGGACAACTCCTACACCACCCATTGACCTGGGAGAAGTCGAGCAGGTCTCTACATGGAACATTTGCTCCTCCTTACTAATGTTCATAGTGCTGCAAAGGCATACATCAATACATCAATACAGCTAAAAGCCTTTATTCTGCAATGGTAACCTACCCTCACAATCCTTTAGTGCAGTAATGATCCAAAACTTCTGGGCACTGGTGCAATAGTGACACAACCAACATCTGGTTAGATTTAAGGTCCACTGCATGAGACAAAATCCATGCCCGACAGTGCAGACTAGGAAGATGGTCTTTTGCCTACATATTATTGTTTTGGTTTTGAATGTTATGAGAGATCTCTTTCTGTCTCTCTCTCTGTATCTGTATCTGTCTCTTTCTCTCTCTGTTTCTGTATGTGTGTGATTGTGTGTGCCTCTGCATCTAGGTGTATCTGTTTATTATATTTTTTCCTTGTCTCTTTTTCTTCTGTTTGTACCATTATAGTTTGTGTTATTTTATAATTATATTTTTAGATATATGGTTTTACATGAGAAGGAAATAAGGGGTATGGATTTGGGTAGAAACACAGTTGGGTTTCCACTGTGGAGTTGGGTGAGAGGAAACTCTCATGGAATAATGGAACATATTGTATGAAATGTATTTAAAATAAAATAGGAGAATACAAGTTTTATAAGTAAAAATAGTATGGATACATGTAATATTTTAGGTCGTAGTTTAGATGAAAGAATGAGGAACATTTCTTTCACACTGTGGGGTATGTGATATGTTTTTGTATTTTTAAAAGCATCAGGCAGTGTTATCTTATTTCTTCAGTGTATCCTGATCACTTTGCCAAGATAACAAAAAGAATTTTTTGGTGCGTTTAGCACAGGTGTTACTGGGTTTTGTGCCACAGGTAAGCATTCTGGGTGAAATTTTCCTAGGGCATAGTATATCATTTAAATTTATAAATTCAATTCTTCCTTATTGTGGAAATTGTCCTTGAATTACATTGCTAAAGTTTATGTTCTCACCAAATACTATGGTTTATTACTTCAGGAACATGAACTGTAGTTAACTTAGAATCTTTGTCCACCATAGATATTGACTTATTTCTTGTTCCTTACTAGTATTTCCTCTATTCTTCTAAAATTTGCTCCTTCTTTCAGTCCTCTCAAATTTGCTCTTTTCCTCAGTCCTGTCCTTCATAGTTTCCTGTACAATTTCTGCAGTATTTACATTCTGGTATGCAGCTTTACCTCTGTGATTATCTTATTTATGTCTTCAGCCAATTTCCTGGTGTCTGTAATTTCATTATATAGCCTTTTGCCTTTCCTGACTAGACACAAATTTGTGACTATTCCATTAAACTATGAATTTTCTCCTGTGATGGCTTTATTCATACTTTACCAGACCACTGATTAGATTATTTTCTTCATTTTCTCTAACATCCAGTTTTTGTATGTGTTAATTTTGTCTTTCCCATCCTTTCCATATGTTGTGTGCTTGTATTTGCAACTCCAGGTTTCCATTCATAAGACTACATCATTATAGTGCTTCGTCATTCTTTAATTAACCTTATTGCATAGGGGCACAGCAAACAGGTTTTGATAAGAATTCTGAGATCACTTGACAACAGTGACCCACAGAGAATCCTTGTCTCCAAAGCAGAATGTTACTAAATACACCTGATACATCCCAGGCTAGATGTTTAAAATATGGTGTACATGTGAATTATGGTAAAAATACATACGTATGTCTATCAGATATGAAGTCATATTTAGATGGGTCCTCTGTAAAAACACATTTTGTTTCCTTGAACATTATTTTTTTCATCTTTATTAACTTGAGTATTTCTTATTTACATTTCTATTGTTATTCCCTTTCCCGGGTTCCCGACCAACATCCCCCTAGCCCCTTCCCCTCCCCTTCTCTACGGGTGTTCCCCTCTTCATCCTCCCCCCCATTACCGCCCTTCTCCCAACAATCGCGTTCACTGGGGGTTCAGTTGTGGAAGGACCAAGGGCTTCCCCTTCCACTGGTGCCCTTACTAGGCTATTCATTGCTACCTATGAGGTTGGAGTCCAGGGTCAGTACATGTATAGTCTTTGGGTAGTGGATTAGTCGCTGGAAGCTCTGGTTGATTGGCATTGTTGTTCATATGGGGTCTCAAGCCCCTTCAAGCTCTTTCAGTCCTTTCTCTGATTCCTTCAACAGGGGTCCCATTCTCAGTTCAGTGGTTTAATGATGGCATTCGCCTCTGTATTTGCTGTATTCTGGCTGTGTGCCTCCCTATTCCGTGCCAAGGCTATTCTTGTTCCCCTTTTAAGGAAGGAATGAAGCATTCACATTTTGGTCATCCTTCTTGAGTTTATGTGTTCTATGAATCTGGGGTAATTTAAGCATTTGGGCTAATAGCCACTTATCAATGAGTGCATACCATGTGTGTTCTTCTGTGATTGGGTTACCTCACTCAGGATGATATTTTCCAGTTCCATTCATTTGCCTATGAATTTCATAAAGTCATTGTTTTTGATAGCTGAGTAATATTCCATTGTGTATATGTACCATATTATCTGTACCCATTCTTCTGTTGAAGGGCATCTGGGTTCTTTCCAGCTTCTGGCTATTATAAATAAGGCTGCTATGAACATAGTGGAGCATGTGTCTTTTTTATATGTTGGGGCATCTTTTGGGTATATGCAAAAAGAGGAATAGCTGGGTCCTCAGGTAGTTTAATGTCCAATTTTCTGAGGAATCTCCAGACTGATTTCCAGAATGGTTGTACCAGTCTGCAATCCCACCAACAATGGAAGAGTGTTCCTCTTTCTCCACATCCTCGCCAGCATTTGCTGTCACCTGAGTTTTTGATCTTAGCCATTCTCACTGGTGTGAGGTGAAATCTCAGGGTTGTTTTGATTTGCATTTCCCTTATGACTAAAGCTGTTGAAATTTCTTTAGGTGTTTCTCAGCCATTTGGCATTTCTCAGCTGTGAATTCTTTGATGTGTAGCTCTGAACCCCATTTTTAGTAGGGTTATTTGTTTCCCTGCAGTCTAACTTCTTGAGTTATATTTTGGATGTTATCCCTCTATCAGTTGTAGGATGGGTAAAGATCTTTTCCCAATCTGTTGGTTGCCATTTTGTCCTAACAACAGTGTCCTTTGCTTTACAGAAGTTTTGCACTTTTTTTTTTTAGATTTATTTATTTATTATATATATAAGTACACTGTAGCTGTCTTCAGATACACCAGAAGAGGGCATCGGATCTCTTTACAGATGGTTGTGAGCCACCATGTGGTTGCTGGGAATTGAACTCAGGACCTCTGGAAGAGCAGTCGGGTGCTCTTAACCACTGAGCCATCTCTCCAGCCCAGCTTTGCACTTTTATGAGATCCCATTTGGCGATTCTTGATCTTAGAGCATAAGCCATTGGTGTTTTGTTCAGGAAATTTTCTCCAGTGTCCATGTGTTTGAGATGCTTCCCCACTTTTTCTTCTATTAGTTTGAGTGTGTCTGGTTTGATGTGGAGGTCCTTGATCCACTTGGACTTAAGCTTTGTACAGGGTGATAAGCATGGATCGATCTGCATTCTTCTACATGCTGACCTCCAGTTGAACCAGCACCATTTGCTGAAAATGCTATCTTTTTTCCATTGGATGGTTTTGGCTCCTTTGTCAAAAATCAAGTGACCATAGGTGTGTGGGTTCATTTCTGGGTCTTCAATTCTATTCCATTGGTCTATCTGTCTGTCTCTGTACCAATACCATGCAGTTTTTATCACTATTGCTCTGTAATACTGCTTGAGTTCAGGGATAGTGATTCCCCCTGAAGTCCTTTTATTGTTGAGAATAGTTTTAACTATCCTGGGTTTTTTGTTATTCCAAATGAATTTGCAAATTGTAAATTTTTTATTAATAAATTTAGCAACAATGGCTTAAGACAGGATATGTAGTTCCATTCTAGACTTTTAGCCTATTTAAATAAAACTACCAATATCCAAAGTAAATACACGAAAGTAGTTTTCACAAAGTTGTTTGTAGTTTTAGATACAGAAAATCGAACTAACAGTATGACAAGAAAGACAGTGTTAAAGCTGATATGGCGAATCTTGCTGGTGTAGTATGAAGCTATTCACAGAGAAACAAAGCTGCACATCCTTTGTCTGAGGTCTTTCCGTATGCAATGCATCTATGTTTTATCCTTCAGAGGTAGTTTTGTGTTGTTACTGATTTTAATGTGACACAATATACAGAAATTTAAATAAAAACTATTATCACAATATTTTGAGAGTATATGCTTATATGAGTTTCATAGAGTAATATATTAGGTATTTTTGTCACTGTAACTAATACTTGAAACAAATTATTTATCTTTATTTTATAGGTGTACACTTATGTAAATGTGTTATGTAGTGTGTGTGTGTGTGTGTGTGTATGTGTGTGTGCGTGTGTGTGTGCCTGCATGCTTGCTACAGTATACATGTTGATGTCATAGCACAACTTCTGTGACTCAGTCCTTTCCTTCTACCAAATCGGTCTTGGATATCAAATTCAGGTCAGTACAATTTGGCTGTACTTACCTTTTACCACTGAAATAGTTCACTAGTCTTTATGCCAGTTTTAACTTCATGAAATAAAATTCTAATATATGACCACCAGTTTATGAACGTGGATTGGGAAGGTGTTAGGTGGAGGCTTCTGTGTTAGAATGGGGCAAAGTGATCAGCGGTTAAAGCAAACAGGATTGTAGCTCACACCAGAACAAGGCTCCACTTCACTGTGTCTGTGAACTGTTGATTTCTATAATGCAATGTTTTTTTAAATTTAAATTAATACTTATATTATGTATCATTGTGGTATTTTTTAGCACAGTGTGTTTTAGCAGCTTCTCCTTCCACTAGCCTGCTTCACCTCTCTGACTCCCTGACGCCTTCTTATCTCCTTTCATGATACATGTGATCTTTTATGTTCATACAACTCTGCCACATCACCTCTTTTCTCTATTTCCTTCACAACCTTTTGTTTGTTTGTTTATTTCTGATTTTTGCTTTAACTAAATTTATTCCCATTTACATATGTATATGTGATGTGTTCCAAACTAAAATCTTCATAAAAGAAATACCATGCAGTTATTGTCCTTCTGAGTTTGGGTGATTTTTCCTTTTATTGAGAATAGAATTTTTTCACATATATTCTGATTATGTTTTCCACTATCACTACCCCTCCCATTTCATCCTCACCATTTCTCCCATCTGAATTCACTCCCTTTCTATTTCTCATCAGAAAACAAACAGGGATGAAAATAAAGTAATATATAATAAGTTAAAGCAAAAAGACTAGCAAGGTAGAATTAGACAACACAAGCAAACTTACAAACAGAAAAAAGAGCCCAGGAGTAGGCACAGGAAATAGATTCATTTATTCTCACACCCAGGAGTCCTGTAAAAAACACTAACCTGGAAGCCATAATGTATATGTAAAGGACCTGGTAGAGACCCAGGCAGGGCCTGTACATGCCACCTTAATCTATGGGAATGTGTGTGATCTTTGCTCATATTGATTTAGATGGTTTTCTATTATTGATGTCCTCCAAACCCTCTGGCTATTAAGTTTTTCTACCTTATCTTTTGCAACGTTTTTGGAGTGCTGAGGGAAGAATATGATGGAGACGTCCATTTAGGGCCAAGTATTCAATAGTCTCTAACTCTCTGCATAATTTCTGGCTGTGAGTTTTTGTATTTGTTCCCATCTGATGTTTCTAAGAGAATGTATACAATAGGCTTCCATATTGGTTCACTGAAATCATGGTTTTTAATAGTGAATTTTAAATAGAATGTACTCACTGCCTTTTCTAATAAAACAATAGCGATGAATATGTAGACTGATATAAATGCATAAAGACACCCAAATCTATCGAGTCCCTCAGACTAAGGATGCAAAGAGCAACCAGAGAACACATCTGAGACTTCAATATAAAACCTAAAATGTGTGTTCTTGTATTCTTGTTTGGGCATACACGTCAAGTAAGCTCCCTATGCAATAGCACCAAAAATATATTGGAAAATAGTTAATTCTACCCATCCGTATTATCTAACAATGGCAGCTGCCAGATAGACTCAAAATGTTCTTCCTAGAGCCTTCCACAGGTAATAAGCTTGAACCAGACACTAAGTTTGAACCAGAAGAGGTCTGCCAAAGACCTAAAGCCTGTATCTATCGAGAAGAGGTTAGGAGAGAGGGGGACTGAAAAGTCAGCAGAAAAACGAGTTAAATGAGGTAAACACTTCCTTCTTATAGATAATATTGTGGTATTACTTTTCAGATTAGCTGAAGTGAAACAATGAAGTTTCACTGATAAGGGGGAAAAAGAAAATACAAAAGGAACCAAACCAAACCCCCAGCATTGAGAAACTGCAATGCTATTCTTTCAGTGCCAGAAACAGTAACTGCACAAGGGACAGCTTCATCCAGCACCCTGTGAGTCCATAGTCAAACTGACGAAACGAAAGTAGTGGCAACAAGCTTTAGCCAAACACGCAAATGTTCATTTTCAGTCAGAAATGAATTTAATTTTAGAACTGTAAATCACTTAATTTTTATTTTCAACACTTAGGAAAATGTCAGTGATTAATTCCACACTCCTGCCATTAGGTAGAAAAGCTTGACATGTTTCTGAAAAATAAGACAGCACAAGCTTTCCAGCTATGCCCAGTATCTGGTATGAAGTGATAGAACAACATGCATTGTGATGATACAATTGCACTAGACCCTGTAATCTAGGGGAAATTTAAAAAAAAAAAGAAAAAAAGAAAAAATATCGCTGTAACGCTGTAACTCATAGACAAGCTCCATCTGGACACTGGTGAACACGATGTGAAAATAGCTACTCTAGAGAAGTACAGATTGGAACCACCAGAAAGCATGGATAAACAGATGGAACCTCTCAGCAAAGAAAACTAAAAGAACACAGAAGTACTGATTCTTCTTTTTGAGTCTGGGTGTGATTCTAAATTGTGCAATGACAAAGGAGCCATGAGAGTAGAAAGAGAGCTCTTAAAGAAGAGTCAAGTAGAGAAGAGATAGAAAGGCAAGAAGGTGATAAAATACATGTGAGATGAATGCATGTGATATGAGTCATGGGCCATCAACACGTGTGACACGAATACATGTGACATGGGCTTGGAAGGGGAGCTGCTGAGAAGATGGAAATGCCAGGAGGAGCAGGAGGATAAGGATACGAACGGAGCAAAATCAACACAAGCTGGACAACCGTGAAACTCGCGACTGTGGTGTACCCAATTCAAAAATAAAAAATAAAAAAAGAACTGTTTGTAATACAGAATGGGGCTTCATACTTGAATGAAACTGAACATGAAATTATAAGTGAACATAAAGATAGGGTAATAGTAGGTCTTCTTAAATACAGAGGAAAGACACACACAGAGAGACAGAGAGAGGCACACAGAGAAACAGAAAAACTGAGCTATTAGAAACCTCTGAGAAAATGGCAGGCTTTAAGTTTATTGACATACATTGAGAATATAATTAATGTAACTCATCACATTAAAAACATAAAGGAGAGGAATCACATGAATATTTAACATTTATCAAAAACAAAACAAAAGAAGTATTAGACAAAATTAATATTTATTAATAGTAAAAATAACTTCAATGTATTAGAGAGATGGCTCAGGGATTAAGAACACCATCTTCTCTTCCAAAGGACAGAGTTTACTACCCAGAACTCACATGTATTTCACAGACTTTTGTATGTCCAGTTTTAAAGAATTTAATGCCTATAATGAATTCCAAGGACACTAGCCATGTATATGGTACACAGACATAAATGCTGCCAAAACACTATACACATTAAAATTAATAAAACCATAAAAATGAAACAATTGAATTAATTGATATAAAATTAATAAAGTTTTCTCAAGCTAAAAAAACAGAATTTGTAAACCTGAGAATATGAAATAGCATCAACACCCCTACTATAATTAATATTTTAATTCCAGATCGCTATAAAGCTCTTGGAATCAAGTCTGATATATGGGCATAATATCAACTACTATATGAAAGAAACCAAAGGAAGTGCACAGACAGAGACCATTGTAGAAACCTACAGCTGATCAAAATGTGAAGTTGTGTAACTGAGTCCCAGTGGGTACAACTCTTGCACCTGAAGCTCAGGTCATTGAAGAAGATTAGCAGAAAGATTGTAAGAACCAGATGATCAGGGATTTTGCTGTGAGACTGTGTATCCAAAAGACTGCCTAGACATGAGTTGTACAAGGACGTGAGAAGTGGACATGAAGAAACTCAGGAGGCCTCAACCCTACACAAAAAACTACAGGCAACTAAGAAATTGCAAGAGTGAAAGAAATATTCTTCTCCAGGGAAGAGCACATCAATTGGCTAGCCAATACCAAAGATCAAATATATACATAAAGATAGTATTATATGACCTGAGGAGGTTGTACTTAAGTATTTAGGAATTAAATTTATTTGTTAATAAAAACCATGTCAAGTATTTGAGAAAGAGCAAGAGGGACAGCACATTGAAGAAGTTGGTGAGGGGAAAGGAAAGACAAAATGATGTCATTATATTATAATCTGAAAATATTTTACGGGCGTTCAAAAATAGCCCTGCAGAAATGAAATTAGATTATTTTGACAGGCAGCAATGTAATTCAATGGGAAAGAAAAATCTTTCAGCAAGTGCTTCTTAGTCCCACTTAACAGGAGAATGGAGGAGAGACTAAATCTCCTTCCCTTGGCACATCAGACAAAAATAATTTCCAATAAATAATAAAGATGAACATTGATCATAGATGCTAAAATTACAAAACACCTAGAAAATAGGAGTTTTATAGTTGAGCAAGATCATGAATAGCAGATGTCTATAAGCCCACAAGAAGAAACAAATAACCTAAATTAGAAAGAACTAACCCACACAAAGGCACAGCATCAAATCCTTGGTGTACAGGGATTAATCTTCTTCTGCTAAGAGCAGAATGTTCTGCCAAAAGTAAAGAATACAAAATTATATATCATGAGCTTTTATGCACCAGAGACAATCAATGTAAGAGAATGTTGAAGAAGTGCATATTGAAGGATTAACCATGAGGATTAACTGTATTCCTCTGCTAACACTGAGAACACAGCAGTTAATTTACAGCAAATTTCAGACTGCTTAGATTTTTGTAAGCTGAACCTGTTAAGTTTAGTAATGTAGACGAGCAGGAAATCTTTTTCCTAGGAAAGCACACATGTGAAGTAGGGTAAATTGAGAATAGTATGGACCATTTATGAGACCACGAGAGACTACAAGAAATCATCATGGTTGCCAAAATGTTCGAGGAGGAGTAGCAGTAAGTAAAGGTAGAAATTAAATTAAAGCTGGGTTGTGAGTGGCAAATATAACAAGAAACACTTACAGATGCCAAACATAAAATATGAACTTTACCTCTTTTCTAATATTCTAAATTATTCTCAAGCATGTTTTAGATTTTTTTATTGTAGATATAACAGAACACAATGGGAGTTTGGGTATATATATGAGAAGTTCTATTATATCTCAATGGAAAATTAACTTTTCTCCTTATGTCCAACTAATTTTGAATTCTATGCCTTCTCTAAAAACTTAAAATTTAGCTTAAAAATGTAATAAAGTGGCTCCTTTCATTTAATTAGCATAAATGTGTTGTATTTCACATAACCCTTTCATTTTTAATCTATATGAATTATCACATAAAAAGTAAGTTTTTATACATTTTACAACTGTTTCTATCTACTCTGATAATTTGTGTCTTAACTTTGAATTTGGTCAATTTACATGTAAGTGATAATTGATAATCTTGATTATAAAGCCTACAGCACTGATTTGTTTAACTGTTTGCTGTTCACGATATGTTTTTATTTCTTGCTCTTCGTTGCTATCTTCCTACATTTTAATGGAATATTTCATATGATTCTCCTTTACCTCTATAAATCCTATATCTTTTATAGGAACATGTATTATGATTTCCTTAAGGCTGCAGTTTACATGAACTGATCTAGTGCATTCTCAAACAGCACTATACTGCTTTGAGTGTAATAATGATACTCAGTCTTGCCACTCATTCTTCATAACTGCATAAGTTTAGCCAACTTGCCATAGGCTATGATCCCTTGATATGTTTTTAATTATAGGATGAGAAACTTATCTTTTGGTCAATTGAAATAATAATCAATTGTTATTCACGTATTTATTTATTAAAATGTATTTCTTTTTGTGATCTTCTATTCTTTATACAAAGTTTTTGAAAAATACCATATTTTTACATTAAGGAACTCATTTAGCCTTTTTCCACAGTAATTCCCTTGAAAATGGGTTATCTATTTTTAGTTGTGAAATGTTTAACTTAAAGATATTTCTCATTATCTTTGGTTTTCTGCAGTTTGGAGGTGATGTTCAAGGTACAGTTTTTCATATTTATCCAACTTATTATTGTGTTTGTTTCCTAATTCTGTGCTTAAATGACATTAAATTAATTAAAATATGTGTTATTCTTATACTTCTTCTTTGTATTTGGCAATTAAATTATATATTTAGTATACATTTTAAAATGTTCCCACCCTAGAATGTTGGGTTTCCGTATTTTTATTTATTTTTTAATTTTTGAAATTATAATGCAATTTTCTCATTTTCTTCCTTAACTCTTCTTTCTTCAATCCTTCCTGTGTACCACTCCCATGAATTCTCAAATTCATGGCTTCATTTTCTTTAAATATTCACACACACACACACACACACACACACACACACATTTCTAAATATAACCTGTTTAATCTATATGTTGCTTGAATGTAAGTGTTTTCGGGGCTGACCATTTAATTCTGGATAACAAATTGGTTTCCTCTTCTCTAGGGAAGACTACTTCTGAACTCCCTGTCTTTCATATATACCATAATATATTATAATGTATCTATAACATATATTTATAATAGATGTTAGTATGATTATTAATTTTCAAGCATCTCTAATTTGTTTTACCCTTTATTTTTACTTCTCTGTTCTTATTCTGTATTAATCTCCATAATTAAAGTATATTCTCATTTTTGCTATTTTCCATTCAAATGACTTGTACCATGTTATCTTCTCTATGGCTGCACTGCATTGGTCCCTTTTTGACTTTTATGGTTTCTGTGATTAATCCAGGGTATATGGTTACATATGAAACCTTTAAGCTGGAAAACTCAGATGAGACCGAATATGTGACATTTGTCTTTCTCAGTCTGTGCCATGTCACCCAATCTGCTCTTTGCTAGCTCTATCCATTGGTCTACAAGTCTCATGATTTTACTTTTCTTTATAGCTAAATAATATCCATAATGTGAATGTACCATATTTTCATCATCCACTCATTGGTTGAAGTACTTTTATATTGTTTCCATTTCCTTGCTTTCTAGTTAGAGCAGCAATGCACATCGCTGAGCAAGTATTTGTGTTGTGGGAAGTTGTTTTCTTTGGGAATATGAGTGATATAACTATGCCAAATGGGAGATTTTGTGTGTGTGTGTGTGTGTGTGTGTGTGTGTGTGTTAATTCCCCTTATACTCTAGAGTACTTCTTGTACTCATTCTTCTTGGGTCTTCTATTTCCATTGGTTGACAGGCCTGATTTTGTGTCAGTATCACATAGTTTTCATCAGTATATCTTGGTAAGGTCTGGAATAATAATCCCTTCAGTATTTTTCTTTTCGCTCAATTGTTTGGACAAACTTGTATGCTTTGTGATGCAATACTAATTTATGGTAGGTGTTTTTCCTATTTCTGTGAAGAATAAGATGGGAGATTTGATTGGGATTGCATTGAATCTATAAATGGCTTTCGTTAGAAGGACATTTTCAGAGGAATAATTGTACTAATCTATAGTATAAAATGTTATTCTGTGATCTATTGTCTTTATATATTTCTTCAGAAGCTTAAAGTTTTTATTGAAAAAGCCCTTAACTTCCTAGGTTAGATTTGCTCCTAAATATTTTATTTCATTTGAGGATATTTTGAATGGGAGTGTGTCTACGGGATCATTCTCTGAGTATTTCATGCTGGTGTATAGGAAAGCTATTAAATTTTAAAAGTTGATCTCTGCCCTACACCTTTCTAAAGTTTTTTGTTTGTTTCTTTGTTGATCATTTAAAGATGTTTCTGGTGGAAATTATAAGACATCTTACAAATACTATCATGTCATCACCAAATAGGGGTGGCGTACCCGCTTCTTGGCCTAGCATCCCTCTACTTCCCTTTGTTTTCCTTCTTTCCTTTATACAGTGCTTTGAGCTCAATATTAAAAAAGAGTGGGGATAGTGGGGATAGTTTTTCTTGTTCCTTATTTCACTGAGATTGCTTCAGAACTTTCCATACTATGGATGATGTAGACTATGGGTTTCTCATACATAACATTAATTACAATGAGATGCTTTCTAGTCTTATTCTCCCTCAGATTTTTATCATAAAGACATATTGAATTTTGTCAAAGACTTTTTCTACATCTATTGATATGATCATGTGACTATTATATTTTTATGGTTTATTACACCACTATTTGCATATGTTAATCCATCCATGTATCTTCTCTTTAAAGGCCAAAATCTACAGGGACTTCCCATGTCACATCCAACCTCACTTGCAAGCCAGATCCTGCGCATTTTTCTTCAGTAAACAAGGTAAATCTGCCTGAGCTTCCCCTCTTTGAATCCTCCACACCTTTAAGATCTACCCACAAATTTCAGGTTTGGACCAGGAAACATATTCTGAGCATTAGCCCAGTCCCCTGTGTCTACCTAACTTCATTCTACTTGAGCCATATCCAACCTCAAGGCACATCCAGAATTAGCCATCTTCTCTTGTGTCCCTACCTGCTCTGTCCACATCAATTACAGAACTAATAAAAATCCATTTCCCAAGATTTCATCATAAAAGAAAGAAAGAATATGAAAGATCAAGGTAGTATTTCCATCTTATGCCCCTCCCAACAACCAATGTTATAGATGTGTTTGCTAATCAGAATTACCTACATGAAATGCATCACAAGAAATTTAAAGAACAACCATAAGCTTCATCAAAGAAATCAAGACATAAAGAAATTAATGGAAATAGTAAAGACAATAGAGGATTGGAAAATGGAATTCAGTTAACGAGATAGAAAGATTGAAAAGGCCACAAGCTAAAATGAAAATGGAATAAGAAACACAACAATCCAAGTAGAAAACTCAAAGGAAAGCTTTACAAATAGAATGAGTTAAATGATCTTAGCACATCCAGCCTTAAGCAGGATGGTTCTATCAAATCTCTTCCTTCAGGACTCAGGGAATTCTGCAGAGAATTGTTGAGAGCCAAAGAGAATGGAAGACACTAAGGAAATGAGGCCTTCTGAACACAGTAGGATGCTGTACATAAGAACTCACAGGGGACGTGGCAATATTAGTAGGGCCTCCATACCTTTAAGCCATATGAGGTCCCATTGCTGAGGGAAGTAGACAAAAGTACCCATCCCTATATATTCTACCCATATAGAGTATTTCTAGAATATATCTCCAATTAATAACTGCTCACAAAGGCAAATTTAGTTTTCTTCAACAGAGTCTCACTGTTCTTAAGAACAATTCCTAAGGACAGGCCCCATTCCCAGCAGTAGATAATTAACACAGAACAAACTCAATGATATTTTTTGAGATTACTTTGTCTTTTTTTAAACCATCTAAGTTCTATGCTTATGTATCATAGTTTCTGAGTTTTTGCCTTTATGAGATTTCTGTGTGTGTCAATGACATATAAATCAGGCAGTGGCCTATCCGAGTCAGTCGTGTCACAGAAAGAAACCTGTATTCCTCACCTTAATATTGTCCTCAGTCCTGCTTAGGAAAACCTTAAAATGTACCTCCATTCCTGAAAACTTAAAAGAGTGAAAACAGACATCAACAAAGTTATCTTTTTTTCTAACAGTACTATCTGGCAAGATTGTTTTACTTCAATTTCCCATCATTTTGATTTTGTCAAAATTTGGATGAGTTTTGCCCAGCAACAGCCACATGCTCACCTTTGTGCAAATGTTTGTGCAACCCGCTGGTCACATCTCCGAACTGATTAAAATACAGCCAGTCACAGAACAACCAAGAAAATCTTGCCACGGCATTATTAAAACTTCCTAACTACTATCCTCTGAGAACAACTGACATAAATAACAGAATCTAGAAAAATGTGCAATATAAATTTAAACTTGAAAGAAAAATTGTTATAAACTTTAAAGTGATTACTTTCAAATTAATACAATGTATGTCATTTCACAAATCATATTTTAATCATAAGATTGTGAGGATGACATTATTTCTTATAAGAATGCAGTAAAGCTGACAATGAAAATATGTGACTCTGTGGTTCACCAAGGTTCAAAACTATAAAATGTAACAAAACTTTATCATATACATCAAAGCAGAAAAATTGGTTCATTTATTTGAAGCGTATTTTATTTATACTTAGAGAAAATGATACTTTAGCTCAGAACTAAATGTAGAAAAGAAAAAAACTCATTTTTTAAATTCAGAACAAATATGGAACAAGTGCTTTCTCTTTAGGGAATCATTGCCCATTTGGCCCCTTTATCCACTGACACAGGCAGGAGTGAGTGTTGCTGACTCCAGAACAGCAGAGCTGTGAGTGTAAGATCCTTTTTTCCCAGTAGTTACTCTGGAAATCACCCAAAACCAATTGAAGATCAAAAGGCCCCTGCATATTTCCACTCCAAAGTGCAATGAACTACTGAAGCTTCTATATCTGCACAACAAAATAACAGTGAGATCTAGGCATGCTCAGGCTCTATAAGTTAAAACCAGCCTAACCACCAAATATTAGGTGTTTCAGGCATTTTATTATGAATAGTTAGACATCTGATCCCATGTGAAATATCCTTTAAAAATCACAAAGGCTTGTCCAAATTTACAATGCTCTATATTTTAATGGAATTTTAATCACTAAAATTGACCGTAGACATTTATTTAATTATTAGGCACACTATCTGTCTGATAGTAACACTTTTGTGGTGATTTCCTTGCATAAGGCCACTATCCATGTAGTTTATAGTGATTTTTCCCCAAACGTTGATACTTCCTTAATCAACCATCATTTAGTATATAGTTTGGAGGCATATTGGTATGGATGTGTAGGTGTCATTTATCTCTTTAGAATTATTCAATTTAATTGCTGTATACCTAAAATATTATGTAGTTAAATTTCATCCTTTTTCAACAGTAAAATCACCTTATCACAGCTGTATAATATCTGCTGAGTATACTTTCTGCCAACTTTTCACAGTGTTTTTGACCTTTTGGTCTAAGATATTTATATTAGCATTTAATCCCTCAAGGCCCCAACAGTAGCACTATCATCATCATCATCATCATCATCATCATCATCATCATCATCATCATCATTATTATATAAAATGAAATATCTTTCAATTCTGTACTCATATACTCAGGTATATGTTTAAATATGTATCACGTCATGCAGAAGAATTCTTTTAGATATATTTTAAGTAAGCTTATAAAATAATATGCTGCCTTGTGACTTTTTCAAACATCCCTGTTTCTATTTCTCTCCCTTTTCTCCCCTAACTCTGTCTTACCCTTGCTCACCCATCCACAGCAACTGCCTACTCACTTTTTCCACCACTCCTTCATAGCAACTGCCTCTTATTACAGGTTTCTAGACATCCATTTCCCCTGGTTCGCATAGTCCCTTTCTATGTTCCTAGCTCCTGATACTTCATGCTATACAGTCAAGTCTAAAGAGTTGGAGCTAGAGCCTGGCGGGGTGGCACACGTCTATAGTCCCACCACATGCATTGTTTGTTTCTTTCTGCATCAGTGTTATTTCACTCTTTAACAATAATGATTAAAGGAAGAGTTTCAGAGGATGAGAATATGGGTAGAGCTTGAGACAGACGGAGGAGGGTTGAGACAGAAGGAGAGCAATGCACCCACAATGCTCATTCATAATCTGCTCAAAAATGAATAAAGACTTGAAAGAAAAATAAAATAAAACCTGTAGAGAATAAACTCAGAGATCCTTTAAAGGAAACAGTAGACACTTTACTGGAGCACTCCCAGATGCCCTGGTGAGAAGACAAGGTAAGAAGAGAAACAAGATGGCTTTTTCAGATCCAGAAACATCTAAATAGACAAAGAAGGGTAGAGAGTATTCTCCATTTCGTTTTCTCAGGCCCCGTCTTCCTTCTACCTAAGCGATAAAATGTTAAAACTGAAACCAAGCTTATCAGAACACCATCTGCTTTTTAACTATACAGCAGGAAGCAAAGGAAAAAGCTGCCTGACTAGAATGTTAATTCCAATCTGCAATTGTAACCTATACTCCAATTTCCTCCCACACTGCTGCGACGATCTTGATATGAACAGACTATGAAGGAGACTGACAGAATTACCTGAGTATAAATATGTAGATCACAGCTCAGACTCACGAGACTGTGCTTTGTATTAACAAAAAGGGAAGTGGAGGGTAGGAGCACAGGACACTCCATTCGACAGACATTGTTTGTTGCTTGTTAATTACATAATTGTCTTCCAAGAGCTGGTGATTTCAAATACAGTGACAGAATATAAAATACTAATGTCCCGGAGATCACAGAGTACAGGAGGAGAAAAGCAAGTAAAAGCAATAAAACACATGTGTTTAGTGGAGAGAGGGAACTTGTAGAGTCCACCTCCAGTAAAAAGACAGGGCATCAAGTGGAGGGATGGGGTTGCCCTCCCACAGTCAAAAACTCTGACCTAGAATTGTTGCTGTCTGAAAGAACCAGAGCAACAAAAATGGAGACGAGCATGAAGAAAAGGAGGTCCAGTGACAAACACAAATTGAGATCCCGCTCAGGGAGAGGCCCTAAGGTCTTACACTATTATTGATGCTGTGGTGTGCTTAGAAAAAGGGCCTATCATGACTGCCTTCTGAAAGATCTAACAAGCAGCTGAAGAGTCAGATGCAGAGATGTACACTCAACCAGTGGACAGAAACTGATGACCCCTTTGGTTGATTTAGGGGAAAAACTAGAAGAAGCTGCGGAGGAGGGCAATCCTATGGGAAGACCAGCAGTCTCAACTAACCTGGACACCAGGATCTCTCAGATACTGAACCACCAACCAGGTAGCATACACCAACAGATATAAGTCTCCCAACACATATACAGCAGAGGACTACCACAGGGTCTGCACTCAGAGAAAATGCACTTAACCCTCACAAGACTTGGGACCTCAGGGAGCGGGAGGTGGCGTTGTGTGGTAGAGGCATCCTCTTGGACACATGGGAGGAGGTATGGGATGTGGAACAGTTGGAAGGTGGATCAGGAGGGGGATAAAGCCTGGACTGTAAAAAAGATTAAAGAATAAATTAAAAAATTAAAATGTGTGTATTAAAATTAAAAAAAATAAAGAAGATAGCCAGAAGATGAACCAAAGGGAACCTTTCATGAAGAAAATTTGGGAGAAGGAAATGTTGGGCTGTTACAAACCATTAGATCACCTCTGGTACTAAAAAAAGTGAAAGTAATGCTCAAAGTTATTCTCTATCAGTCATTGAAGAAGTTATAAGCTAGAAAAATAAGATTACTGAACAGGCTTATGGAGAGTTAGCTCTTTATGATCTCTCTCTCTCTCTCTCTCTCTCTCTCTCTCTCTCTCTCTCTCTGCAAACAATTTGTTTTGGAAGCGATGACATTAGGAACAGAGAAATTTGATTGAAGTAAATTGCTTGACATTTAAAGCAGGACTAGAAGAATAGCAGGAATTAATTGATATTAAGAGGTCTGTAACTTGAATATTCCACAATATGAACAAATTCTGTACGTACTCTCCTTCTCAGGATGACTGCTTTCAGCTGTGTAAACTGAGTGTGCTAGCTAGTACACCTCCTTCCTACCACTTCTGTTTGGTTTACACAGTTCTCTTAATGAAAGATGCTCTTTCATGAAAATCTGGCTCTAGCCACATATTCTAGAACAACAATAAGATATTTTTAATCCGTTATTTATAAAGTTTCAGAATTTTCCATAATATAATATATTTTAAGTAGAACTTTGACTTTTAGGATAAAAATGCAGTGTGTGTAATATTCCCGTGACTACACTGATA
Source organism: Rattus norvegicus (assembly GCF_021556685.1). NCBI lineage: Eukaryota > Metazoa > Chordata > Mammalia > Rodentia > Muridae > Rattus > Rattus norvegicus. Next base: position 84,222,581 of record NC_141539.1, on the reverse strand, counting down.
ATATTCTGTGAAGAAAGACAAAAGGCAACATTGAAAATGTAAAATCCCCAGCACGGGTTCCTTTAAAAGCTCCTCCCAAACTCCTGTCACTCCTATGCAATATATATGTACAAAAATATACACAGAGATTTTCTAACAGAAAAGAATCTACATTCATAACAAGAAAACAAGTTAAAAGCTACGCTTATGTTGAAAGTGTTGCCTGCTCATCATGTAAATAGCCTTGTATACATTATACATGATGCTTAAGTTCCCAGCTTGGACCCTAGGCTTATATACTTCTAAACATGAGTTCTTTAAGATTGTTCTCCTGTAAAAAAGCTACCTACTCACACTGTCTAGTCTTCAACAAGAAAAGGCCTTGATTTTTTCCAATGGGCAATTTCTTCTTTTCAGATACTGAATTCCCATGTTTATTGCTCTTCCACTCACATGACCTATAATGTGTGAATCAGCCCAAATGTTTATAAACAAGTGAGTGAATAAAGAAATGTGATTTTTATATACAAGAGACATGACGAATAAAGTCCTTTCATTTGTAGCAACATGGAGTGGGTGGAAGAAGATCATGTTAAGCAAAATAAGCTATACCCATAAGAAAACACGTTCATTCATGTGTGGAAATTGAAAATAGTGACTTGAAAGCAGCAGAATGAAGACTAGAGTTTATTTAGGGTAGGGAAAAGGGACAGAGAATCAATAAATGCTACAGATAGTCAAGCACAGAAATGTTCTGCAAAACACCTTAGTATAGTTAATAATAATTATGCTTAATAAAATGATTTATTTTACATAAGCCTTCTTTCTTAATCAGAGAAGGAACATAGTAAACCACATGCCTTTCTGTTTGCAAGCCAAGGTAAACTGAGTATTAAATACTTCTGTAAACTACTTATATACTACAAAATGTTTAAGATACTGTAACTCCACAGTGTAAAATTATCCTGAAATAATGTAAGGTGTTATATTCCCGTGGAAAGAATAAGAATAAAATCCATTTCATATAGTAAGTGCATATGATACTTTATTACCCAAATCAAATTGTTTATGAGTTGTACATCATGTCTTCACATCAGCAAAAAGGAAGCTTTCTTAGAAAAACAGGATGTGGGGGGAGGGGGTATTGGAGGGGGGGTGGAATAACATTTGAAATGTAATTACATAAAATATCGCAGAAAAATAAAATTAAAAAGAAAGAAAAACAGTAACACTGAAGCATGTTAAGATGCAAATCACTCTTTATTACAGGTATGGGAACAAGTGCCATTCAGAAGAATGAAACTGAATCTGTATCATACATCACATCTAAAATTTAACCCAAGTGGTCACAGACCTCAGCATAAGAACTAAAACAATAGAGTTCTTGAAAAAGTTAGGAGTAAATATTCATGAGCTTGACATAAACAATATTAGTTAGGTAACACGTTAGAATTCTAGTGGTAAATCATTCCAGGTTCAATTTCATCAAAGCCTAATCATGTAATCATATTGCATAAAAAATGTTTCCAAAATGGATTATTAGGTTCACACGGAGGAGTCTCCAATAGCCATAAACACATAGATGGGGGTGAGGGGCTATGGCTTGTCTTAGTCATGGAGCAGGGTAAAATAGTGAAATACCACCGATACCTGATTTAACCTCACTGGTCTTCAAAAGCATCATCTTAAGTAAGAGATGCCAGTCATGACTCAAATTACACAAAAGCTAAAAGCAGACATCCTAGAAAGAGACACCACAGTAGCATGGTCATCTGTGATTGGGGGAGTACAGTAGGAACAATTGCTCAAACCCATAGAGTTCCCTAAACTAATCATCTGAAGAGGAATAAATGTTAGACTATGGCTGAGTGTGGTCATGTACATCTTTAATCACGGTACTAGGAAGACAGTTTAAAGCCATACAAATCCACATACGGAGTTCCAGGCAGGCCAGGGTTTCAGGGTGAAACCTTAGCCCAAAATAATAAAGTATAAAATAAAGTATTAGACAATCTGAAAATATAGTGAATTATGTCTTGATAATGATGCTAAAAAATGGAATTCTCTAACATCAGGTGTAGTAAAGCAGACCTACAATCCCAACACTTGACTCTGAGGTAAGATGATCACAAGTTCAAGGCCATCCTGAACATCATGGCAAGACTCTATGACAATATTCTATTTTTTATTGCTATGCTATAAACCCCTTTTATATGTCACTGGCCCTTTGGTTTTCTGAATCCATCATTGTTCACACCAAATGACTGTACATATAAACTATCAGTTTAAATTAGTAGACTTCTGGCATTTATGCATAGAATGAAACACACATAGGACCCACATTACACACCTCTCATCCCACATTTCCAGGAGAGTAAGATAGGAAGATCCTGCTTGGACTACAGAGTAAACTCAAGATCATTATGTCAGCTTAGTTAGATCCTGGTTCTGTAACCAGGAGCTTTTCTGACCAGCTTCTTTTTCCCATAATAATAACTTTTGAGACTTAATTATTTATGAATAGATTCCTGCAACCATAAGTTTTGGCTCATTGCCCAACTAGCTTGTAATTTCTATGACCCATTTATTTTAGTCTATGTCTGCCACATGGTTGTTTCTCCTCAGTTTCATGCATCAGACTTCCTCAGAGTTTGGAGTATATCTACTGCTCTTGACTCTTTCCCAGAATAGCTCTCTCTGTCTGCTGGATGGCCCACTTTCTATTTTCTTCCTTAGCTAAGAGGCATGTATGTACAGTGTGGTAGCATCACCTGTCAATACAAAGCTTTTTTCTGACAGTACATAAGTGATTCTTTCTACATGGTTCAAACTAAAAAGTCAAAGGACAACTGTGGATATAGTTCAGTGGTAAAGTGTTGGCCTGCATGTGCAAGGCTCCATATCCAATCACCAGTACTTGACTCCCCAGAAATCCACAGTGCAAATTCTTCATGAATACATCATGAATAAAGTATAAATTGTGACAAAATATAACTAAAAATTTCATTTTCTCCACAAGAGATAAATTATTCTTCTGTAATACCATATGCTTGCCACCATCCCGCTTCGCCCAGGACACATGTATTCACTAATGACACCCTCATGCTATCCAACATTTAACTAGTAGAGGGACTTTCATTTACTGACATGGCTTCTCTGACACAGGACCTCATCCAATGACCATCAAGGTCTGTGTGAACCAACCGCAATGCAGACATGCCACATATCTTTAATCCCTCTGGTTGTAATCCACACTCCTTTAATCCCAAATGAGAATGTCTAATTAAGGGGTAGACAAAGTAACAAATCAGATAAAAATTTGATAGAATCAGTGATCGAATATACTCAACTCTCAGAAGAGCAGACAGGAGAGAGAGGCTACTTAAAAGCAACTCAGAGTCAGTGCTGCCAGTTAACTTTGGTCGAAGTCAGTTTGGAGGAGAGTTTTACAGAAACAGGTTGCAGAGAGAACAAGCTAGACACAGGTAAAAACAGAATGAGCCAAAAAATAAGAAGGACCCAGAAAATTTGAACAAATTTCCAGAGTTAGTTTGAGGGCAATCAGGGCAATTCAGTGAGGACCCCAGAGAACCTAGTTTGAATCAGTCATCTTGGAAAGGAGTTTGAGCCAGAAACAGTTGAGCTGAACCAGGGAGCCAGAGTTCAGAAAGAACTAGAAAAAGTGAGTTTATTAGCAGTAAGTCTGAGAGGCTGAAACATTTTAGGCTTAGGTTAGCAGACAGAGGCTGGAAGCCTAGAGATAGTTAGCACAAAGATAGACATTCTCTGGCCTCAGCCAAGATGAGACACCAGTAGAATCTGTAGATTCAATGTAGTTGTAAATCTTGGGTAAAGCTCTCATCTCATCCTTTTATCAGAATAAATAAATGTGAGATTTACATTATACATGCCTTAAAGCCCACGAAATCTAGTTATGATAAGTTTGTGGATTTAGTGTCTTATGAGAGCATATGAAATCAGACTGCACCTCCTATTCTGAGGGGATAAAATACTTCAAAGTGAAAGGCAAGGGGGTAAATTATGAACAATGTAAAAATTTAGCTGGGAATCATTGCAACCCAGTTACTGTATGAATTAATAGCAGTCACCTGATATTTGGGAGATAACTCATTTCTCTGTTTTGCAATTCTACCATAGTTAACCTGGTGGGACGTGGTTTCTATAAAAGAAATGAAAGACAAACCATAGGTTCTTTCTTTGTAGAAGGTTTTGCTTTGATTCATTAATGCTTTCTATCTCATTTCTTAATTTCCACTGAAAATGTTTCCCAGAGCATAATTTAAAAAATACATACAACAAGATGAACAGAGCTCATTTGTTTGCATCCTTTTAAAATAAATCAAAACTAAAAATATTTTTCTGTGTACACAAATTTATAAAGCTGTATGAAAAATGTGTGATATAATAACCTAAAAGAGTTATTTCTTTCACAGATACCTTAAAGACTGAATATTTCCTAAATTAAGATTATTCTTCACCTTCTCCATAAAAAGAATAGACAACTAATGTAAATACATTTTCGTAGTTCCTTTACTTGCAAATTTCTGACTGAGTAACAAAGGACTGAATTTTGATTTCATAATTATCTCCTTTGTGAATATAAATATAGAAGCAACCATAAAATACTATACAGCAGGCGTGTTGTGTAATGATTATGAACTTATTATTTACAGATTGGCAGCAAGGACTAATGCAAGCCTGGGATTCTTTGTGAGTCAATCCCAAGGCTCAGGAAAACTTCCCATGGCAGATGGCACCTCATCTGTGCATGCTCCATTTGCCTTGCAGTCTAGAGACTAAGGCAATCAGGCCACCAAGGGTTTTATGTCTCATTGGGCTAAAGTGTCAAAGGACATACTGCTTTCATGGAAGACCTGGAAGACAGCCCAAGCTGTTTTACTCCCGCTCAGCTTAGAAGATTGCATCTCATTCCATCCGATATCTGTTCTTAGGAAGTATAGAAGCAAGAATGTAGCTGTTGTGGTCTAAGGCCACCTGTGAAACTCTCAGTAATCCTGGAGATTGGAGAGCAAAGGAAGGAAATATTAAAGTCTTGGATTTGTTTTTAGTTTTGTCTATGTACATATAAACACATATGTCTATGTATACATTCATGTGTGTATGTATATATATTTAGAGAGTGATAGATAGATGCTGTCACCACTTCATAGTCATCCAACATCAGATCTTCCTACAACTTTCTTTGCTTATCTTTGTACTTAGTCAGTTTTCCCTTATTGTGGCAAAATTCCTGGCTTAAACAACTAAAAAATGAACATGTTTACTTTGGAATGTGATTTCAGAAAGTTTCGGTCCAGATTTCTGGCCTCATTAGAATGACTCAAAATGTGTTAGGAATATATTTGTGGGTGCTGGGTTAGTAGTAGGATTTTCTGCCTCATGATGACCAGTATCTTATTCACTTTTCTATTTTTCTGATAAAACACAATGACAAAAAAGAAGCTTGGGAAGAAATGCTTTCATCTTCTCTTAAAACCTCTAACTCCATCACTGAGGGAAGTCAAGAAAGGAACTCAAGGAAAGAACTTGGAGGCAGGAATTGAAACAGAGACCATGGACAACCTAAAGAAGGGACTATTCAATAATATTGCTTATTGGATTAAGCCCCCCAAAGGCTTGATCAACTACTTTCTTATACAGCTTGGGGCTATCTTACTGGGGATAAAACCACCCACAATAGCCTGGGCCTTCCCAAATTAATCACTAATTAAGAAAATACCTCAAAGTTGCCTACAGACTAATCTTAAAAATGGACCCTTTCAATTGTAATTTCCTCTTCTATGACAAAAAAAATAGAATAACTGACCTTTGTAACCTTGACACAAACACATAGTTAGTTCATTATATTTTCTATCTTGTTCATTCCCAACATCTTATTATCGCTATATCAATATAAAACACATTCTAAAATATACAAGTCCCACCATCTTTAAAATATAAAATGCTTTCAATTCCTCTCTTGAAGTTCAAAACCTTTTTATGATATCTAAAGTCTCTCAAAAACATATAGTTTCTATAAAACTCCAAAGTCTATAAAAACTCCAAATTCTCATAAAAGTCGACTCCTGTAAAATCAAAAGCAAGTTAGATACATTCTTTCTCCAAAAAGAACCAACACACAGTTAAAACGGGATCCACAAAGGAGGATTTACAGAAGGGAACAGAGGAGCTGAAGGTGTTTGCAACCCCATAAGAAGAACAAGAATATCGACAAACCAGACCCCCCATAGCTCCCAGAAACTAAACCACCAGCCAAAGAACATGCATGGAGGTATCCATGGCTCCAGCTGCATATGTAGCAGAGGATGGCCTTGCAGACATCAATGGAATGAGAGGCCCTTGGTCCTGTGAAGGCTCAATGACCCAGTGTAAGGGAATGCCAGGGAGGAGACATGAGCAGGAGTAGGTAGGTGGGTGGGGGAGCACTCTCACTGAAGCAGGGGGAGGAAGGATGGGATAGGGGATTTCCAGAAGGGAAACCAAGAAAGGGGGCAGCATTTGAAATGTAAATAAAGAAAATACCCAATTATAAAATCAAATAAAATTAAAACCAGACTTCAACAATATAAGTAACATGCTTGGTATCTGTGATCCTTACATGAGACCAAGGACCTGGGCCACTTCTCTCACTCTGTTCTCTGTAGCATACAAAGCTTGTCTCACTTAAGACTCAAAGCACATCAAGGAAGTAGAGATAGAAAGTTTATAAGAGCCAGAGAACCAGGAATATCTGATTTGAATGTTTGCTGTTCATGGCTAGAAATCTGTACTCATGAAAACTCAAAACTATAGTTACATAAACAAGGCCTGAATTTTGAAACACAGGTTGACATAATAATGAAGACAAGATAAATCTTAGAGGGATCCACTTCTAGTTGAAGAATTACTGGCAATTATTGGCTACAGAGAGAGGGAGAAAGACTCTTCTCCAGAGATAGGCTCCAAGTTGGTCAGTCTTAAATACATACACATAAATAACACTAAATGGCCTCGCAGGACAAATGTGCTGAGGCCAGCAGAGTCTTGAGTAGTACACGGTGCTGTGATGGAGAGAAAAAAGAGAGAAGGAAAGAACTCTGAGTTCATTTAAGGCATAAACAGTTTTTCTGCTGTTTATGTATTGTTTAGCTATCTTATAATAACAGCATTGCAAACAGAGCTTGGGCATCATTCTTATTTTACACTTCCATTGTTGTCTGTTTTTCCAAGAAGAACATTACTCCTAGACTTTACTCCATGCATGTAAGTTTCTGCAGTAACATGACCACAGCTGAGTCAGGGTTTGTGTTTGAAAAAAAAAGTAGCTGTTGCAGTCCTTCTGAACCCAAGCACATATGTGCATATTATCACAAATATTAAAGAAGAAGAGATCATGAATTTGAGAGGGACTTGGTAGAATATTGTAGAAATGGCGAATAAAAATTCAATAGTCATTGACAATGGAAAGGAAGGTACAGGGTAAAAGCTGGAAGCGGATCATGAATACCAGCTACATATAATATCAATAGAGTTTATACGGAGAAACACCTTTCCTGCACAGTTCACCAAACTGCAGGCAGGAGCACTAACGAGATCTTAAAACAGCTCTAAAGAAAGCCTTATAAAATAAACACATGCCCATCCCAGTAATGGGATCTAAGTAGCGCTGAAACATTTCTTTTAAAGTTGAGATTAAACAAGTGAATTGCCGCAGCATAATGGAATGGGACATCTTCCAAGCATGTGTGCTACTGTATGTCTTCTTATGAAAAATAGCTATTTCTGTCTTTTGTCTAATTTAATATCTGCTGGTTTTGTCTCCATTTTGTTAAGGGATTTTTTAAAAATTAATTTGAATATTAACATCAGATGTGTGTTTGGCAAACACACTCATCAGATCTCTAGATCTGTGTTTCATTGTTGATTAGTTCCAACTGCTATGCAGAAGGTTCTCAGTTTATCACACTTCTTTTGCACGTGGTATTTTATTGATGAAGAAAGCAAAATTCAGACTCATTGGTGGTGTTGAGTTCAATGTTTTACTGAGTAAATGCATGAACCCAACACTTTGAGCCTGAAAGTTGTAATATGCGATGCTGTCAAGAGCTGAGAAATCCTGACTTCCTAGACATAATGGAGAACATGATGATTGCAGATTTTATTGCTCCCCAGTACCCTGTGTTGCAGGACATTTGGTCACACTGTGATCCCTGAAATTTTGTTGTTTACTAAAACACTTGTTTCTAGTGCTGTTCCCTTAGCACACATCTTAATAAACATCTTTAATACCAAACAATGAAGGGAAAGTTAGTTTATAGAAGGAGGCATGCATATTTGAAAGTGATGTGTAATTGAGTGGCAGACAAAGTGACAAATCAGAGAAAGATTTGACAGAATGGGATATACCCAGCTCTCACAAGAAGAGAGGAAAAGGGAGCTACTTAAGGGAAGAGTACAAGTGCAGAGAGAGGGAGAGAGAGAGAGAGAGAGAGAGAGAGAGAGAGAGAGAGAGAGGAGAAGAGAAGAGGAAGAAGGAGGAGAAGAAGGAGAAGAGGAAGAAGAAGAAAAAGAAGAAGAAGAGGAGGAGGAGGAGGAGGAGGAGGAGGAATGAGGACAGTTTTACTGGGGCAGTTATACAGAGACAGGTTGCAGAGAGAGAGAGAACAAGCTAGATGCATGTGAAGACAAAACAAGACATGGAGTGAGAAGGACACAGAAGATTAATACGGATTGACAAAGTTAGTATGAAGCCAACCAGAGTAATTAAGGAGAAGCTGAGAGAAGATAGATTGAATCAATCAGCTTGGAAATGACTCTGGGCATGAACAGCTGAGTTGAATTAGCTAGCCAGAGTACAGAAAAAAGCAAGAAATGGTGAGCTTATTATTCAGCAGTAAGTCTCAGAGGTTAAAATATTCCAGACTTTGATAAGATTGTATTGAGGCTAGAAGCTTCCTAGACTAGGCCCAGGTTAACAGTCTGAGACAACAATTACCTCTGGAGGAAAAAAGTTACATTTACAACCCTAGACCTATATAAAGTCTTCTCTACTTTTACTGCTCTTGTTAAAATAGTAACATGACAACCACCAACTTAGGAGAGACACTACTTTAGCTTGTAATTCCAGTTTACATTACATCACTACTGACAAATCACAGTAGTAGGAGCTTCAGATAGGTGGCTTTGTCATATTTACAGCCTCAAGGGCAGAGAGAAAAATGAATGCATGCCTTTGTTTTGCTCAGATAACTTTCTATACTCCTACACAATCCGTGGTCCCAAACCATGAAAAATCACTGTTCTTTTTACTTCAATAAAGGCAATCAACACTGCTACCCTCAAACATGCCCACATGATCTAAACAATCTCTTAGTGCGATTCTTCACTGTGATTCTAGGTTGTGTCAATTGACAATTAAAACCAACGATCATCAAAAACTCAGGTGACAGCAGATGCTGGCGAGGATGTGGAGAAAGAGGAACACTCCTCCATTGTTGGTGGGATTGCAGACTGGTAAAACCATTCTGGAAATCAGTCTGGAGGTTCCTCAGAAAATTGGACATTGAACTGCCTGAGGATCCAGCTATACCTCTCTTGGGAATATACCCAAAAGATGCCTCAACATATAAAAGAGACACGTGCTCCACTATGTTCATCGCAGCCTTATTTATAATAGCCAGAAAATGGAAAGAACCCAGATGCCCTTCAACAGAGGAATGGATACAGAAAATGTGGTACATCTACACAATGGAATATTACTCAGCTATCAAAAACAACGAGTTTATGAAATTCGTAGGCAAATGGTTGGAACTCGAAAATATCATCCTGAGTGAGCTAACCCAATCACAGAAAGACATACATGGTATGCACTCATTGATAAGTGGCTATTAGCCCAAATGCTTGAATTACCCTAGATCCCTAGAACAAACGAAACTCAAGACAGATGATCAAAATGTGAATGCTTCACTCCTTCTTTAAATGAGGAAAAAGAATACCCTTGGCAGGGAAGGGAGAGGCAAAGATTAAAACAGAGACTGAAGGAACACCCATTCAGAGCCTGCCCCACATGTGGCCCATACATATACAGCCACCCAATTAGACAAGATGGATGAAGCAAAGAAGTGCAGACCGACAGGAGCCGGATGTAGATCGCTCCTGAGAGACACAGCCAGAATACAGCAAATACAGAGGCGAATGCCAGCAGCAAACCACTGAACTGAGAATAGGTCCCCTATTGAAGGAATCAGAGAAAGAACTGGAAGAGCTTGAAGGGGCTCGAGACCCCAAAAGTACAACAATGCCAAGCAACCAGAGCTTCCAGGGACTAAGCCACTACCTAAAGACTATACATGGACTGACCCTGGACTCCGACCCCATAGGTAGCAATGAATATCCTAGTAAGAGCACCAGTGGAAGGGGAAGCCCTGGGTCCTGCTAAGACTGAACCCCCAGTGAACTAGTCTATGGGGGGAGGGCGGCAATGGGGGGAGGGTTGGGAGGGGAACACCCATAAGGAAGGGGAGGGGGGAGGGGGATGTTTGCCCGGTAACCGGGAAAGGGAATAACACTTGAAATGTATATAAGAAATACTCAAGTTAATAAAAAAAAAAAAAAAAAAAAAAAAAAAAAAAAAAAAAAAAAAAAACGAACCATCATAAGGTCCCAGTACTTTAGAGCTACAAGTAACCTGTAACCAAAATGACACTATCTACTGATCCATTGCTTGTCTGCTGCCAACACTTTCAAGCACATGTATATGAGCTCATTGAGGTTTTTGTTTTTGTTTTTTTATTGGTTTTATCCTTCATAAGCTGGCCCTGATCATTGTCAAGCACACAACTTTGAGATGTTGCCCTGGTCAATCCGTCATGGGGTGTGCATTCAGTAAATTATCCCTGTATTTTATTGAGATTGGTGTTTGGTTTGTGGGACAACTCCTGGATCTCAACTCTAAGAGGCCTTTGGATGAAACCAACCTAGCCAACACCTTGACCTTCAGCTGTTAGCATGCAGAACAAGGAGAAAGTGGATTTCTGTTGTTTAGACTCCCTGTCTTTGGTACACAGCGCCAGAATCTTAATAGCAGAGAGCAGCCATTGCTTTACTGTTTTCTTTATCTACAAATGAGGGGCAAGATTTTATACTATTTTGGAAAATTCAGCAAACTAGAAATCTGTCAGTCATTTTACTCCATCCTTTGTCAAATAATTGTGAAATTGAAAGTCAAGTAAATATCTTGGGTACAAATACCACAAAACTGGCTAATAGGCAAAATGTTTTACTGTAGGCTTCCCTGTATTCTTCCACAGTGAGACTACTGTCATTTTAAATCTTATTTTCCCATTTATTTTCCCTAAAACCATAGATAAATTTCTCTTTTGCTTTGGCTTAGTTTTCAGTGGTAAAATATGGAGAATCATAACTATCTAACACGGTCATCAATGTGAGAACAGTATGTATTATGGAAACTGTCTGATCACATATAGACAATATGTGAAAGGTGACATATTTGGAAAAGTCTTTATTGGGTACATTGAATCAAATTAACCCGTTCATATGAGTAAGGTACTTGGATTGACATTTTAATTATAATTAAATATGGAATATTTTTGAGCTCTCAGATGAAGCTATAGAATTGAAATTTGGAATAACTGATTTCATTTACTTTTACTTAATAGAGCGGTAAGATAACTAGTCATGTAATGTACGTGTAGAAATTTAATATAAAATATTTACAAAACATGCCTGCCTTATTAAAGTTGGAGATATTAATAAGTAAATATTAATATATGAAGATTAAAGGAAGAGTTTAATTCCAATGAAGGTTTGGGCTCATCTCTTTTGACTCATGTATCTTCTAATGAACTCTCCTGGTTTTAAGGGTTTTTAGCAGCTGAACATAGACATTAGATTTTATAGGTACAAAATTTTGCTTAGTGCTAAAGTACACACAATGTACCTTTGCTGGAGGCATGATTTTATTTTTTAGAAAGCCCTGGTGTGGAATGTACTTTCAGCGATATAAAAGTAAAAACAGCAGATAAGCCAGCACTAGGCATCACTAAGCAGTATTACATTCCAAACACTCCCATGAGATGTAACTAATCTGTTTCATTTAGCCTAAAGGAATCATGCAATATTCTTCTCAAAACTACTTAACTAGCTCAAATTCAAATGATAACACAGAACAACAAAGAGCAAATACGGAGACAATTTACAATCACTGGATATGGCCTGATGTTTTAACCTGTTTGTGCAAAACTAAAATGTCACTGTGTTTAAGCCCATTATAATGATATTTTAGTTATAATATATTAAAACAATGTACTCAGGAAATCTTGCTTACGTAATTTTTTAAAAACAAAAATCCTGAAATGATATATTCCTTAAATTTATATTTAACAATCTCACCATTTCCATTTAATTTTATTTAGATCTGCAAAAAATCATAACAATTTAAAGACCATCTTTCCACAGAAACCATTCATTTAGATTAGTAGAAACTAGTAAAAATGCTAGTAGTAAATGAGGAGAAATATTTTAACAAGTTTGTTACAAAACAAGTCAGCACTCCACTCAACTGTAGCATAGTTTTATTATTATTATGAATTATTATTGTTAATAATTCAATTTGTTTACATCTCAAATGATATCCCACCTCCCAGTTTTCCTTCCAGAAGCCCCACATCCCACAACCTCTCTTTTCTCCCTCCCCTTTGCCTGTATGAAGATTCTCCCCCATCCACCCACCCTCTCCAGCTCCACCCTTCCAGCATCCCCCTGGGGCATCAAATCTACACAAGACCAAGTGTCTCTCCTCTTACTGATGTCAGACAAGACCATTTGCTACTACATATATGTCTGGAGCCACCGATCTCTCCCTCACACTCCTTGGTTGCTGGTCTAGACCCTGGAAGCACTGGGTGGCCCGGCCAGCTGATGATGTTCTTCCTGTGGGGTTACAATCTCTGTCTGCTCCTCCAGGCCCTCTGCCAGCTCCCCTACCAGGTTCCCTGAGCTCAGACTGATGGTTGGCTCCAAGCATCCACATAGGTATTGGGAATAGTTTTGTCTATACCTCTTCTCGTTCTTTAACTTGTTACTGTGACAAAACATTTAGCAAATCAAATTCAGAAAAGAAGGGTTTATTTTTGGCTCACAGTTGTAGCACCCAGTTCCTCATGGCAGAATGAATGCATGTACTCAACTGACTTTCTATGTATTCAGTTCCGGACCCTAGCCCATGAAAAGGAGCTGCCTACACTTGATGTGGGTCTTTACACGTTAATTAAACTAATCTAAACAGTCTTTCACAGAATTACCAGAAGGTTTTAGACCTTGCCACATTGACAGTCAATATAAACTATCACAATAGTAAAGCAATTTGCATTGATTTTAATGCAATACTGACAAATTATAAAGCTGTGATACATGGCATTGCTTACTAAACCACTTATCAGTAACTTTAAATTCTACCTAAAGGTTTATATTAACCCTTTATATTAATCCTGCCTCTTATTTTGCATACCTCTCAAACACATCCATTTTAAATTATAGAGATAAGTTCCCAGTCTGTTTTTAGCATATATCAATCACTAAAGACAAAGCATTCAGTCATTTTATGAAATATATTAATAGTGAATGCTGTGAAATCCTCAGAAAAATCTTCCCTCAATTTCTTCTTTTTCTAAATGTTTTCAAATAATTTCACAAGTTTGCTCATTGGGTTTTAACTGCTGTTTAAGGAAACACCATTCTGTATATCCTGCTTTCAATTTCCAGTCTTTGTTAGTACCATTGCTATAAACTGCAAACGTTTTTTTGTGCTTCTCCTGTATACCTCTGTATTATACACTTAGGAATTGCAATGTTGAAGCATACAGATAAGTGCACATAGATTAACAAAAGAATTTCTCCTAGAATCCAAAACAAACATAAAATTGCATGTTTATTTTGTAAACATCAGTACAGTAATTTTCTTGGACTCATGTGATTATCAGCTCCTGCTATTATGATGCCAACCATCTCAAATGATGTGAATTAAAGTGTGTTTATGGCCTTAATTAGCATCTTCATACTGAAACTTAAAATAATTTCTTAGCACCTGGAGCAAGCCAGGCTACCCTGAGCAGCCTGCTATGCCAGAGAGACCATCATTTCCCTCCTACCTCTCTGCCCACCTTCATCAGACCTGTGGATCCTGAATCACACAGGTAACCTTCCCTTGCCCCACCCACATTCCGTGATTAGTGAGTCTTCTGGGCATGCCAAGCTGCACTGAGGAACCTGCTAGCAATTCTGCCATCTCATTTTCCACCTTCATCGGACCTGTGGTTCCTGAACAATACAGACCTTGGGATCCTGACCCATAGAGAACTGCAGATCTGGAAACATACAGCCCAAAGACTCCCATCAATGTTAACTGACCTCCTAATACCTTCTTCAACAGGAACATCCAGGGAATAAAGTTGAACAGCTAAAGGACCTTGAAAAAACACAATCAACAAAAACCAGGGCAATTAGACAAACTTCAGAGCAAAGATACTCTAGTACAGCAAGCCCTAGATATCCTAACAGAACTGTAGCACAAGAAAATGACCTTAAATCCAATCTTGTAAAGGTGATAGAGGGCCTGAAAGGGAAAATGAGTAAATGTCTTAAAGAATTATAGAAGAATACAATCAGATAGAGGTCTTTAAAGAGGTAACAAGTAAATCCCTTAAAGATATACATGAAAATACATTTAAACAGGTGAATGAAATTAAACAAACCATGCAAGACCTGAAACAGGAAATAGAAGCAATAAAGAAAACAAAAATTAAGTGAATCCTGGAGATAGAAAACCTAGGGACGTGAACAGGAACAACAGATGCAAGCATTACCAACAGAGTACAGGACACAGAAGAATCTGAGCCATAGAAGATGTGTTAGAAAGAATGGACACATCAATCTCTGACGTGTAGAAGATACATTAGAAGAAATTGACACTTCAAAGAAAGTATTAAATCTAAGAATTTTCTGACACAAAATGTCCAGGAACTTTGGAATACCATGAAAAGGCCTAAACTAAAAGTGATAGGAATGGATGAAGGTGAAGTCCTTAGCTCCAAGGCCCAGAAAATATTTTTCAACAAAATCATAGAAGAAAAGACTCCCAATCTGAATAGATGTCTATAAATATACAAGAAGCTTTTAAAATACCAATTAGACTGGACCAGAAAAGAAAATGCTCCTGCCACTTAATAATCGAAGCACAACATCTACAGAAAGAAGAATATTAAAAGCAGCAAGGGAAAATGGCCAGGTAACATACACAGGCAGACCAATCAGAATTCTCAACAGATCAACAGAGACACTAACAGCTAGAAGGTCCTGGACAGATACCTTGAAATCTCTAAAACACACACACACACACACACACACACACACACACACACACACACACACACGCCAACCCAGACTACTTGTATATAGTATATAGTATATAGTATATAGTATATAGTATATAGTATATAGTATATAGTATATAGTATATAGTATATAGTATATAGTATATAGTATATAGTATATAGTATATAGTATATAGTATATAGTATATAGTATATAGTATATAGTATATAGTATATAGTATATAGTATATAGTATATAGTATATAGTATATAGCAAAACTCTTCATCATAATAGATGGAGAAAACAAGCCACCTGGAGCCATCTGCATGCATTTCACCTGACTTTACCTGCTCTTCCTATACAGTTACAAACAAACTGCAGAGAGTACCGATACACAAAACTGAACTAGCTATGATTAGAATTATTTAAAGCTTTCAGAAACTTTCCAAACGTACTTCTGATGGAGTCCTCCCACCCTCCCTAACAATCCAACAAGGCCACCCCTTGTCCTGTGAGTCCGTCAGATTTTATGGGTGCTCAGGGTTTTTAGTCTGCCTTCTTATTTTTCCTCTTCCTCTTCCTCTTATTCATCATCATCTTCAACCTAGCAGTGTGTAATCTCCTAGTGAGCCAGTGGGAAGAGATTGGGGGGCTTGATCTCACTAATGGACCTCGTAAGCTGCTGTCGCTTATAGTCAGTGTCTTTGAAATCCACTGATGTGTAGTTGCGGATGGTGAGAGGGGACTCCACCTCATTGATATCCACATGTGTATGCTTCACTGTTGATTTGTGTGGCATCAGGACATGGGCAACTCTGAAGAGGTAGCTGAATGTGAGGTACAGCGGATTGATGAAGGGCGCTGCATAGAGATAAACATAACACATCACTTGGCTGGTAAAAAAAAAAGTATCTGCCAGGAGCCACTACAGAACATTATCCTATAGCACATTTCCATGTCATGAGTTAATTTCTTAATCTGTCTCTGGATAGAACTAATGTCTTGGTGCTCATTGATACTGCTATCCAGGTGTTTATAGAGCTCGGTCAAGAAAATATCCAAGCTTTGAAGTTCTTCAAAAGGTGAACTCTTGTTAGTCCAGACATGCATCTCCTGCACAAGCTCAGGAATCACAAAGAAAATTCTCCACCCTTGCTGTTTCTTTGACTTCAAAATGTCTCCAGATATTATGATCTCCAAAACACAAAATGTCTTTGCCCTTAGCTCCCAAAGGTCACAGATTGTATCAGACGAACCTTCTAAGTATTCAATGCCATGATGCAGGGGGCCTGTGTAGCTGCCAATTTTTTTGTTTTCCAGTTTTAGTGTCCACCTGACACATTACTATGCCTTCTCCAAAAATGAGCAGTTTCCATGCATCCACCAAAATCAGGTCAAAGTAAGACTGCCCTGGCCAATGGGAGTTCCCAGGCTTGGGGTCATGTGGAAATTCAAACAGGTAAGTCATGATTTTATCTCTGTATTTATAGTCACTGTTAGTGGCCAGAAACACTTTCCCTACTTCCTTCATTTGGCTCAGAAGCAATGGCAACTTGCCATCTTTGACTACACACTTCTCAAGATTTTCAACTATCTGTTCCTTAAGGGAGCTCTTGTAATAGACCCAATCCACTGAGTCTCTTACATTCTGGAACATACTCCAGTAAAACATGAAGAGGTCCCCATCTTTAAACCCTATGTCCTGTGGTATATCTTGGACAATTAGTAAAGAAATCTACTAGCCAAAGCCAACATGTAGGTCTCTAAAAGGGTGTGTGTTCAAAATGTAAAGCCATTTAGTATTATCTCATCGGATAAATTTATTTGGATACCGCTTTCTAATTTCTGGTCCTCTTATGAAGTTAAATCCACATGCAAAAACCAGGAGGTTTCCATAGGCATCAACTTTCAAGAGCATTTCATACAGTGTGTCCAAGAGAAGTCCTCTGGTAGGGAATATAAGACTCATATGCCAAGTTGAGCAGCTAATGAGGATAGCCAATGGAAACGTATCTCTCCACAGTAAGCTCAAAACCAGGGATTCATATTCCAAAGACGTGCACAGCAAGGGTGTAATCCATATCAAACCAAAACACTTTACTTTTTCCATGGCTAAACTTCGGCTCACAAACACCCAGTGACAAGCTTCTTCTCTATACTTTTTCAAGGCACGCTTATTCATGTTGGCAGGCACGTCTGATGCATTCTGTAAGCAATCACTTCAAGAGGTCATCATTTTATTTGTATGATGAATTCAACACCACCGCATGCACCACAGCAATCCTAAAGCAACCGATTATAACTTTTTGAAGGTGTAATTTTTTTTTACATTTTATTTTTTTTTTACATTTTATTTTTTTTATTAACTTGAGTATTTCTTATATACATTTCGAGTGTTATTCCCTTTCCCGGTATCCGGGCAAACATCACCCTCCCCCCTCCCCTTCCTTATGGGTGTTCCCCTCCCAACCCTCCCCCCATTGCTGCCCTCCCCCCACCAGTCTAGTTCACTGGGGGTTCAGTCTTAGCAGGACCCAGGGCTTCCCCTTCCACTGGTGCTCTTACTAGGATATTCATTGCTACCTATGAGGTCAGAGTCCAGGGGTCAGTCCATGTATAGTCTTTAGGTAGTGACTTAGTCCCTGGAAGCTCTGGTTGCTTGGCATTGTTGTACATATGGAGTCTCGAGCCCCTTCAAGCTCTTCCAGTTCTTGCTCTGATTTCTTCAACGGGGGTCCTATTCTCACTTCAGTGGTTTGCTGCTGGCATTCGCCTCTGTATTTGCTGTATTCTGGCTGTGTCACTCAGGAGTGATCTACATCCGGCTCCTGTCGGTCTGCACTTCTTTGCTTCATCCATCTTGTCTAATTGGGTGGCAGTATATGTATGGGCCACATGTGGGGCAGGCTCTGAATGGGTGTTCCTTCAGTCTCTGTTTTAATCTTTGCTTCTCTCTTCCCTGCCAAGGGTATTCTTCTTCCCCTTTTAAAGAAGGAGTGAAGCATTCACATTTTGATCATCCGTCTTGAGTTTCATTTGTTCTAGGGATCTAGGGTAATTCAAGCATTTGGGCTAATAGCCACTTATCAATGAGTGCATACCATGCATGTCTTTCTGTGATTGGGTTAGCTCACTCAGGATGATATTTTCCAGTTCCAACCATTTGCCTACGAATTTCATAAACTCGTTGTTTTTGATAGCTGAGTAATATTCCATTGTGTAGATGTACCACATTTTCTGTATCCATTCCTCTGTTGAAGGGCATCTGGGTTCTTTCCAGCTTCTGGCTATTATAAATAAGGCTGCAATGAACATAGTGGAGCACGTGTCTTTTTTATATGTTGGGGCATCATTTGGGTATATGCCCAAGAGAGGTATAGCTGAATCCTCAGGCAGTTCAATGTCCAATTTTCTGAGGATCCTCCAGACTGATTTCCAGAATGGTTGTACCAGTCTGCAATCCCACCAACAATGGAGGAGTGTTCCTCTTTCTCCACATCCTCGCCAGCATCTGCTGTCCCCTGAGTTTTTGATCTTAGCCATTCTCACTGGTGTGAGGTGAAATCTCAGGGTTGTTTTGATTTGCATTTCCCTTATGACTAAAGATGTTGAACATTTCTTTAGGTGTTTCTCAGACATTCGGCATTCCTCAGCTGTGAATTCTTTGTTTAGCTCTGAACCCCATTTTTTAATAGGGTTATTTGTTTCCCTGCGGTCTAACTTCTTGAGTTCTTTGTATATTTTGGATATAAGGCCTCTATCTGTTGTAGGATTGGTAAAGATCTTTTCCCAATCTGTTGGTTGCCGTTTTGTCCTAACCAAAGTGTCCTTTGCCTTACAGAAGCTTTGCAGTTTTATGAGATCCCATTTGTTGATTCTTGATCTTAGAGCATAAGCCATTGGTGTTTTGTTCAGGAAATTTTTTTTCCAGTGCCCATGTGTTCCAGATCCTTCCCTAGGTTTTTCTTCTATTAGTTTGAGTGTGTCTGGTTTGATGTGGAGGTCCTTGATCCACTTGGACTTAAGCTTTGTACAGGGTGATAAGGATGGATCGATCTGCATTCTTCTACATGTTGACCTCCAGTTGAACCAGCACCATTTGCTGAAAATGCTATCTTTTTTCCATTTGATGGTTTTGGCTCCTTTGTCAAAGATCAAGTGACCATAGGTGTGTGGGTTCATTTCTGGGTCTTCAATTCTATTCCATTGGTCTATCTGTCTGTCTCTGTACCAATACCATGCAGTTTTTATCACTATTGCTCTGTAATACTGCTTGAGTTCAGGGATAGTGATTCCCCCTGAAGTCCTTTTATTGTTGAGGATAGCTTTAGCTATCCTGGGTTTTTTGTTATTCCAGATGAATTTGCAAATTGTTCTGTCTAACTCTCTGAAGAATTGGATTGGTATTTTGATGAGGATTGCATTGAATCTGTAGATTGCTTTTGGTAAAATGGCCATTTTTACTATATTAATCCTGCCAATCCATGAGCATGGGAGATCTTTCCATCCTCTGAGGTCTTCTTCAATTTCCTTCTTCAGTGTCTTGAAGTTCTTATTGTACAGATCTTTTACTTGCTTTGTTAAAGTCACACCGAGGTACTTTATATTATTTGGGTCTATTATGAAGGGTGTCGTTTCCCTTATTTCTTTCTCGGCTTGTTTCTCTTTTGTATAGAGGAAGGCAACTGATTTATTTGAGTTAATTTTATATCCAGCCACTTTGCTGAAGTTGTTTATCAGCTTTAGTAGTTCTCTGCTGGAACTTTTGGGATCACTTAAATATACTATGATATCATCTGCAAATAGTGATATTTTGACTTCTTCTTTTCCGATCTGTATCCCCTTGACCTCCTTTTGTTGTCTGATTGCTCTGGCTAGAACTTCAAGAACTATATTGAATAAGTAGGGAGAGAGTGGGCAGCCTTGTCTAGTCCCTGATTTTAGTGGGATTGCTTCAAGTTTCTCTCCATTTAGTTTAATGTTAGCAACTGGTTTGCTATATATGGCTTTTACTATGTTCAGGTATGGGCCTTGAGTTCCTATTCTTTCCAGGACTTTTATCATGAAGGGGTGTTGAATTTTGTCAAATGCTTTCTCAGCATCTAATGAAATGATCATGTGGTTTTGTTCTTTCAGTTTGTTTATATAATGGATCACGTTGATGGTTTTCCGTATATTAAACCATCCCTGCATGCCTGGGATGAAGCCTACTTGGTCATGGTGGATGATTGTTTTGAAGGGCACCTACATATGTAAAAGAAACCTTACTAAAGCTCAAAACACACATTGCACCTCACACAATAATAGTGGGAGATTTCAACTCACCACTCTCATCAATGGACAGATCATGGAAACAGAAATTAAACAGAGATGTAGACAGACTAAGAGAAGTCATGAGCCAAATGGACTTAACGGATATTTATAGAACATTCTATCCTAAAGCAAAAGGATATACCTTCTTCTCAGCTCCTCATGGTACTTTCTCCAAAATTAACCATATAATTGGTCAAAAAACGGGCCTCAACAGGTACAGAAAGATAGAAATAATCCCATGCGTGCTATCGGACCACCACGGCCTAAAACTGGTCTTCAATAACAATAAGGGAAGAATGCCCACATATACATGGAAATTGAACAATGCTCTACTCAATGATAACCTGGTCAAGGAAGAAATAAAGAAAGAAATTAAAAACTTTTTAGAATTTAATGAAAATGAAGGTACAACGTACCCAAACTTATGGGACACAATGAAAGCTGTGCTAAGAGGAAAACTCATAGCGCTGAGTGCCTGCAGAAAGAAACAGGAAAGAGCATATGTCAGCAGCTTGACAGCACACCTAAAAGCTCTAGAACAAAAAGAAGCAAATACACCCAGGAGGAGTAGAAGGCAGGAAATAATCAAACTCAGAGCTGAAATCAACCAAGTAGAAACAAAAAGGACCATAGAAAGAATCAACAGAACCAAAAGTTGGTTCTTTGAGAAAATCAACAAGATAGATAAACCCTTAGCCAGACTAATGAGAGGACACAGAGAGTGCGTCCAAATTAACAAAATCAGAAATGAAAAGGGAGACATAACAACAGATTCAGAGGAAATTCAAAAAATCATCAGATCTTACTATAAAAACCTATATTCAACAAAACTTGAAAATCTTCAGGAAATGGACAATTTCCTAGACAGATACCAGGTACCGAAGTTAAATCAGGAACAGATAAACCAGTTAAACAACCCCATAACTCCTAAGGAAATAGAAGCAGTCATTAAAGGTCTCCCAACCAAAAAGAGCCCAGGTCCAGACGGATTTAGTGCAGAATTCTATCAAACCTTCATAGAAGACCTCATACCAATATTATCCAAACTATTCCACAAAATTGAAACAGATGGAGCCCTACCGAATACCTTCTACGAAGCCACAATTACTCTTATACCTAAACCACACAAAGACACAACAAAGAAAGAGAACTTCAGACCAATTTCCCTTATGAATATCGACGCAAAAATACTCAACAAAATTCTGGCAAACCGAATTGAAGGTGTAATTTTTAACCTGCTTCTTTGCTGAGCTTTTACCAATTGTAGGAGTTCTGTGGTAAAACTTTTCAGGTCAATTATGTATACTTTCATATCATATAATCTGCAAATAAAGATATTTGACTTCTTCCTTTTTAATTTGTATCTATTTAATCTCCTTCCGTTGTCTTATTGCTCTAGCTAAGTCTTCAAATACTCTATTGAGTAGATATGGAGTGGACCAAGTTCTCTTATTCCTTAACTTAGTGGAATTGCTTTCAGTTTCTCTCTGCTTAAGCTCTCAAATAGTTGAGAATGAGACTGATTGAATTATTCAACAAGCTTTAAGCACAATAACTGACAGATATTCCTAATCTTCTATACTATTTAGCTACTTCCCAGCTACACACCCTGAATTATTTACATTTAGTCTCCCCTTGGCTTGCTGTCTGTCCACATTGGAGAACTCCCTTGGTGAGTCCTCCTCATGCCTTATGGCAACCTTCCTTCTCTTCTTCCTTCTCCTCCTCCTTCTTTTTGACCATCACCTGCCTCTTGGCAAACTATTCTTCCTTGCTCTTCTCCCTCAGACTCCAGCTTTAGTCAGAAGTCCAGCCTTTATTTGCCCAATCATTGTCTGGTCAGCCTTTTACTAACCAGTAGGAGATAGCCAGGGAGCATTCTGTACAACATGTTGATACAGAAGATTCTTCAATATTCATGGCACTGTCCATGTTCAAACTGAAACTAGATCTCAGACAGAAGTCAGCATCTGAACATGCAGTTTACAAGACCCTCCTCCAACACTGCCACCTGGGTCAATTCCATTTGTCATGGGAAATACCATAGGAAGAACCTTTGTCTATCATGTTTAGATAGGCTCTAAGAAATGTTCTAATTTTTAAAAATGCGTTTTCTACAAATTATGTTCAGATTGATGTGAGGCCAGAACTACACAATGAAGTTAAATTTTTCTTATGTGTGAGTCCACAGCTATACAAATGTACTCTTCATAGAATCAGAAAATCCATCTGTCATCTTTACACTTCACCTATGAGAAAATCTGTATTATGTTTTACAAATGGATTTGATTACAGGAGGATATTGAAGAAACAGGTCTCCTTATTTACTATATCTGGGCTTCACGGGTAATTGAAATGAAATCACATAGTTTAACATGTAGATGGATATTGATGGATTTATTGACCATATTAATAGACAGAATAGTATGTGACATACTTATTACATACAACTTTCAACTCATACAGAAAACAGGACAGCAATTTAAATGTAAAAAAGTAATCCTAAAAGGAAACAAACTGTATTAGCCAGAATGTTAAAATTTCTAAAACCATTTAGATAAAGGAGTTTTCGAATATTCCTGCTCATCTTATAGGAAAACTAATTATCCAACGCAAAGTACTTAAGATCACTTCAGATAATTAACTGTTGGTGTCTGTTGAGCATCACTCAACACTGTTACACACAATTGTATTGCAGAAAGGAAGATTGTCATGGTCCCCAGAGGCTCAGCCTTCCCTTTGGGAAGCAACAAGCTTTTCACCCACATCCTGAAGTAGAAACTAGCAAGGTGTTCAGTGCGCTCACATAACTGTTAGCTGGGAGATCCCCTGGAGCCTGTGAGCACACCACATTTACCCCAGGCTGGTGATACAAACCGCACAAGCAGACTGCCAGAGGCAGACTTGCTGGGATCCATTCATGCAAATTATAGTACTGGATATTTAGAGTTTTATGGTTGTTACTGTTATACTTGTTTTTGCTTCTCCTAAACTAAATTTCAGGATTATCATTTGGCAAAGACAAAAATCTGTTTTTATAAGAAAAAATTAAAAATCAATTCTAAGAAAACAAATGTGCCCAAAAGATACACAAAAGTAGCAATAATTTTCATCACCTTGAGATTCTAAAGCACTTGTTCTAAAGAAGGTTGATAAGATTTATTCACACTTTCAAGTTCTCTACAACCTCAGAAATTATAAAATACAAATTCTTTCCTGAGCTGCAGGTTCAGTGCATGTTTTAAAATTAACTGCAAGGTATGCAAGCGATATACACTTCAGCAGGTTGTTAAGACACAACAGACTCTACAGCTATTAAGGTCTCAGCAAAACAGATGTTATTTCAGTTTAAATTTAAATGAATAAGAAATTCAGGGAAACATAAGCCTAAGCCTCTCCATGCGAGTATTCAAGTAGCACAGACACAGAACACTCTCACCACTGCAGGAAGCTTAGCTACTAGGTCTGCACAATTTTCCTGTAAAATATTCCAATGGTTTTATGACTGTTTAGAAATGTAAATTTTTATTTTTATAACCTAGAATATTTTGTGTATGTTATGTCATACTCTTAGTTCTTTTTATTGTGATTCCTAAGTATTTTTTATTATGTGTATGTGTGTGCACATGTGTGTGCATATATGCGTGTGAGTATGTGACTGTATGTGTGTCTGTGCGTGCATGCATGCAAGTGAACATGTTTTGTGTAAATGGATGTGCATGTGTACTTTTGTGTTTGTGCGAATGTGTGTGTTTGTATTTGTGGCTCAGAAGATGATTGTGAGAGAGCTTCATTCTATATTGGGTTCCGATATGAAACTCTGTTTTGCAGAATTGTGAAGCACAACCCTTTACAAGCAGAGGCACGCCATCACCCCTCACCTTTTAAATAATGGCGTTTACATTTTGTTTCCTTAGTATGTTATAAATTATAAATGCTTTACTCCATCAGCAATAACTAAGACTATTTGCACATGCTTTGAGTAACACTGTTAAAGAGCCATTACCATAAGACTGACCTTTCTGAATAAAGTAACTTCTAAATTCAGTTTAATTGACTGGAAGAAAAATATTTGAATGAATTAAGGGCTGGAGAGATGGTTCAGAGATTAAGAACTCTAGATTCTCTTCCAGAGGACCTAAGTTTAATTCAAAGCACCCATATGGTAACTATCAAAAACTCTAGTCCCAGGGGCTCTTAAGCCCACATCCAGCCTCCAAGGGCACAAGGCATACACATAGTACAGAGACAGCATGGAGACAAAACACATAAATAGAATTAACTTGAAATGTTTAAATTATTTAAATTGGAAATATTTCTACAACTATACCAATGCTTAACTATACTAATATTTAGGAAGATTCCCCAATTTTATTGAGATAAATGAAGCACTGTCTTCAGACACAAATTTAAGAAAATACTCAAAAAATATTTTAAAAACTTAATATTATTTAAATATTTGATGAACTTTCATTAATTATTTAATTTAAAACTACATATTTTAAATGAATGTGAAAATAAAAGCAACACCCCGCATTATATGCCTCAAGTCATTCTCATCACTGTGG
This sequence comes from Rattus norvegicus, assembly GCF_021556685.1. Classification (NCBI taxonomy): domain Eukaryota; kingdom Metazoa; phylum Chordata; class Mammalia; order Rodentia; family Muridae; genus Rattus; species Rattus norvegicus. The sequence goes on along the minus strand of NC_141539.1, from coordinate 84,197,310 downwards.
CCTGTTACACTATCTTCCTTCCAAATCCAGAACAATAGAAAAAATAAAAATAAAATAACACACTCTAATGTGTCAGAGTCTTGAATGGCCTAAGAAGTCTCATAATATGCAGGTATGCATATGTTGTTATAAGAATACGGAAGTGGTTAGTTGTTGTTTACTTTGGAATTGCATTTATTTACTTTAGTTGTGCATACATGTTATGTAGATCCATCTTCAGTGTCATCTGTGTGGAGATCAGAGGGATCAGATTTGTCTTTCCACCACGTGGGGTCTGAGGATCAGACTCAAATCATTAGACTTTGCAGCTGTTTGTTTACCGCCTGAGCTGTCCTGCCAGCATGCTGCTTGTGGGAGGCCAAGAAAACCCTGAGTGGATGTGTGAAGAGCCAATGAAGTCTTGAGTAAACATGGATTGTTGACATGGACACTTCCATGCCAATGAATGGCCAGTGCCTAAAATGTATCAGAAATTGGAAAAGCTTTATGAGGATGAGGCACTGAGGGATGGCGTAAACCTCAGGTCCAAGTGCAAATGTCGAATGTGTGTAAAGTTACTAATGTTTATGAATGACTGACCAGTATGAACAAACAGTAACAGATGCAACTTCATCCTCTGATGCTGACAAATTGAGACTGCTGACTTACAGAGACCTTCTATGAAGACACGCTAAGACCTCCACTGTACAGCACAAAGTAAACACACTGAGGGGGCAGGTTGCTGGGTACTTGGTGCAGCTCCACCAGAGTATACACATCCCACTATCTGCTTTCCTTTTCACTCACATTATCAAATATTAGCATTTCAATTTATGTGAGGGTACTGGTAGATTGCAACTTCTACCCCAACTAAAAGTAAACTTTGTATAAATGTAAAATATATTAGAGACACATTAGGTTATACATAAGAATCAAGATAGAGGGGTTGGGGATTTAGCTCAGCGGTAGAGCGCTTGCCTAGCAAGCACAAGGCCCTGGGTTCGGTTCCCAGCTCTAAAAAAAAAAAAAAAAGAATCAAGATAGAAGCAGGGGTGGGATGGGACAGGAAACCAAGAAAGGGGATACCATTTGAAATGTAAATAAAAAATATCCAAGAAAAAAAGAACTAAATACTGTCTCAAACAACAAAGAATCAAAATATTTTACACATTACCCTATCTGTTAATTATATTTTAGAAAGCCATAATGGAAAATAACCTGCTTGTATATATATTATACAATCATGACAAAAAATGAAAACACTATCTATCTATACATGCAGCCCTATAGAAGGATATATATAGAAGAAAAACTTCAACCTGAAGAAGTTAACCATACCTATAACCCAGACCCAAAAATCATGCATGGTATATACTCACTGATAAGTGGATATTCGCAAAAAAATACAGAATACCGAAGATACACCCAGCTGACCCTAAGAAGGTAAATAAAAAGAAAGGCCCAAGTGAGGATGGTTAAATCCTACTTACAAGGGGGAACCAAATAATCATGGGAGGCAGTGGAAGGAAGGAAGCTGGATTAGAGAGAGGAAGGAAAGGGGGGAAAGGGGATAAGATTAGATATAGGGGGAGACAGGAGAGATGCCCAGAGGTCCAGGAAAATGAATAGATTTATGTAGATGCTAGAGGTGGGGATAATCTCTAGAAAGTTGGGATGAGGGATGCACCCAAGACTCAATATGGGTGACTTTAGCCTAAATGCCCAGCAGTGGGGCTATAGAACTTGAAGAGACCACCTCCAGTAGTCAGACAGAACCCTCAGTGGAGGGATGGAGAAACTAACCCACCTACAAAACTTTTGGTCGAAATCTGCCCCATCTAAAAGAAATGCATGGACAGAGATGGAACAGAGATTGAAGGGTTGGCTGACCAGCAACTGACTCAAATTGAGACCCATCCCATGAGCAGGACCAATCCCTGACACTGTGAGTGATGCTTAATATTTTGGTAATAGACAAGAGTCTAGCATGGCTGATCTTTGTGTAGCTCTACCAAGCAGTTGACTGAGACAGATGCAGATACAGTTGAGCATTGGTTGGAGGTCAGGGATCCCTATGGAAGAGTTAGGAGAAAAACTGAAGGAACTGAAGGGGATGTTAATCCCATAGAAAAACTAACAGTGTCAATTAATCTGAACCCTAGGAGCTCTCAGAGACTGGGCCATGAACCAAAGAGCATACACAGGCTGGCTGGAACCCCTGGGCTGCTTTGTCTACCCTTAGTAGGAGAAGATATACCTAAAATCCTGTAGAAGCTTAATTCCTCAGTGTGGGAGGATAACCTTGGGGAAATCACATTTTCAGAGGCTGACGATGGGGCTTGATGCCCCAAGGTGGGAAGATACCCATGGGGAAGTCACTCTGTCAGAAGTGATGGGGTCAAGAACTCTGGGAGGGAGGCTTAGAGGGGGCAACATTTGAGATATAAATAAATTAGAAATAAATGAATAAATAATAAATATAAATAAAACAAGTAAATAAGTAAAAATTTAAAAGTGAAAAATAGAGAATGAAGCAAATGAAAAGAAACACACACACACACACACACACACACACACACACCACAACCAGGACCACCACCACCACCACCACCACCACAACAAGAACAAGAACAACAACAACAACAACAACAAAACAACAGCAGTTAATAAATTGGTAATTGGTAACTGTCAATATATTTGGTCTCTTTCCCCCTCCAAAAGGCACAGATAAACAGACTGACTACAAGAACAGTATCCATCCTTCTGCTACATAGAAGAAACCCACCTTAAATTCAAGTAAAGGCATCATCTCAGGATAAAAGGACAGAAAAATGATATTCTAAGCAAATGGACTTAAGGAAAAAGTTGTATAGCCATTTCAATATCTGACAAAAATAAACCTCCAACAAACACTTATCAGTAGATTTACAGAAGGCCCTTCATAGTCACCAAAGAAAAATGTGCCAAGAGGATATTATAATTCATAACAATTTCCCACCAAACACAAGGGTAGCCAAATTTGTAGAAGAATCATAACTAGAGTTTAAATCACATATTAACCTTCACACATTAATACTGGGTGATTTCAGTACTCCACTCTTGCCAATAGACAAGTTATCCAAATAAAAACTAATCAGTTAAATACCTGATCTCAGAAACCAAATAGACCTAACAGGTATTTACAAAACCTTTCACTCAAACATAAAATAATATATTTTCTTTTCAGCACCTCGTGGAACTTTCTCCAAACTTGACCACATACTCTGACACTCTGGTGCCGTAAAGCATGGATGGAGCATAGCACTTCTGAAACCATTGCTGAGATGATCTTAGTCACAAACAGACCCCAGGTGCCACTAAGAGAAGCAAGTAAGGAGTAGAGAAGTGGAAGAGAAAGAGAAACAAAAGGATGTGGGCACAATGTGAGAGCCAAATCTTGAGATTTAGGGTAGTATGGAGCAGCCTGATATGAGAAGGTATTGATGACACCAGGGACTATGGTGGGGTCCGGGCCTATGCTGCTACCAGGGGCTACATCTGAGTCTGTGGCCCTACAGCAGCAGGCATCTGTAATGACCTAAGACCAGGCAGATGTCCTTGGTCTGGGCTGCTACCCTGGCATATGCTGATGTCTAAAGGCTGTACAGAATTCACCTCACTCCTTGCCGACTGGGTGTTGGATAGGAGCTGGCCATGGGGTCATGAGAGCAGGAAAGCTGCTCCTTCTCCTTACCTTTGCAGTACCCAGGAGAGGGAGTCCTGTACCTCGACTGGGCAGCACATAAAACTGACCCTGGTTGCAGGTGAATGGGTAAGCTATCTCAAGATATGAGCATGCAAGAGCTGGCCCTGACACTTGTTTGCCATGGGGTGACATAGAAAAGGGAGATGCTTGCCCCTTTCCCCTGGCCACTTACGACAAGAGGGAGAACTGACCCTGGGGTCATAAGTACAAGAAAGCAGGTCCTGCCCCTCATTTGTTGAAACACAGGGAGTGTGGGCCCTGTACCTTGCCTGAGCAACAGGACCTGAACCTGGACGTAAAGATTGCCTGTACGCCAGCAAGGGGGAATAAACATAGAAAAGCTGGCTCTTCTCTGCTGCAAAACAGCCTGCAACACTAAAAAGAGTGGGACTTGTACCCAGCTTATTGTTTGTGCTTAACCAAGGCAGGAAGATCTCTGAATTCTTTTACAACATTAACAGCAAAAAAATGTGCTTGCTGTCTCTTTCTCAGAATCTAGGACTGATGTCATGGAATGATGACTCATGGGATAAACAAAAAGGATCCTGGGTTTGGTGACTGAATTGATATGTAAGTAAAAGACTGTGCTTTTGATGTGCAAGAGATGTGCTATCCAGAGAGTTTTTAGAATTCTATTTAAAAAGAAAAAAAGAAACTGTCTCAAGATATAGCAATCTGGAAAACAGCCTCAAGCAGAACATAGGCTATCTATCAGATTGTAACCCACCATTTGACTTTAAGTCATCTATTTTGCTACTCTCAAATTCCCCTTCCTCAGAACCCATCTCCAAGCCAAAGCTGATTTTTGGCATTATTCCAATGAACATTTGCAAGCAAAGAAGTGTGGTCAAAATGATACACTGTGAGACATGCTGTCACACTACAGTTTCCACAATGAAGTTTATTTTTTCTCTTTTCTCTGTTGGGGTTGAGGTTGCAAGGGTAGAGGGAGAGGTAAATGAGTTTAGTGTAGATGAGGTGGAATTCACAGAGAACTAATAAAAGGTTAAAAAAAATAATGTCTTCAGTTAACTCTAGCCAAGGAAGTAGAAGACATGTATGATAATAACCTTAGGTTACTAAACAAAGAAATTGAAGAAAATGTCAAAAGATAAAAAGAAAGAGTTTCCATGTTCAGGGATTGGTAAAATAAATATAGTAAAAATAGCCACCTTACTAAAATCTATACAGATTAAATGCAACACCCATGAAAATTTCAACAGAATTCTTTAAAGATTGAAACAATAATTTTCAGCTTCTTATAAAAACATAGAAACCCAGAACAGCTAAAACAATGATGAAATATCAAGAAATTCTAGAAGTATCACTATCCCCAACCTCAAATTGTACTACAGTCCTGCGGTGGTTTGAATAGTTTTGGCCCCTATAGAGTCATGAGTTTAAATGCTTGACCCATGGGGAGGGGTAATATTACAAGGAATGACTTTTTTCCATTGGATAGTTTTGGCCCCTTTGTCAAAAATCAAGTGACCATAGGTGTGGGTTCATTTCTGGGTCTTCAATTCTATTTACTGGTCTATCTGTCTGTCTCTGTACCAATACCATGCAGTTTTTTATCACTATTGCTATGTAATACTGCTTGAGTTCAGGGATAGTGATTCCCCCTGAAGTCCTTTTATTGTTGAGGATACTTTTAGCTATCCTGGGTTTTTTGTTATTCCAAATGAATTTGCAAATTGTTCTGTCTAACTCTCTGAAGAATTGGATTGGTATTTTGATGGGGATTGCATTGAATCTGTAGATCGCTTTTGGTAAAATGGCCATTTTTTACTATATTAATCCTGCCAATCCATGAGCATGGGAGATCTTTCCATCTTCTGAAGTCTTCTTCAATTTCTTTCTTCAGAGGCTTGAAGTTCTTATTGTAGAGATCTTTCACTTGCTTGGTTAAAGTCACACCGAGGTATTTTATATTATTTGGGACTATTATGAAGGGTGTCATTTCCCTAATTTCTTTCTTGGATTCTTTCTCTTTTGTGTAGAGGAAGGCTAAAAAAGATAGCATTTTCAGCAAATGGTGCTGGTTCAACTGGAGGTCAGCATGTAGAAGCATGTAGATCGATCCATGCTTATCAACCTGTATAAAGCTTAAGTCCAAGTGGATCAAGGACCTCCACATCAAACCAGATACACTCAAACTAATAGAAGAAAAAGTGGGGAAGCATCTCGAACACATTGGCACTGGAGAAAATTTCCTGAACAAAACACCAATGGCTTATGCTCTAAGATCAAGAATCGAAAAATGGGATCTCATAAAACTTCAAAGCTTCTGTAAGGCAAAGGACACTGTGGTTAGGACAAAACAGCCACCAACAGATTGGGAAAAGATCTTTACCAATCCTACAACAGATAGAGGGCTTATATCCAAAATATACAAAGAACTCAAGAAGTTAGACTGCAGGGAGACAAATAACCCTATTAGAAAATGGGGTTCAGATGACCACAACATTGCGAGTCTGAGGTCCACATCAAAAAAATGGGGTTCAGAACTAAACAAAGAATTCACAGCTGAGGAATGCCAAATGGCTGAGAAACACCTAAAGAAATGTTCAACATCCTTAGTCATAATGGAAATGCAAATCAAAACAACCCTGAGATTTCACCTCACACCAGTGAGAATGGCTAAGATTAAAAACTCAGGTGACAGCAAATGCTGGCAAGGATGTGGAGAAAGAGGAACACTCCTCCATTGTTGGTGGTTTTGCAGACTGCTACAACCATTCTGGAAATCAGTCTGGAGATTCCTCAGAAAATTGAACATTGGACTACCTGAGGATCCAGCTATTCCTCTTTTGGGCATATATCCAAAAGATGCCCCAACATATAACAAAGACTCCACTATGTTCATAGTAGCCTTATTTATAATAGCCAGAAGCTGGAAAGAGCCCAGATGCCCTTCAACAGAGGAATGGATACAGGAAATGTGGTACATCTACAATGGAATATTACTCAGCTATCAAAAATAATGACTTTATGAAATTCATAGGCAAATGGATGGAACTGGAAAATATTATCCTGAGTGAGGTAACCCAATCACAGAAAAACACACATGGTATGCACTCATTGATAAGTGGATATTAGCCCAAATGCTTGAATTACCCTAGATGTACAGAACACATGAAACTCAAGAAGGATGACCAAAATGCGAACGTTTCACTCCTTCTTTAAAAGGGGAACAAGAATACCCTTGAGAGGGAATAGGGAGGCAACGTTTAGAACAGAGACAGAAGGAACACCCATTCAGAGCCTGCCCCACATGTGGCCCATACATATACAGCCACCTAACTAGATAAGATGGATGAAGTTAAGAAGGGCAGGCTGACAGGAACCAGATGTAGATCTCTCCTGGGAGACACAGACAGAATACAGCAAATACATAGGCGAATGCCATCATTAAACCACTGAACTGAGAACGAGACCCTTGTTGAAGGAATTTTACAAAGGACTGAAAGAGCTTGAAGGGGCTTGAGACCCCATATGAACAACAATGCCAACCAACTAGAGCTTCCAGGACTAAGCCACTATCCAAAGACTATACATGGACTGACCCTGGGCTCCAACCTCATAGGTAGCAATGAATAGCCTAGTAAGAGTACCAGTGGAAGTGGAAGCCCTTGGTGCTGCCAAGACTGAACCCCCAGTGAACGTGATTGTTGGGGGGAGGGCGGTAATGAGGGGAGGATGGGGAGGGGAACACCCATAGAGAAGGGGAGAGGGAGGGTTTAGGAAGATGTTGGCCTTGAAACTGGGAAGGGAAATAACAATCGAAATGTAAATAAGAAATACTCAAGTTAATAAAGATGGAAAAAAATAAAAAACAAACAAACAAAAAAGAACATACTGTACAACAAAATCCACTTTCAATAAAAAAAAGATAAAAATAAAAAAAAAGGTATGACATTGTTAGAGAAGGTAAGGCCTTGCTGGAGGAAGTATATCACTGTAATAATAGGCTTTGAGGTCCTAGGCTCAAGTTCTACCCAGTTTGGAAGAGTTCTGGCTTCTTGTGGAAGGGATGTTTCTCCTATCTGACTTCAAGGTCAAGATATAGAACTCTAAGCTCCTTCTAGAACACCATGTAAGCCTGGATACTGCTATGATGACAATGCACTAAACTTCTAAAACTGTAAACCAACCCAATTAAATGTTGTCCTTTATAAGAGTTGTCTTGGTCATGTTGTCTCTAAGTCACTGAAAGTCTAACAAAGGCAAGCCCTATAGCAATAAAAACAGCAGGGCATTGGTGTAGAAACAGACATTTGATAGGTGAAATAAAACTGAAGGTTAAAAAAATAAATCTACAGCTGTGAATATCTGATTATTGATGTGGAAGCCATAAATATACACTGGGTGTGGGGGGAGACAGCATCTAGAGCAAATGGTATTAGTCAAATTGGATGGCTGTATATAGAAAAATGTCAAAAGATTCATACTTATTATTTTTTTAAAGATTTATTCATTTATTATATATAAGTACACTGTAGCTATCTTCAGACACACCAGAAGAGGGCATCGGATCTCTTTACAGATGGTTGTGAGCCACCATGTGGTTGCTGGAAATTGAACTCAGGACCTCTGGAAGAGCAGTTGGGGCTCTTAACTGCTGAGCCATCTCTCCAGCCCACTTATTATTCTTATAATACTCAACTTCAAATGGATTGAAGACCTCAAAATAAGACCATCTGATAAAATAAAAAGGGCCATGAACTCATTTGCATAGGAAAAAACTTTCTGAACAGAATACCATTAGCCCATGCACTAAGATCAGCAATTAATAAATAAGACCTCAGGAAACTAAAAATGCTTCTGCACATCAAAGGACAACATCATTAGGCCAAAGTGGTAGCTTACAGGTTTGGAAAAGTATTTTACCAACTATGCATCTGAAAGATGGCTAATTTTGAAAATATATAAATAACTGAAGAACTGGACATCAAAAAACAAATAACCCCAAATCAAAAGTGGGGTAATCCTCAAAAGAAAACACACTTAGTGAAGAAGCACTTAAAAAATATTCAACATCATTATTCATCAGGGAAATGGAAAGCCAAACTGCTCAGAGCTCATCTCACTCCTGTCAGAATATCCAAGATCAATGGAAAAAATTGTAGCTCCTGAAGGAGAGGTATGGAGTAGGGAAAACACTCATGCATTGCTTATGGAGTGCAAACTCCTATAGGTACTATAGAAATCAGTGTAGTTGTTCCTCAGGAAGATGGAAATCAATCTACACCAAGCTTTATTAGTCTCTAGTGCGTACATATTGACACGTGTCCAAGAGGATACTTCATCCTATCACAAAGACGCTTGATCAACCATGTTGCTGCTGCTCTATTCATAACACCTAGAAACTGGAAACAATCTAGATGTCCCTCAGCAGATGAATGAATGATGAAAATGTAGAATATTTACACAATGGATTATTACTTAGCCTTTGAAAGAATAAAATCCAGAAAATCACAGGTAAAGCCATAGAACTAGAAAAAGTTATTCCAAGTGAGGCAACTTATACTCACAAAAAACAAAACAAAACAAAACACAAAACTAATATAGTGTATATTTGCTAACATGTAAGGGACTAGGCAGGAAAAAGATACATATACCTAGAAATGGTAAATAAAAGAGAAAGCTCTGAACAGATGAGAGCAAGAAATAGGAAATGGACCAAGAGGGAAGAGAGGACAAGAGTGGAAATATGGGCAGTAATATCTAAAATTATGGGCCATTAGAGGGATTGTATGGAGGCTTAATACAGTACAACTTTCTAAATAATATACTTATATGAAAACCATATACCAGCACCAAAACTAGATAAGATTTATGAAGCTAAGAAGTGAATGCTGACAGGAATGGATATAGATGTCTCCTGAGAGACACAGTCAAAACATTTCAAATACAGAGGTGAATGCTAGCAGCAAACCATTGAACTGAGAATGGGACCCCGTTGGAGGAATTAGAGAAGGGATTGAAAGAGCTGAGGGTACTTGCAACCCCATAAGAACAACAATGCTAACCAATCAGAACTTCCAGGGACTGAACGAACTACTACCCGAAGACTACACATAGACTGACCCATGGCTCCAGCTGCTTGTGTAGCAGAAGATGGCCTTATTTTGCACCAATGGAAACAGAAGCCCTTGGTCCTGCCAAGGTTGGATGCCCAGTGAAAGGGAATGTGGAGGGATGAGAAGGGGGGTAGATGGGGAGGAAAACACTCTTATAGAACAAGGTGAAGGGAAGTGGATAGAGGTCTTATGGACAGGAAGCCAGGGAGGGGAATAACTTTTGAAATGCAAACAAAGAAATATCCAATTTAAAAATAGAAAAAATTCATTGTTTGGAATATAAATATTATTTATATCAAAAATGTAAAAAAAGAAAAAGAAAAAAGACAAGAAAACCATCTAAACCAAATAATGGTGAGATAGAACCCCAAACTAGACTTCTTTCATCACCAAATGAAGCTTCAATACCAGAAATTGATTATAACTAATTAGCCAATGAGGTCCTGTGACAAGTTTCGAATAACCCGGGCTCTTGCAAACATTATAGGTTGCTTTCCCTTAACTGATGGCAAGGCCCTATTACTGACAATAACCATACACCACTCATTGTAAATGAAAAAATCAAGCTTATAACATACACTCTTCAGTATTATCCAATAGTGTGTCTGATATCAGAAGGTACTCTGCATACTACTGAAAGAACAATGTAAACACCACCGCAGCTACAAACCTTACAATCTATAATGGTACCCTGTCAGCAAGATATGCTATAGCCCAAATCTCATGGGAATAACCAAACAAAATCTAATTTACTTTAAGGCCCATTCCATTAGATGGAACCCATTCATGATGCTGCTTGGTTGACCAAAAAACTGATACTAGATAGTCCATGCTCCTTGGGGAAAAGTCAATTAAAAAATAATGTAGAAGTAAAATGACTTCTAATGACTTTTGCTATACTCACAGACCATTGTCCTGCTCAGCCATTATCAGCGAAGCTTTCTCCTGCAGTATATGAAAACAAATAGAGAGAAATACAGCCAAACAATATGCAGAGAATGACAGCATGGAACACTCAGTCCTAAAGCCTAAAGGGGATGTCGTCATCAAATGCTACCTCCATTCGCAGGGTCAGGGAACCCTGAAGAAGAGGAAGCTGAGAGAGTGAAGGAGCCAGAGGGGATAGTGGATACCAAGGAAACACTAAATACTTCTAGACCTACGTACATAATAATTCTTAGAGTGACATAGCACGGAGAAGCCCTATATAGGGTCTGCAGCAGATGGATTCCTAGAGCTGTAAGGAAAAGTTGACACATGCCCCCATCCCTAAACCAGAAGCTATTTCCAATTGATAACAACTTGCAAATGAAAATTAGTTTTCTAATTTTTATAAGACTGCCAATGACCTTTTAAATTTTTATTTATATATTTGCATCTCAAATGTTGTAACCCTTCCCGGTCCCCCCTCCCAATATTGTTCCCTTATCCTAGCTCCCTTTCACCGCTAAGAGAGTGTCCCACCCTGAGATATCCCTCCACTCAGGTGTATCAAGTTTCTATACTATTAGACACATCATCTCCCACTGAGGCCAGACAAGGCAGCCCTCTGCAGAATATGTACCAGGACCTCTGACCAGCACGAGAATGAACTTTGGTTGGTAGTTCAGTCTCTGGGAGCTCCTGGAAGTCCTGACTAGTTGACATTATTACTCTTCCTGTCGAGCTGACATCTCCTTCAGAGTCTTCAATCTTTCCCTTAGCTCTTACATAAGGGTCTCTGGCCTCTGTCCAATGTTTGTTTGTTGCTATCTGTATCTATCTCAGTCAGTTACTCGGTAGAGCCTCTCAGAGAGCAGCCATTATAGGCTCTTGTCTGTAAGCAAATTATAGCATCACTAATAGTGTCAAGGATTGGTGCCTGCCCATGGGATGAGTATCAACTTAAGTCACCCCCTGGAAGGCCATCCTTCCAGTCTCTGCTCCATCCTTGTCCCTGCATTTCATTTGGACAGGGGTCAAAAGTTTTGCAGGTGAGTCGGTATACCCATCCTTCCACTAGCGGTTCTGTCTGACTACTGAAAGTGGTCTCTTCAGGTTCCATATTCCCTTTGTTGAGAATTTCACCTAAGATCAGCTACGTTAACTCCTGGGAACCTCTCCCAGCCCAGGTCACAGGTAGTTACTGAAGATTTCCAAAAACCCCCAACCCCAGCAGCTTTGTATTTCCATTAATTCTATTGGCCCTCTGGTCTTCTCTCCTGTCTCTCCCTATACCTGATCCTGTCTCCTTATCCTCCCACCAACCCCTGCCTCCCATCTTCCACACAAGTACCTCCTTTCCTCTGCTTCCTATGACTATTTTTCCCCTTCTAGGAGGGATTCAAGCACCCTCACTAGGGCCTTCCTTTTTATTTACCTTCTTTAAGACTGTGGCAGTGTATCATGTGTAGTCTACTTTTCAGCTAACATTCACTTATCAGTGAGTACATTTCATGCATATCTTTTGGGTTTGGTTTACCTCACTCAGGATAATATTTTCTAATTAAATCAATTTTCCTGCAAAAATTCAGGATGTCCTTGTTTTTAATAGCTGAATACTATTTCATTGTGAAATTGAACCACATTTTCTGTATCTATTCTTCCAAGGGTGGACATCTGGGTTGTTTCCAGTTTCTGGCTATTGTGAATATGACTCCTATGAACATAGAACATGTGTCTTTGTGATATCATGGAGCACCTTTCGGGTGTATACCCAGGAGCAGTATGGCTGTGTCTTCAGTTAGAAGTATTTCCAACAGGGGTTGGGGATTTAGCTCAGTGGTAGAGCGCTTGCCTAGCAAGCACAAGGCCCTGGGTTCGGTCCCCAGCTTTGAAAGAAAAGAAAAAATAAGAAAAATAAAAGAAATATTTCCAACTTTCTGAGGAACCAACCTATTGATTTCCAGAGTGGATATATATGTTCACTATCCCACCAGCTAGGGAGGACTGTTCTCCTTTCTCTACAACATTGCCAGCATAAGCTGCAACTTGAGATTTTGATTTTAGTCATTCTGATTCTTGTAAAGTGCAATCTCAGATTATTTTGATTTGCATCTCCCTGATGAATAAGGATGTTAAACATTCTCTTTTAAAATATTTTATTAGATATTTTATTTATTTACATTTTAAATGTTATCCCCTTTCCTGGTTTCCCCTCCAGAAAACCCCTATCCCAATCTTTCTCTCCCTGCTTCTGTGAGGGTGCTCCCCCTCCCGCCGACTGCAACCTCCTATCCTTGGCATTCTCCTACACTGGGGCATCAAGCCTTCACAGGACCAAGGACCTCTCCCCATATTGGTGCTAGACAATGATATCCTCTGCTACATATGTGGCAGGGGCCACAGGTGTGTTAGTTCAATTCTGGGTCTTTAAGTGCTTCTTGGCCATTTGAGATCCTTCTGTTGAGAATTCTCTGTTAAGCTCTGTACCCCACTTTTTCATTGGGTTATTTGTTTAGTTGAAGTGTAACTTCTGGAATTCTTTATATATTTTGATTATTATCCTCTTTTAGGACAAAGGGTTAGTGAAGATCTTTTACCAACATGTAGGTTGCTGTTTTGTCTTATTAACAGTATCCTTTGCCTTACAGAAGATTTTCACCCAGTTTCCTACAAAACATTTTCTGGCCGACAATTCAGCCTCTATTCCTGGATGCATGCCAGTACCAGGAACAACCAGAAGATTAGAGACCAGCATGAGAACATAATCAACAACAGCTTGGTTAATGTGGCACAACCGGAGCCTAGCTTTCCTAATATTGCAGGCCCTAGACAGCCTAAAATAAATGAAGCATAAGAAAATGACCTTGGCCCAGGAGCGGCAGGACCCCTGCCTGAGACACCACCGGAACCTGAAGGAAACAGACCGGATAAACAGTTCTCTGCACCCAAATCCCGTGGGAGGGAGAGCTAAACCTTCAGAGAGGCAGACAAGGCTGGGAAACCAGAAGAGACTGCTCTCTGCACACACATCTCGGACACCAGAGGAAAAAGCCAAAGACCATCTGGAACCCTGGTGCACTGAAGCTCCCGGAAGGGGCGGCACAGGTCTTCCTGGTTGCTGCCGCTGCAGAGATCCCGTGGGCAGCACCCCACGAGCGAACTTGAGCCTCGGGAACACAGGTAAGACAGAATTTTCTGCTGCAAGAAAGCTGCCTGGTGAACTCAAGACACAGGCCCACAGGAACAGCTGAAGACCTGTAGAGAGGAAAAACTACACGCCCGAAAGCAGAACACTCTGTCCCCATAACTGACTAAAAGAGAGGAAAACAGGTCTACAGCACTCCTGACACACAGGCTTATAGGACAGTCTAGCCACTGTCAGAAATAACAGAACAAAGTAACACTAGAGATAATCTGATGGCGAGAGGCAAGCGCAGGAACCCAAGCAACAGAAACCAAGACTACATGGCACCATCGGAGCCCAATTCTCCCATCAAAACAAACATGGAATATCCAAACACACCAGAAAAGCAAGATCTAGTTTCAAAATCATTTTTGATCATGATGCTGGAGGACTTCAAGAAAGAAGTGAAGAACTCCCTTAGAGAACAAGTAGAAGCCTACAGAGAGGAATCGCAAAAATGCCTGAAAGAATTCCAGGAAAATATAAATAAACAAGTAAAGCCCATAGAGAGGAGACACAAAAATCCCTGAAAGAATTCCAGGAAAACATAAATAAACAAGTAGAAGCCCATAGAGAGGAGACACAAAAATCCCTGAATGAATTCCAGGAAAACACAATCAAACAGTTGAAGGAATTAAAAATGGAAATAGAAGCAATCAAGAAAGAACACATGGAAACAACCCTGGATATAGAAAACCAAAAGAAGAGACAAGGAGCTGTAGATACAAACTTCACCAACAGAATACAAGAGATGGAAGAGAGAATCTCAGGAGCAGAAGATTCCATAGAAATCATTGACTCAACTGTCAAAGATAATGTAAAGCTGAAAAAGCTACTGGTCCAAAACATACAGGAAATCCAGGACTCAATGAGAAGATCAAACCTAAGGATAATAGGTATAGAAGAGAGTGAAGACTCCCAGCTCAAAGGACCAGTAAATATCTTCAACAAAATCATAGAAGAAAACTTCCCTAACCTAAAAAAAGAGATACCCATAGACATACAAGAAGCCTACAGAACTCCAAATAGATTGGACCAGAAAAGAAACACCTCCCGTCACATAATTGTCAAAACACCAAACGCACAAAATAAAGAAAGAATATTAAAAGCAGTAAGGGAAAAAGGTCAAGTAACATATAAAGGCAGACCTATCAGAAACACACCAGACTTCTCGCCAGAAACTATGAAGGCCAGAAGATCCTGGACTGATGTCATACAGACCCTAAGAGAACACAAATGCCAGCCCAGGTTACTGTATCCAGCAAAACTCTCAATTAACATTGATGGAGAAACCAAGATATTCCATGACAAAACCAAATTTACACAATATCTTTCTACAAATCCAGCACTACAAAGGATAATAAATAGTAAAGCCCAACATAAGGAGGCAAGCTATACCCTAAAAGAAGAAAGAAACTAATTGTCTTGGCAACAAAACAAAGAGAATGAAAGCACACAAACATAACCTCACATCCAAATATGAATATAACGGGAAGCAATAATCACTATTCCTTAATATCTCTCAATATCAATGGCCTCAACTCCCCAATAAAAAGACATAGATTAACAAACTGGATACGCAACGAGGACCCTGCATTCTGCTGCCTACAGGAAACACACCTCAGAGACAAAGACAGACACTACCTCAGAGTGAAAGGCTGGAAAACAATTATCCAAGCAAATGGTCAGCAGAAGCAAGCTGGAGTAGCCATTCTAATATCAAATAAAATCAATTTCCAACTAAAAGTCATCGAAAAAGGTAAGGAAGGACACTTCATATTCATCAAAGGAAAAATCCACCAAGATGAACTCTCAATCCTAAATATCTATGCCCCAAATACAAGGGCACCTACATACGTAAAAGAAACCTTACTAAAGCTCAAAACACATTGCACCTCACACAATAATAGTGGGAGATTTCAACACCCCACTCTCATCAATGGACAGATCATGGAAACAGAAATTAAACAGTGATGTTGACAGACTAAGAGAAGTCATAACAGATATTTATAGAACATTCTATCCTAAAGCAAAAGGATATACCTTCTTCTCAGCTCCTCATGGTACTTTCTCCAAAATTGACCATATAATTGGTCAAAAAACGGGCCTCAACAGGTACAGAAAGATAGAAATAATCCCATGCGTGCTATCGGACCACCACGGCCTAAAACTGGTCTTCAATAACAATAAGGGAAGAATGCCCACATATACGTGGAAATTGAACAATGCTCTACTCAATGATAACCTGGTCAAGGAAGAAATAAAGAAAGAAATTAAAAACTTTTTAGAATTTAATGAAAATGAAGGTACAACATACCCAAACTTATGGGACACAATGAAAGCTGTGCTAAGAGGAAAACTCATAGCGCTGAGTGCCTGCAGAAAGAAACAGGAAAGAGCATATGTCAGCAGCTTGACAGCACACCTAAAAGCTCTAGAACAAAAAGAAGCAAATACACCCAGGAGGAGTAGAAGGCAGGAAATAATCAAACTCAGAGCTGAAATCAACCAAGTAGAAACAAAAAGGACCATAGAAAGAATCAACAGAACCAAAAGTTGGTTCTTTGAGAAAATCAACAAGATAGATAAACCCTTAGCCAGACTAATGAGAGGACACAGAGAGTGCGTCCAAATTAACAAAATCAGAAATGAAAAGGGAAACATAACTACAGATTCAGAGGAAATTCAAAAAATCATCAGATCTTACTATAAAAACCTATATTCAGGGATCCCGGCCCGCAGCAGCTCTCTGCTCCCAGACCCGGTGAGAGAGAGACCCAACCGCCTGGTCCGGTGGGCACTCCTGAGGCTGCAGAGCGGAAGAGACCACCAACACTGCTCACCCCTGCCCACATCCCTGGCCCAAGAGGAAACTGTATAAGGCCTCTGGGCTCCCGTGGGGGAGGGCCCAGGAGCGGCAGGACCCCTGCCACAGACACCGCCGGACCCTGAAGGAAACAGACCGGATAAACAGTTCTCTGCACCCAAATCCCGTGGGAGGGAGAGCTAAACCTTCAGAGAGGCAGACAGGCCTGGGAAACCAGAAGAGACTGCTCCCTGCACACACATCTCGGACGCCAGAGGAAAAAGCCAAAGACCATCTGGAACCCTGGTGCACTGAAGCTCCCGGAAGGGGAGGCACAGGTCTTCCTGGTTGCTGCCGCTGCAGAGAGCCCCTGGGCAGCACCCCACGAGCGAACTTGAGCCTCGGGACCACAGGTAAGACCAAATTTTCTGCTGCAAGAAAGCTGCCTGGTGAGCTTGGGACACACGGAAGCAGAATTTCTCTAGAACCAGGCACGTTCTGTGTTTACCGGAAGTCCCACACCCGCGGATCCCGGCCTGCAGCAGCTCTCTGCTCCCAGACCCGGGGAGAGAGAGACCCAACCGCCTGGTCAGGTGGGCACTCCTGAGGCTGCAGAGCGGAAGAGACCACCAACACTGCTCACCCCTGCCCACATCCCTGGCCCAAGAGGAAACTGTATAAGGCCTCTGGGCTCCCGTGGGGGAGGGCCCAGGAGCGGCAGGACCCCTGCCACAGACACCGCCGGACCCTGAAGGAAACAGACCAGATAAACAGTTCTCTGCACCCAAATCCCGTGGGAGGGAGAGCTAAACCTTCAGAGAGGCAGACAGGCCTGGGAAACCAGAAGAGACTGCTCCCTGCACACACATCTCGGACGCCAGAGGAAAAAGCCAAAGACCATCTGGAACCCTGGTGCACTGAAGCTCCCGGAAGGGGCGGCACAGGTCTTCCTGGTTGCTGCCGCTGCAGAGAGCCCCTGGGCAGCACCCCACGAGCGAACTTGAGCCTCGGGACCACAGGTAAGACCAAATTTTCTGCTGCAAGAAAGCTGCCTGGTGAGCTTGGGACACACGGAAGCAGAATTTCTCTAGAATCGGGCACGTTCTGTGTTTACCGGAAGTCCCACACCCGCGGATCCCGGCCCGCAGCAGCTCTCTGCTCCCAGACCCGGTGAGAGAGAGACCCAACCGCCTGGTCAGGTGGGCACTCCTGAGGCTGCAGAGCAGAAGAGACCACCAACACTGCTCACCCCTGCCCACATCCCTGGCCCAAGACGAAACTGTATAAGGCCTCTGGGCTCCCGTGGGGGAGGGCCCAGGAGCGGCAGGACCCCTGCCACAGACACCGCCGGACCCTAAAGGAAACAGACCGGATAAACAGTTCTCTGCACCCAAATCCCGTGGGAGGGAGAGCTAAACCTTCAGAGAGGCAGACAGGCCTGGGAAACCAGAAGAGACTGCTCCCTGCACACACATCTCGGACGCCAGAGGAAAAAGCCAAAGACCATCTGGAACCCTGGTGCACTGAAGCTCCCGGAAGGGGCGGCACAGGTCTTCCTGGTTGCTGCCGCTGCAGAGAGCCCCTGGACAACACCCCACGAGCAAACCTGAGCCTCGGGACCACAGGTAAGACCAAATTTTCTGCTGCAAGAAAGCTGCCTGGTGAACTCAAGACACAGGCCCACAGGAACAGCTGAAGACCTGTAGAGAGGAAAAACTACACGCCCGAAAGCAGAACACTCTGTCCCCATAACTGACTGAAAGAGAGGAAAACAGGTATACAGCACTCCTGACACACAGGCTTATAGGACAGTCTAGCCACTGTCAGAAATAGCAGAACAAAGTAACACTAGAGATAATCTGATGGCGAGAGGCAAGCGCAGGAACCCAAGCAACAGAAACCAAGACTACATGCCATCATCGGAGCCCAATTCTCCCACCAAAACAAACATGGAATATCCAAACACACCAGAAAAGCAAGATCTAGTTTCAAAATCATATTTGATCATGATGCTGGAGGACTTCAGGAAAGACCTGAACACACTTAGGGAAGCACAGGAAAACATTAATAAACAAGTAAAAGCCTACAGAGAGGAATCGCAAAAATCCCTGAAAGAATTCCAGGAAAACACAATCAAACAGTTGAAGGAATTAAAAATGGAAATAGAAGCAATCAAGAAAGAACACATGGAAACAACCCTGGATATAGAAAACCAAAAGAAGAGACAAGGAGCTGTAGATACAAGCTTCACCAACAGAATACAAGAGATGGAAGAGAGAATCTCAGGAGCAGAAGATTCCATAGAAATCATTGACTCAACTGTCAAAGATAATGTAAAGCGGAAAAAGCTACTGGTCCAAAACATACAGGAAATCCAGGACTCAATGAGAAGATCAAACCTAAGGATAATAGGTATAGAAGAGAGTGAAGACTCCCATTCAAAGGACCAGTAAATATCTTCAACAAAATCATAGAAGAAAACTTCCCTAACCTAAAAAAAGAGATACCCATAGACATACAAGAAGCCTACAGAACTCCAAATAGATTGGACCAGAAAAGAAACACCTCCCGTCACATAATTGTCAAAACACCAAACGCACAAAATAAAGAAAGAATATTAAAAGCAGTAAGGGAAAAAGGTCAAGTAACATATAAAGGCAGACCTATCAGAATCACACCAGACTTCTCGCCAGAAACTATGAAGGCCAGAAGATCCTGGACTGATGTTATACAGACCCTAAGAGAACACAAATGCCAGCCCAGATTACTGTATCCAGCAAAACTCTCAATTAACATTGATGGAGAAACCAAGATATTCCATGACAAAACCAAATTTACACAATATCTTTCTACAAATCCAGCACTACAAAGGATAATAAATGGTAAAGCCCAACATAAGGAGGCAAGCTATACCCTAGAAGAAGCAAGAAACTAATCGTCTTGGCAACAAAACAAAGAGAATGAAAGCACACAAACATAACCTCACATCAAATATGAATATAACGGGAAGCAATAATCACTATTCCTTAATATCTCTCAATATCAATGGCCTCAACTCCCCAATAAAAAGACATAGATTAACAAACTGGATACGCAATGAGGACCCTGCATTCTGCTGCCTACAGGAAACACACCTCAGAGACAAAGACAGACACTACCTCAGAGTGAAAGGCTGGAAAACAACTTTCCAAGCAAATGATCAGAAGAAGCAAGCTGGAGTAGCCATTCTAATATCAAATAAAATCAATTTCCAACTAAAAGTCATCAAAAAAGATAAGGAAGGACACTTCATATTCATCAAAGGAAAAATCAACCAAGATGAACTCTCAATCCTAAATATCTATGCCCCAAATACAAGGGCACCTACATATGTAAAAGAAACCTTACTAAAGCTCAAAACACACATTGCACCTCACACAATAATAGTGGGAGATTTCAACACCCCACTCTCATCAATGGACAGATCATGGAATCAGAAATTAAACAGTGATGTAGACAGACTAAGAGAAGTCATGAGCCAAATGGACTTAACGGATATTTATAGAACATTCTATCCTAAAGCAAAAGGATATACCTTCTTCTCAGCTCCTCATGGTACTTTCTCCAAAATTGACCATATAATTGGTCAAAAAACGGGCCTCAACAGGTACAGAAAGATAGAAATAATCCCATGCGTGCTATCGGACCACCACGGCCTAAAACTGGTCTTCAATAACAATAAGGGAAGAATGCCCACATATACGTGGAAATTGAACAATGCTCTACTCAATGATAACCTGGTCAAGGAAGAAATAAAGAAAGAAATTAAAAACTTTTTAGAATTTAATGAAAATGAAGATACAACATACTCAAACTTATGGGACACAATGAAAGCTGTGCTAAGAGGAAAACTCATAGCGCTGAGTGCCTGCAGAAAGAAACAGGAAAGAGCATATGTCAGCAGCTTGACAGCACACCTAAAAGCTCTAGAACAAAAAGAAGCAAATACACCCAGGAGGAGTAGAAGGCAGGAAATAATAAAACTCAGAGCTGAAATCAACCAAGTAGAAAGAAAAAGGACCATAGAAAGAATCAACAGAACCAAAAGTTGGTTCTTTGAGAAAATCAACAAGATAGATAAACCCTTAGCCAGACTAAGGAGAGGACACAGAGAGTGTGTCCAAATTAACAAAATCAGAAATGAAAAGGGAGACATAACTACAGGTTCGGAGGAAATTCAAAAAATCATCAGATCTTACTATAAAAACCTATATTCAACAAAATTTGAAAATCTTCAGGAAATGGACAATTTCCTAGACAGATACCAGGTATCGAAGTTAAATCAGGAACAGATAAACCAGTTAAACAACCCCATAACTCCTAAGGAAATAGAAGCAGTCATTAAAGGTCTCCCAACCAAAAAGAGCCCAGGTCCAGACGGGTTTAGTGCAGAATTCTATCAAACCTTCATAGAAGCCCTCATACCAATATTATCCAAACTATTCCACAAAATTGAAACAGATGGAGCCCTACCGAATTCCTTCTATGAAGCCACAATTACTCTTATACCTAAACCACACAAAGACACAACAAAGAAAGAGAACTTCAGACCAATTTCCCTTATGAATATCGACGCAAAAATACTCAATAAAATTCTGGCAAACCGAATTCAAGAGCACATCAAAACAATCATCCACCATGATCAAGTAGGCTTCATCCCAGGCATGCAGGGATGGTTTAATATACGGAAAACCATCAATGTGATCCATTATATAAACAAACTGAAAGAACAGAACCACATGATCATTTCATTAGATGCTGAGAAAGCATTTGACAAAATTCAACACCCCTTCATGATAAAAGTCCTGGAAAGAATAGGAATTCAAAGCCCATACCTAAACATAGTAAAAGCCATATACAGCAAACCAGTTGCTAACATTAAACTAAATGGAGAGAAACTTGAAGCAATCCCACTAAAATCAGGGACTAGACAAGGCTGCCCACTCTCTCCCTACTTATTCAATATAGTTCTTGAAGTTCTAGCCAGAGCAATCAGACAACAAAAGGAGATCAATGGGATACAGACCGGAAAAGAAGAGGTCAAAATATCACTATTTGCAGATGACATGATAGTATATTTAAGTGATCCCAAAAGTTCCACCAGAGAACTACTAAAGCTGATAAACAACTTCAGCAAAGTGGCTGGGTATAAAATTAACTCAAATAAATCAGTTGCCTTCCTCTATACAAAAGAGAAACAAGCCGAGAAAGAAATTAGGGAAACGACACCCTTCATAATAGACCCAAATAATATAAAGTACCTCGGTGTGACTTTAACCAAGCAAGTAAAAGATCTGTACAATAAGAACTTCAAGACACTGAGGAAAGAAATTGAAGAAGACCTCAGAAGATGGAAAGATCTCCCATGCTCATGGATTGGCAGGATTAATATGGTAAAAATGGCCATTTTACCAAAAGCAATCTACAGATTCAATGCAATCCCCATCAAAATACCAATCCAATTCTTCAAAGAGTTAGACAGAACAATTTGCAAATTCATCTGGAATAACAAAAAACCCAGGATAGCTAAAGCTATCCTCAACAATAAAAGGACTTCAGGGGGAATCACTATCCCTGAACTCAAGCAGTATTACAGAGCAATAGTGATAAAAACTGCATGGTATTGGTACAGAGACAGACAGATAGACCAATGGAATAGAATTGAAGACCCAGAAATGAACCCACACACCTATAGTCACTTGATTTTTGACAAAGGAGCCAAAACCATCCAATGGAAAAAAGATAGTATTTTCAGCAAATGGTGCTGGTTCAACTGGAGGGCAACATGTAGAAGAATGCAGATCGATCCATCCTTATCACCCTGTACAAAGCTTAAGTCCAAGTGGATCAAGGACCTCCACATCAAACCAGACACACTCAAACTAATAGAAGAAAAACTAGGGAAGCATCTGGAACACATGGGCACTGGAAAAAATTTCCTGAACAAAACACCAATGGCTTATGCTCTAAGATCAAGAATCGACAAATGGGATCTCATAAAACTGCAAAGCTTCTGTAAGGCAAAGGACACTGTGGTTAGGACAAAACGGCAACCAACAGATTGGGAAAAGATCTTTACCAATCCTACAACAGATAGAGGCCTTATTTCCAAAATATACAAAGAACTCAAGAAGTTAGACAGCAGGGAAACAAATAACCCTATTAAAAAATGGGGTTCAGAGCTAAACAAAGAATTCACAGCTGAGGAATGCCGAATGGCTGAGAAACACCTAAAGAAATGTTCAACATCTTTAGTCATAAGGGAAATGCAAATCAAAACAACCCTGAGATTTCACCTCACACCAGTGCGATTGGCTAAGATCAAAAACTCAGGTGACAGCAGATGCTGGCGAGGATGTGGAGAAAGAGGAACACTCCTCCATTGTTGGTGGGATTGCAGACTGGTAAAACCATTCTGGAAATCAGTCTGGAGGTTCCTCAGAAAATTGGACATTGAACTGCCTGATGATCCAGCTATACCTCTCTTGGGCATATACACAAAAGATGCCTCAACATATAAAAGAGACACGTGCTCCACTATGTTCATCGCAGCCTTATTTATAATAGCCAGAAGCTGGAAAGAACCCAGATGCCCTTCAACAGAGGAATGGATACAGAAAATGTGGTACATCTACACAATGGAAAATTACTCAGCTATCAAAAACAACGAGTTTATGAAATTCGTAGGCAAATGGTTGGAACTGGAAAATATCATACTGAGTGAGCTAACCCAATCACAGAAAGACATACATGGTATGCACTCATTGATAAGTGGCTATTAGCTCAAATGCTTGAATTACCCTAGATCCCTAGAACAAACGAAACTCAAGACGGATGATCAAAATGTGAATGCTTCACTCCTTCTTTAAATGAGGAAAAAGAATACCCTTGGCAGGGAAGGGAGAGGCAAAGATTAAAACAGAGACTGAAGGAACACCCATTCAGAGCCTGCCCCACATGTGGCCCATACATATACAGCCACCCAATTAGACAAGATGGATGAAGCAAAGAAGTGCAGACCGACAGGAGCCGGATGTAGATCGCTCCTGAGAGACACAGCCAGAATACAGCAAACACAGAGGCGAATGCCAGCAGCAAACCACTGAACTGAGAATAGGTCCCCTGTTGAAGGAATCAGAGAAAGAACTGGAAGAGCTTGAAGGGGCTCGAGACCCCAAAAGTACAACAATGCCAAGCAACCAGAGCTTCCAGGGACTAAGCCACTACCTAAAGACTATACATGGACTGACCCTGGACTCTGACCCCATAGGTAGCAATGAATATCCTAGTAAGAGCACCAGTGGAAGGGGAAGCCCTGGGTCCTGCTAAGACTGAACCCCCAGTGAACTAGTCTATGGGGGGAGGGCGGCAATGGGGGGAGGGTTGGGAGGGGAACACCCATAAGGAAGGGGAGGGGGGAGGGGGATGTTTGCCCGGAAACCGGGAAAGGGAATAACACTCGAAATGTATATAAGAAATACTCAAGTTAATAAAAAAAGAAAAAGAAAGAAAGAAAAAAAAAAAAAGAAAGAAAAAAAAAAAGAAAATGTGGTATTTGTGTTCACTGGAACATTATTCATTTGTTACAAATAAAATACTGTCTTTTGTAGCGACATGGATAAAAAAAAAAAAAAAAACCTATATTCAACAAAACTTGAAAATCTTCAGGAAATGGACAATTTCCTAGACAGATACCAGGTATGGAAGTTAAATCAGGAACAGATAAACCAGTTAAACAACCCCATAACTCCTAAGGAAATAGAAGCAGTCATTAAAGGTCTCCCAACCAAAAAGAGCCCAGGTCCAGACGGGTTTAGTGCAGAATTCTATCAAACCTTCATAGAAGACCTCATACCAATATTATCCAAACTATTCCACAAAATTGAAACAGATGGAGCCCTACCGAATACCTTCTACGAAGCCACAATTACTCTTATACCTAAACCACACAAAGACACAACAAAGAAAGAGAACTTCAGACCAATTTCCCTTATGAATATCGACGCAAAAATACTCAATAAAATTCTGGCAAACCGAATTCAAGACCACATCAAAACAATCATCCACCATGATCAAGTAGGCTTCATCCTAGGCATGCAGGGATGGTTTAATATACGGAAAAACATCCAGAGACACCGCCGGACCCTGAAGGAAACAGACCGGATAAACAGTTCTCTGCACCCAAATCCCGTGGGAGGGAGACCTAAACCTTCAGAGAGGCAGACAGGCCTGGGAAACAGAAGACACTGCTCCCTGCACACACATCTCGGACGCCAGAGGAAAAAGCCAAAGACCATCTGGAACCCTGGTGCACTGAAGCTCCCGGAAGGGGCGGCACAGGTCTTCCTGGTTGCTGCCTCTGCAGAGAGCCCCTGGGCAGCACCCCACGAGCGAACTTGAGCCTCGGGACCACAGGTAAGACCAAATTTTCTGCTGCAAGAAAGCTGCCTGGTGAGCTTGGGACACACGGAAGCAGAATTTCTCTAGAACCGGGCACGTTCTGGGTTTACCGGAAGTCCCACACCCGCGGATCCCGGCCCGCAGCAGCTCTCTGCTCCCAGACCCGGTGAGAGAGAGACCCAACCGCCTGGTCAGGTGGGCACTCCTGAGGCTGCAGAGCGGAAGAGACCACCAACACTGCTCACCCCTGCCCACATCCCTGGCCCAAGTGGAAACTGTATAATGCCTCTGGGCTCCCATGGGGGAGGGCCCAGGAGCGGCAGGACCCCTGCCAGAGACACCGCCGGACCCTGAAGGAAACAGACCGGATAAACAGTTCTCTGCACCCAAATCCCATGGGAGGGAGAGCTAAACCTTCAGAGAGGCAGACAGGCCTGGGAAACCAGAAGAGACTGCTCCCTGCACACACATCTCGGACGCCAGAGGAAAAAGCCAAAGACCATCTGGAACCCTGGTGCACTGAAGCTCCCGGAAGGGGCGGCACAGGTCTTCCTGGTTCCTGCCGCTGCAGAGAGCCCCTGGACAGCACCCCACGAGCAAACCTGAGCCTCGGGACCACAGGTAAGACCAAATTTTCTGCTGCAAGAAAGCTGCCTGGTGAACTCAAGACACAGGCCCACAGGAACAGCTGAAGACCTGTAGAGAGGAAAAACTACACGCCCGAAAGCAGAACACTCTGTCCCCATAACTGACTGAAAGAGAGGAAAACAGGTCTACAGCACTCCTGACACACAGGCTTATAGGACAGTCTAGCCACTGTCAGAAATAGCAAAACAAAGTAACACTAGAGATAATCTGATGGCGAGAGGCAAGCGCAGGAACCCAAGCAACAGAAACCAAGACTACATGCCATCATCGGAGCCCAATTCTCCCACCAAAGCAAACATGGAATATCCAAACACACCAGAAAAGCAAGATCTAGTTTCAAAATCATATTTGATCATGATGCTGGAGGACTTCAAGAAAGACTTGAACACACTTAGGGAAGCACAGGAAAACATTAATAAACAAGTAAAAGCCTACAGAGAGGAATCGCAAAAATCCCTGAAAGAATTCCAGGAAAACACAATCAAACAGTTGAAGGAATTAAAAATGGAAATAGAAGCAATCAAGAAAGAACACATGGAAACAACCCTGGATATAGAAAACCAAAAGAAGAGACAAGGAGCTGTAGATACAAGCTTCACCAACAGAATACAAGAGATGGAAGAGAGAATCTCAGGAGCAGAAGATTCCATAGAAATCATTGACTCAACTGTCAAAGATAATGTAAAGCTGAAAAAGCTACTGGTCCAAAACATACAGGAAATCCAGGACTCAATGAGAAGATCAAACCTAAGGATAATAGGTATAGAAGAGAGTGAAGACTCCCAGCTCAAAGGACCAGTAAATATCTTCAACAAAATCATAGAAGAAAACTTCCCTAACCTAAAAAAAGAGATACCCATAGACATACAAGAAGCCTACAGAACTCCAAATAGATTGGACCAGAAAAGAAACACCTCCCGTCACATAATTGTCAAAACACCAAACGCACAAAATAAAGAAAGAATATTAAAAGCAGTAAGGGAAAAAGGTCAAGTAACATATAAAGGCAGACCTATCAGAATCACACCAGACTTTTCGCCAGAAACTATGAAGGCCAGAAGATCCTGGACTGATGTTATACAGACCCTAAGAGAACACAAATGCCAGCCCAGATTACTGTATCCAGCAAAACTCTCAATTAACATTGATGGAGAAACCAAGATATTCCATGACAAAACCAAATTTACACAATATCTTTCTACAAATCCAGCACTACAAAGGATAATAAATGGTAAAGCCCAACATAAGGAGGCAAGCTATACCCTAGAAGAAGCAAGAAACTAATCGTCTTGGCAACAAAACAAAGAGAATGAAAGCACACAAACATAACCTCACATCCAAATATGAATATAACGGGAAGCAATAATCACTATTCCTTAATATCTCTCAATATCAATGGCCTCAACTCCCCAATAAAAAGACATAGATTAACAAACTGGATACGCAACGAGGACCCTGCATTCTGCTGCCTACAGGAAACACACCTCAGAGACAAAGACAGACACTACCTCAGAGTGAAAGGCTGGAAAACAAATTTCCAAGCAAATGATCAGAAGGAGCAAGCTGAAGTAGCCATTCTAATATCAAATAAAATCAATTTCCAACTAAAAGTCATCAAAAAAGATAAGGAAGGACACATCATATTCATCAAAGGAAAAATCAACCAAGATGAACTCTCAATCCTAAATATCTATGCCCCAAATACAAGGGCACCTACATACGTAAAAGAAACCTTACTAAAGCTCAAAACACACATTGCACCTCACACAATAATAGTGGGAGATTTCAACACCCCACTCTCATCAATGGACAGATCATGGAAACAGAAATTAAACAGTGATGTAGACAGACTAAGAGAAGTCATGAGCCAAATGGACTTAACGGATATTTATAGAACATACTATCCTAAAGCAAAAGGATATACCTTCTTCTCAGCTCCTCATGGTACTTTCTCCAAAATTGACCATATAATTGGTCAAAAAACGGGCCTCAACAGGTACAGAAAGATAGAAATAATCCCATGCGTGCTATCGGACCACCACGGCCTAAAACTGGTCTTCAATAACAATAAGGGAAGAATGCCCACATATACGTGGAAATTGAACAATGCTCTACTCAATGATAACCTGGTCAAGGAAGAAATAAAGAAAGAAATTAAAAACTTTTTAGAATTTAATGAAAATGAAGATACAACATACTCAAACTTATGGGACACAATGAAAGCTGTGCTAAGAGGAAAACTCATAGCGCTGAGTGCCTGCAGAAAGAAACAGGAAAGAGCATATGTCAGCAGCTTGACAGCACACCTAAAAGCTCTAGAACAAAAAGAAGCAAATACACCCAGGAGGAGTAGAAGGCAGGAAATAATCAAACTCAGAGCTGAAATCAACCAAGTAGAAACAAAAAGGACCATAGAAAGAATCAACAGAACCAAAAGTTGGTTCTTTGAGAAAATCAACAAGATAGATAAACCCGTAGCCAGACTAACGAGACGACACAGAGAGTGTGTCCAAATTAACAAAATCAGAAATGAAAAGGGAGACATAACTACAGATTCGGAGGAAATTCAAAAAATCATCAGATCTTACTATAAAAACCTATATTCAACAAAATTTGAAAATCTTCAGGAAATGGACAATTTCCTAGACAGATACCAGGTATCGAAGTTAAATCAGGAACAGATAAACCAGTTAAACAACCCCATAACTCCTAAGGAAATAGAAGCAGTCATTAAAGGTCTCCCAACAAAAAGAGCCCAGGTCCAGACGGGTTTAGTGCAGAATTCTATCAAACCTTCATAGAAGACCTCATGCCAATATTATCCAAACTATTCCACAAAATTGAAACAGATGGAGCCCTACCGAATTCCTTCTACGAAGCCACAATTACTCTTATACCTAAACCACACAAAGACACAACAAAGAAAGAGAACATCAGACCAATTTCCCTTGTGAATATCGACGCAAAAATACTCAATAAAATTCTGGCAAACCGAATTCAAGAGCACATCAAAACAATCATCCACCATGATCAAGTAGGCTTCATCCCAGGCATGCAGGGATGGTTTAATATACGGAAAACCATCAACGTGATCCATTATATAAACAAACTGAAAGAACAGAACCACATGATCATTTCATTAGATGCTGAGAAAGCATTTGACAAAATTCAACACCCCTTCATGATAAATTCCTGGAAAGAATAGGAATTCAAGGCCCATACCTAAACATAGTAAAAGCCATATACAGCAAACCAGTTGCTAACATTAAACTAAATGGAGAGAAACTTGAAGCAATCCCACTAAAATCAGGGACTAGACAAGGCTGCCCACTCTCTCCCTACTTATTCAATATAGTTCTTGAAGTTCTAGCCAGAGCAATCAGACAACAAAAGGAGATCAAGGGGATACAGATCGGAAAAGAAGAGGTCAAAATATCACTATTTGCAGATGACATGATAGTATATTTAAGTGATCCCAAAAGTTCCACCAGAGAACTACTAAAGCTGATAAACAACTTCAGTAAAGTGGCTTGGTATAAAATTAACTCAAATAAATCAGTTGCCTTCCTCTATACAAAAGAGAAACAAGCCGAGAAAGAAATTAGGGAAACGACACCCTTCATAATAGACCCAAATAATATAAAGTACCTCGGTGTGACTTTAACCAAGCAAGTAAAAGATCTGTACAATAAGAACTTCAAGACACTGAGGAAAGAAATTGAAGAAGACCTCAGAAGATGGAAAGATCTCCCATGTTCATGGATTGGCAGGATTAATATGGTAAAAATGTGCATTTTACCAAAAACGATCTACAGATTCAATGCAATCCCCATCAAAATACCAATCCAATTCTTCAAAGAGTTAGACAGAACAATCTGCAAATTCATCTGGAATAACAAAAAACCCAGGATAGCTAAAGCTATCCTCAACAATAAAAGCACTTCAGGGGGAATCACTATCCCTGAACTCAAGCAGTATTACAGAGCAATAGTGATAAAAACTGCATGGTATTGGTACAGAGACAGACAGATAGACCAATGGAATAGAATTGAAGACCCAGAAATGAACCCACACACCTATGGTCACTTGATTTTTGACAAAGGAGCCAAAACCATCCAATGGAAAAAAGATAGCATTTTCAGCAAATGGTGCTGGTTCAACTGGAGGGCAACATGTAGAAGAATGCAGATCGATCCATCCTTATCACCCTGTACAAAGCTTAAGTCCAAGTGGATCAAGGACCTCCACATCAAACCAGACACACTCAAACTAATAGAAGAAAAACTAGGGAAGCATCTGGAACACATGGGCACTGGAAAAAATTTCCTGAACAAAACACCAATGGCTTATGCTCTAAGATCAAGAATCGACAAATGGGATCTCATAAAACTGCAAAGCTTCTGTAAGGCAAAGGACACTGTGGTTAGGACAAAACGGCAACCAACAGATTGGGAAAAGATCTTTACCAATCCTACAACAGATAGAGGCCTTATTTCCAAAATATACAAAGAACTCAAGAAGTTAGACCGCAGGGAAACAAATAACCCTATTAAAAAATGGGGTTCAGAGCTAAACAAAGAATTCACAGCTGAGGAATGCCGAATGGCGGAGAAACACCTAAAAAATGTTCAACATCTTTAGTCATAAGGGAAATGCAAATCAAAACAACCCTGAGATTTCACCTCACACCAGTGAGAATGGCTAAGATCAAAAACTCAGGTGACAGCAGATGCTGGCGAGGATGTGGAGAAA
Organism: Rattus norvegicus; assembly: GCF_021556685.1. Classification (NCBI taxonomy): domain Eukaryota; kingdom Metazoa; phylum Chordata; class Mammalia; order Rodentia; family Muridae; genus Rattus; species Rattus norvegicus. The sequence goes on along the minus strand of NC_141539.1, from coordinate 84,166,747 downwards.
GAGGAACACTCCTCCATTGTTGGTGGGATTGCAGACTGGTAAAAGCATTCTGGAAATCAGTCTGGAGGTTCCTCAGAAAATTGGACATTGAACTGCCTGAGGATCCAGCTATACCTCTCTTGGGCATATACACAAAAGATGCCTCAACATATAAAAGAGACACGTGCTCCACTATGTTCATCGCAGCCTTATTTATAATAGCCAGAAAATGGAAAGAACCCAGATGCCCTTCAACAGAGGAATGGATACAGAAAATGTGGTACATCTACACAATGGAATATTACTCAGCTATCAAAAACAACGAGTTTATGAAATTCGTAGGCAAATGGTTGGAACTGGAAAATATCATCCTGAGTGAGCTAACCCAATCACAGAAAGACATACATGGTATGCACTCATTGATAAGTGGCTATTAGCTCAAATGCTTGAATTACCCTAGATCCCTAGAACAAACGAAACTCAAGACGGATGATCAAAATGTGAATGCTTCACTCCTTCTTTAAATGAGGAAAAAGAATACCCTTGGCAGGGGAGGGAGAGGCAAAGATTAAAACAGAGACTGAAGGAACACCCATTCAGAGCCTGCCCCACATGTGGCCCATACATATACAGCCACCCAATTAGACAAGATGGATGAAGCAAAGAAGTGCAGACCGACAGGAGCCGGATGTAGATCGCTCCTGAGAGACACAGCCAGAATACAGCAAATATAGAGGCGAATGCCAGCAGCAAACCACTGAACTGAGAATAGGTCCCCTATTGAAGGAATCAGAGAAAGAACTGGAAGAGCTTGAAGGGGCTCGAGACCCCAAAAGTACAACAATGCCAAGCAACCAGAGCTTCCAGGGACTAAGCCACTACCTAAAGACTATACATGGACTGACCCTGGACTCTGACCCCATAGGTAGCAATGAATATCCTAGTAAGAGCACCAGTGGAAGGGGAAGCCCTGGGTCCTGCTAAGACTGAACCCCCAGTGAACTAGTCTATGGGGGGAGGGCGGCAATGGGGGGAGGGTTGGGAGGGGAACACCCATAAGGAAGGGGAGGGGGGAGGGGGATGTTTGCCCGGAAACCGGGAAAGGGAATAACACTTGAAATGTATATAAGAAATACTCAAGTTAATAAAAAAAAAATCAAAAAAAAAAACATCAACGTGATCCTTTATATAAACAAACTGAAAGAACAGAACCACATATTCATTTCATTAGATGCTGAGAAAGCATTTGACAAAATTCAACACCCCTTCATGATAAAAGTCCTGGAAAGAATAGGAATTCAAGGCCCATACCTAAACATAGTAAAAGCCATATACATCAAACCAGTTGCTAACATTAAACTCAATGGAGAGAAACTTGAAGCAATCCCACTAAAATCAGGGACTAGACAAGGCTGCCCACTCTCTCCCTACTTATTCAATATAGTTCTTGAAGTTCTAGCCAGAGCAATCAGACAACAAAAGGCGATCAAGGGGATACAGATCGGAAAAGAAGAAGTCAAAATATCACCATTTGCAGATGGTATGATAGTTTATTTAAGTGATCCCAAAAGTTCCACCAGAGAACTACTAAAGCTGATAAACAACTTCAGCAAAGTGGCTGGGTATAAAATTAACTCAAATAAATCAGTAGCCTTCCTCTACACAAAAGAGAAACAAGCCGAGAAAGAAATTAGGGAAACGACACCCTTCATAATAGACCCAAATAATGTAAAGTACCTCGGTGTGACTTTAACCAAGCAAGTAAAAGATCTGTACAATAAGAACTTCAAGACACTGAGGAAAGAAATTGAAGAAGACCTCAGAAGATGGAAAGATCTCCCATGCTCATGGATTGGCAGGATTAATATAGTAAAAATGGCCATTTTACCAAAAGCAATCTACAGATTCAATGCAATCCCCATCAAAATACCAATCCAATTCTTCAAAGAGTTAGACAGAACAATTTGCAAATTCATCTGGAATAACAAAAAACCCAGGATAGCTAAAGCTATCCTCAACAATAAAAGCACTTCAGGGGGAATCACTATCCCTGAACTCAAGCAGTACTACAGAGCAATAGTGATAAAAACTGCATGGTATTGGTACAGAGACAGATAGACAGACCAATGGAATAGAATTGAAGACCCAGAAATGAACCCACACACCTAAGGACACTTGATTTTTGACAAAGGAGCCAAAACCATCCAATGGAAAAAAGATAGCATTTTCAGCAAATGGTGCTGGTTCAACTGGAGGGCAACATGTAGAAGAATGCAGATCGATCCATGCTTATCACCCTGTACAAAGCTTAAGTCCAAGTGGATCAAGGACCTCCACATCAAACCAGACACACTCAAACTAATAGAAGAAAAACTAGGGAAGCATCTGGAACACATGGGCACTGGAAAAAATTTCCTGAACAAAACACCAATGGCTTATGCTCTAAGATCAAGAATCGACAAATGGGATCTCATAAAACTGCAAAGCTTCTGTAAGGCAAAGGACACTGTGGTTAGGACAAAACGGCAACCAACAGATTGGGAAAAGATCTTTACCAATCCTACAACAGATAGAGGCCTTATATCCAAAATATACAAAGACTCAAAAAGTTAGACCGCAGGGAAACAAATAACCCTATTAAAAAATGGGGTTCAGAGCTAAACAAAGAATTCATAGCTGAAGAATGCCGAATGTCTGAGAAACACCTAAAGAAATGTTCAACATCTTTAGTCATAAGGGAAATGCAAATCAAAACAACTCTGAGATTTCACCTCACACCAGTGAGAATGGCTAAGATCAAAAACTCAGGTGACAGCAGATGCTGGCGAGGATGTGGAGAAAGAGGAACACTCCTCCATTGTTGGTGGGATTGCAGACTGGTAAAACCATTCTGGAAATCAGTCTGGAGGTTCCTCAGAAAATTGGACATTGAACTGCCTGAGGATCCAGCTATACCTCTCTTGGGCATATACCCAAAAGATGCCTCAACATATAAAAGAGACACGTGCTCCACTATGTTCATTGCAGCCTTATTTATAATAGCCAGAAAATGGAAAGAACCCAGATGCCCTTCAACAGAGGAATGGATACAGAAAATGTGGTACATCTACACAATGGAATATTACTCAGCTATCAAAAACAACGGCTTTATGAAATTCGTAGGCAAATGGTTGGAACTGGAAAATATCATCCTGAGTGAGCTAACCCAATCACAGAAAGACATACATGGTATGCACTCATTGATAAGTGGCTATTAGCCCAAATGCTTGAATTATCCTAGATGCATAGAACAAACGAAACTCAAGACGGATGATCAAAATGTGAATGCTTCACTCCTTCTTTAAATGAGGAAAAAGAATACCCTTTGCAGGGAAGGGAGAGGCAAAGATTAAAACAGAGACTGAAGGAACACCCATTCAGAGCCTGCCCCACATGTGGCCCATACATATACAGCCACCCAATTAGACAAGATGGATGAAGCAAAGAAGTGCAGACCGACAGGAGCCGGATGTAGATCGCTCCTGAGAGACACAGCCAGAATACAGAAAATACAGAGGCGAATGCCAGCAGCAAACCACTAAACTGAGAATAGGTCCCCCGTTGAAGGAATCAGAGAAAGAACTGGAACAGCTTGAAGGGGCTCGAGACCCCAGAAGTACAACAATGTCAAGCAACCAGAGCTTCCAGGGACTAAGCACTACCTAAACACTATACATGGACTGACCCTGGACTCTGACCCCATAGGTAGGAATGAATATCCTAGTAAGAGCACCAGTGGAAGGGGAAGCCCTGGGTCCTGCTAAGACTGAACCCCTAGTGAACTAGACTATGGTGGGGAGGGCGGCAATGGGGTGAGGGTTGGGAGGGGAACACCCATAAGGAAGGGGGGGGAGGAGGATGTTTGCCCGGAAACCGGGAATGGGAATAACACTTGAAATGTATATAAGAAATACTCAAGTTAATAAAAAAAATTGAAAAAAAATAAAAACCAATAAAGCAGAAAAAAAAAGAAAATGACCTTAAATTCAATCTTCTGAAGATGATAGAGGCCTTTTAAAGATAAAGTGAATAAATCCCTTAAAGAAATAAGGAAAATGCAGTTAAACAGGTAAAGGAAACTAATAAAACTGTTCAAGACCTAAAAATGGAAATAGAAACAATAAAGAAAATTATGAACTGATGGAACCCTAGAGACAGGGAACCTAAATAAGAGAACAGAAACTACTGGAACAAGCATCATCAACAGAACACAAGAGATGGATGAGAGAATCTAAAGTACAGACAATACTATAGAAGATACTATAGATTGATGTATCTACACCAATCAAAGAAACTGTTAAATATAAAATATTCCTGACACAAAGCATACAGGAAATCTACTCTACTATGAAACAACCAAACCTAAGAGTAATAGAAATAGAAGGAGGATATGATTTATAGCTCCAAAGACCAGAAAAATATTTTCAACAAAATAATAGAAGAAAATCTCCATAACATAGAGAAATAGATGCCTATTTAACTTACAAGAAACATACAGAACACCAAATAAGACTGAACCAAAAAAGAAAATCTTTCTGACACATAATAATCAAAACACTAAATGTAAAGAACAAAAAAAGAATATTAAAAGTTGCTACAAGGGAAAAAGGAAAGGTAAACACAGACTCATCAGAATTATACTTCTCAACAGAGACATTAAAAGGCAGTCGCTAAGAAACTCCTGATGCCAGATGAGAATACTGTAACCAACAAATTTTCTATCATCATAGATCAAGAAAACAAAATATTCCACTACAAAAACAAATTTGAACAATATTTACCCATAAAACCAGCAATACAGAAGATACTAGGAGGAAAACTACAACCCAAGGAGGTTAACTACACCTACAAAAACACAGGAACTAAATAATTCCACACCAACAAAACAAAAAAGAAGGGACATACACACACTAAAACCACAAACCTAAAAATAACAGTATTCAATAATCATTAGTCACAGCATCAAATGACTCAATTTCCCAATAAAAACAGGATAACAGTGTGGATGTGAAAATAGGATCTTTCATTTTGCTGTATACAAAAAACAAGCCTCAGCAACAAAGACAAACATTTCCTCTGAGTAAAGGGCAGAAAAAAGATTTTCTAATCAAACAAACACAAGAAGTAAGCTGAAGTACTGAACTGGAGGTCAGCATGTAGAAGCATGTAGATCGATCCATGCTTATCACCCTGTACAAAGCTTAAGTCCAAGTGGATCAAGGACCTCCACATCAAACCAGATACACTCAAACTAATAGAAGAAAAAGTGGGGAAGCATCTCGAACACATGGGCACTGGAGAAAATTTCCTGAACATAACACTAATGGCTTATGCTCTAAGATCAACAAACAACAAATGGGATCTCAAAAAGCTACAAAGCATCTCTAAGGCAAAGGACACTGTGGTTAGGACAAAACGGCAACCAACAGATTGGGAAAAGATCTTTACCAATCCTAAAACTGATAGAGGGCTTATATCCAAAATATACAAAGAACTCATGAAGTAAGACTACAGGGAGACAAATAACCCTATTAACAATGGGGTTCAGAGCTAAACAAAGAATTCATGGCTGAGGAATATCGAATGGCTAGAAGCACCTAAAGAAATGTTCAGTATCTTTAGTCATAAGGGAAATGCAAATCAAAACAACCCTGAGATTCCACCTCACACCAGTCAGAATGTCTGAGATCAAAACCCAGATAACAGCAGATGCTGGCGAGGATGTGGAGAAAGAGGAACACTCCTCCATTGTTGGTGGGATTGCAGACTGGTACAACCACTCTGGAAATCAGTCTGGAGGTTCCTCAGAAAATTGGACATTGTACTACCTGAGGACCCAGCTATAGCTCTCTTGGGCATATACCCAAAAGATGCTCCAACACACAACAAAGACGCATGCTCCACTATGTGCATAGCAGCCTTATTTATAATAGCCAGAAGCTGGAAAGAACCTAGATGCCCTTCAACAGAGGAATGGATACAGAAAATGGTGGTACATCTACACAATAGAATATTACTCAGCTATCAAAAATAATGATTTTATGAAATTCATAGCCAAATGGGTGGAATTGGAAAATATCATCCTGAGTAACATAACCCAATTACAGAAAGACATACATGGTATGCACTCATTGATAAGTGGCTATTAGCCCAAATTCTTGAATTACCCAAAATGCACAGACCACATGAAACTCAAGAAGGATGACCAAAATGCGAATGCTTCATTCCTTCCTTAAAAGATGAACAAGCATACACTTGGGAGGGAATTGGGCGGCAAAGTTTAGAACAGAGGCTGAAGGAATCCCCATTCAGAGCCTGCCCTACATGTGGCCCATACATATACAGCCACCAAACTAGATAAGATGGATGAAGCAAAGAAGTGCAGGCTGACAGGAACTGGACGTAGATCTCTCCTGAGAGACACTCCCAGAATACAGCAAATACAGAGGCGAATGCCAGCAGCAAACCACTGAACTGAGATCGGGATCCCCATTGAAGGAATCAGAGAAAGGACTGAAAGAGCTGAAGGGGCTTGAGACCCCATATGAACAACAATGCCAACCAATCAGACCTTCCTGGAACTAAACCACTACCCAAAGACTATACATGGACTGACCCTGGACTCCAAATTCATAGGTAGCAATGAATAGCCTAGTAAGAGCACAGTGGAAGGGGAAGCCCTTGGTCCTGTCAAGGCTGGACCCCCAGTGAATGGGATTTTTGTGGAGAGGACGTTAATGGGGGCTGGATAGGGAGGGGAACACAAATATAGAAGGGGAGGGGAAGGGCCTAGGTAATAACACTTGAAATGTAAATAAGATATATCCAGTTTAATAAAGATGGAAAAATATAAAAATAATATCTAATAATAGACTATCAACCAAAATTAATTAAAAGAGATGGAAAAGAATACTTCAAAAATTGGCAATATAATCACAAATCAAGCCTCAACTGATACAACAAAATTGGGTAGAGGGAAAGGCATAAGCCCTGAGGGGCAGCTGAAAAAAAATGGAAACAGGAAGCCTTGGGAGGTACCAGAGACCTAGGAAGTGAGAGACTCCCAGGACTCAAAAAAAAACAATTAAAATAATCCTCTGTATAAGACCACCTCATATTTAGCTGGATGTCAACGACAGAGAGTCTAGAAATTAATGAAAACTGAACAACTCTATACTCCATCCACTGGGTCAGGGAAGAAATAAAGAAATTAAAGAATTTCTAAACCTCAATATAAATCAAGGCACAACATATCCAAATTTATGGGACACAATGAAAATAGTGCTAAAAGGAATGGTCATAGTAAGTGCCTTCATTAAGAAATTGGAAAGATCACAACAAAACAGCATACCTGAAAGTTCTAGGAAAAAAAAGAAGCAAACATACCTAAGAGGAGTAGTAATCAAACTCAGGGTTGAAATCAATCAATGAGAAACTAAGAGAACAATACAAAGAATAACCAAAACTAATAGTTGATTCTTTTAAAAACTCAACATGACAGAAAAATCCTTAGTAAAACTAATTAAAAGACAGACAGAGAATATCCAAATTAACAAAATCAGAGAAGAAAAGGGGGGACATAACAGACACTGAGAAAATCCAAAATATCATTATGTCTTACTTAAAAACTCTTTATGCCTCAAAATTGGGAAATCTAAATGAAATGGATCATTTTCTTGACACATACCAATTACTAAAGTTCAATCAAGATCAGGTAAACAATTTAAATATACCTATATCTCCTAAAGAAATAGAAGCAATCCTTAAAAGTTTTCAAAAAAAAAAAGGCCCATGGTCAGATGGTTTTAGTGCAGAATTCTACCAGACTTTCAAAGAAGAGTTAGTACCCACACTGGGCAAACTATTCCATAAAATGGAAACAAAAGGAACATTGTCAATACTCATTCTTTTGAGTTCATAGTGATTCTAAAACCTAAACCATGCAAAGTCTTAAACAAAGAAAGAAAATTTCAGACCAATTTTATTTATGAATATTGGTGAAAAATTACTAAATAAAATACTTGCAAACCAAATTCAATAGCACATAAAAAGCATCATCCATATTGAACAAGTAGTCTTCATCCCAGGGATGGGGTGTTGGTTTAATATATGAAAATCCATCAATATAATTCACCATATAAACAAACTGAAAGAAAAAATCTACATGATCATTTCACTCAATGCTAAAAAAGCCTTTGACAAACCCAATACCCGCCTCATGATAAAATTATTGGAGCGATAAGGGGTACAGTGTAAATACCTGAACAAAATGATGCCAATTTACAGCAAATTAAATGGAGAGAAACTTAAAGCAATTCCACCTAAATCAGAGATAAGACAAGGCTGTACACTGTCTCCATATCTATTTACCATAGCACTTGATGTTTTATCTAGAGCAAAACGACAACTAAAGGAGATCAAGTGGAGACAAATAGGAAAGGAAGAAGTCAAAGTATTACTATTTGCAGATGATATGATAGTTTACATAAGTGACCAAAAAATTCTACCATGGAACTCACCTGATAAACACCTTCAACAAAGTGACTGGATACAAAATTAACTAAAAATAAAAATAAAATAACCCAGTAGCCCCTCTGTATACAAATGATAAATCGGCTGAGAAAGAAGTTAAGAAATCAACCCCGTTAACAATAGCCAGAACTAATTTAAAATACTAGTCGGCTTACCAAAAGTTATCTTCAGATTCAATATAATTCTCACCAAAATTCTAACATGACTCTTCATGGACCTTGAACTAGCAATTCACAACTTCATATAGAAGAATAAAAAAATCAGGATATTTAAAACAATCCTGAACAATAAAAGAACTTTTGGAGGTATCACCATACCTGATTTAAAACCATACTACGGAACAATAAAGCCAGACATTATGATCAATGAAATAGAATCAAAGACCCAGAAATAAATCCACACACTTATGGACACAAGTTTTAACAAGACAAGACTACGTAATGGAAAAAAGAAGCCTCCTCAAACAATGGTGTTGGCCTAACTTGAAGTCTGTATATAGAAGAATGAAAATATGTAAATATCTATTACCCTGCACAAAATGCAAATCCAAGTGAATCAGTGACATTAACATAAACAAAGATAGACTAAATCTGAGAGAAGAGAATGTGAGGAATATGCTTGAGTGCATTGGAACAGCAGACAACTTTCTGAGTAGAACACCAGTGGTTCAGGCGGTAAATCAACAATTGATAAATGGGACTTCGTGAAACTAAAAAGCTTCTATAATACTGTCAATAGGACAAAATGGCAACCTACAGATTGGGAAACTTACTGAGAGAGGCAAAATCAATTTTCTTCAATGGAGTGACAATGGGTATGTCAACCATATTTCAGTGAAGGCCTCCTGTTCAGAAGTAGTTGAACACAAATAGGACTCCATGGTTGTTTGTGTGTGTGTGTGTGTGTGTGTGTGTGTGTGTGTGTGTGTGTGTGTGTTTTGACTGTTTTGTTTTCACCTTGCTTTATGTTTTCAAGAGAAAGAAATAACAGAGTTGGGTAGGTGAGGGTATGAGATCTAGGAAAATCTTGATACAGCAAAGAATCTAATCACAATATATTGTATGAAATTCTCAAAAAAAATTTAAAAGAAACACAAAAATGTTCCCTCATGCAAAAAGAAGCTAAAACTTGAAGATACTATTGATAAGATGATAGGAGACTCATATAGTCTAAGAAGTGACTCCATGCTGAAAACCCAGATACTTTTAAAGCCAACTACCATGTTAAGAAAAGAATAGAAAAACAAGAATAAACAGTGAATCTGAGTAGAGTTCTAGACTGAAGGTCATATGCAATATCTGTCAAATAAGTGGAAAAGTTAGCTTATATGTTGCAGTGAGTAACCTGATATAATTATCAACTTCATCATTTGGTGTGGACTCATTATATTCTCATTTAAACTGATTTCTGAAATGAGATGAACTATAATGCATCTATTTACTTCACTAGTTGTCTCTGCAACTTGATTCCCTAAAATCTGTAATGTCTTCAATTATTAAAGGACAAGAAACAGGAGCTGTTTTCTTTAAAACATTTAATCATGTTTATAGCTATTTAATCCATAAGAATTAGCTCAAATTGGTTAGCATTGTTTCCTGTATTTTTTAATCTCCTTGTTCTATTATTCTATATCAGATAGTCTATGGATTCTCAAGGGAGACAGAATAAGATCTCCAAACATTCTTTGGATTTGTCTCCTTAGTTTATTTCATTTCCGTTTCATGTGGTTCAAAGCTTTGTTATCAGGTAATGCATATTTATGATTGCTGAATCTTTCTGATGAATTGGGCTGTTACTAACTTGGAAATGTTCCACTTTATTTCTGGCAATACTTTCTTTGGATGTCTAGCTTGACTTTTATTAATTTAGCTGCTCCAGCCTTCTATGCTAACTTTGCTATATATATTTTACTTCTATTTGCAAATGATATACAATTGTATATTTAGTCTATCAATTTTAGCTAAATATATGTGATACATGTAATTAGATCCTGCTGTTTTAAAATATCATAGCCTTTAGATTGGAGATTCAAATAAAGATTTGTTACTACAGTTTTTAGGTTCACATCTATCAGTGTGCTAATTTCAGTATACCACATAATTTGTTGTTAGTCTTGTGCATGGTATTTTTTCTAATATAGTTAGGATTTTCATTCACCGTTTTCCTTCATTTTTGTATTGCCATCTAAACAACATTTATTGGCATTAGTTTATTAGCAGTTGCTTCAGGCAAGATTAGAATATGTGTCCTGAGCTTACACCATATCTTTTGCTAGCAAATTATGAATCTTTATTTTTCAATAATTTATTTTTATATTCACTTCACATCGCAATCACAGCCTTCCCTCCTCTCTTCCTACTCCCACCTTTGCAAATCCCTCTCCCCATTGATCTCTCTTTTTTTCCTCAGAGAAGGGGAGCCCCTCTGGGTACCACCCCACCCTGCCACATCTAGTCACAGCAGAACTAGGCACATCCTCTCTCACTGAGGCCAAACAAGGAAGTTCAGGTAATGGTGAGGGGATCCAATGGTAGGGGATGGAGACTGAGGCAGTTCCCACTCTACTTATTAGGAGAATCACATGAAAACCAAGCTGCATATTTGCTACAGATGAGTAGAGGGTCTAGGTCCAGCACCTGCATGCTTTCTGGTTGATGGCCCAAGTTCTTTGAGCCCCTGTGGTCCCAGCTTTGTGGATTCTATAGGTCTTTCTGTGGTGTCCTTGACTCCTCAGGCTTGCTCATGTCTCTCCCCACTCTTCCATAAGACTTTCCAAGTTTCTCCTTATATTTGTCCACAGGTCTGATGTCTCCCTCCATCTGATTCTGGATGAAGCCTCCCAAGAGACAGTTACTTAATCACGTCAGGGGCTGGCTTTCTCACACGGCATGTGTCTCAAGTTGGGGCAGTAGATGTTTAGCTGTTCCCTAAATATCTGCTGTATCTTTATCCTTGCACACATTTTAAGCAAGACAAGCTTTGGTTAAAAGGGTTTATGATTGGATTGATGTGCCCTTCCTCTCGTGGAAGTCCTGACTGGCTACAGGGGTGGCCACAGCAGTCTCTATATCTCACTCTGATAGTAACTTCAACTATATCTTATCCTCCCCTATCCCAGGCCTCCAGCTTGTCACCTGAGATACCTGCCCCCCTCACAGATTTCCATTCATTCCTAGTCCTCTCCCACCTGATTTCCATCTTCATTCTTCTTCTCTTCCTCTCTCTTACCTAGTTCTCTCTCTCTCCAACTACCTGCAATGACTGTTTAGTTTCCCCTTCTAAGTGAGATTCACTCATCCTCCCTTGGGATCTACTTATTACCCAGTATCTTTGGGTCTGTGAATTATAGCAGTGTAATCCAACATTTGTGGCTAAGGTCCACTTAAAATTGAGTACATACCAAATGTGTCTTTCTGGATCTGGCTTACATACCTCAGAATGAGAGTCTCAAGTTCCATCCATTTGCCTGCAAAATTCATGTCTTTGTTTTTAATAGAATTTCATTGTGTAAATGTACCACACTGTCTTTATCTGTTCTTCAGTTGAGGGACATCTAGATTGTTTCTAGTTTATAGTTATTATTAATAAACCTGCTATAAACATAGTAGAGCAAGTGTCCCTGTGGTGTAATGGGGCATCTTTTGGGTAAAATTCCAGGAGTGGTAAAGCTGGGTCTTGAAGTAGAACTATTTCCAATTTTCAGAGAAACTGTCAAATTGATTTCCAAGTGGTTATACAAGTTTTCACTGAACTTGGTGATACAGGAGACAATTTCTTGAACAGAATCCCAGTGGCTCAGCCTCCAAGATCAGCAATTGATAAGTGGAACTTCATGAAACTTAAAAGATTCTTTAAGGCAAAGGATACCATCAATAGGACAAAATGATATATAGATTGGGAAAATATCTTCATCAACTCTACAACAGATAGATGTATAATATCCAAAATATATAAAGAACTCAGGAAGATAGACACCAACAAACCCAATAAACCAATTGAAGAATTCTTAAAAGAGAAATCTCTAATGGCTGAAAAATGTTTAAAGAAATGCTGAACAATCAGGGAACTTATCAGTAAAATGCAAATCAAAATGACTTTGAAATTTCACCCATCATAAGTGTCTAAGATATAAAACTCAAGGGATAGTACATATAAACAAGGATGTGGTGTGAGGAAACACTCCTTATATCTAGTTGGAGAGCAAACTTCTAAGACAATGCTAGAAATCATTTTAGTGGTTTCTCAGAAAGGTCCGAAAACAACTTTCTCAAGACACAAATATACTATTTCTGAGTGTATAGTCAAAAGATGTTCCATCATACCACAAAGTCACTTAATCAACTACATTCGTATCAGCTTTATTCATAGTACTCCAGAAACTGGAAACAACTTAGATATCCCGCAAGCAAAGAATGGATAAAAAATTGTGGTACACTTGCACAGTCTAGTGTATAACTCAACTATTAAAAACACTGACATCATGAAATTTGTAGACAAACACATGGAACTAGAAAAGATCATCTTAGTGAGGTAATCCAGACCAGAAAGACAAACATGGTATATATTCACTTATAAGTATATATTAGCCATAAAGTATAGGCAAGCCATGCTACAATCCACAGATCCAAAGAAGCATAAGTAACTAGGAGGGCTCATGGGAGGATAGTGAGAAGGGAAAATAAAATAGGCATTTTAGACACATGGTGGATGGGACCAGAGTAAGAAAGAAGATGAGAGAAGGAACAGGAAGATTCAAGTCTGGGGAGGATGGAGAGAGTAAGAACTAAACCAGTAGGGGTGGGCATCTCTTGGAAGAGCTAGAAACCTAGGATAATGGAAACTCCCAGAAATCTATGAAGGATACTATAGGTAAGACTGCTACCAGTAAGAGATATGGAACCTAAAACAGCTGCCTTCTGTAACTAAGCAAACCTTTTAATGAGATGAGGGAAAAAACCACCCAGGCACAAATATTTCACCCACAAATTTCTGGCCTACACGATATTCAGGAATAAAGATGGAGCAGAAATTGAGAAAATGGCCAGTCAATGACTGGCCAAACTTGAGATCTATGCCATGCAAGAGCCTGCTCCTGACACTGTTAGTGGTATTCTGATATATTTGCAGACAGGAAACTGGCATAATTGTCATCTGAAAGGCTTGAACCACCATCTGATGAAAGAGATGCAGAGACACACAAGCTAAACATAAGGTAGAACATGAGGAATCTTGTGTGAGAAGGAGAGGAAGTATTTAAGTAATTGGAAAGGTTAAGGGCAAGATACCACAAGAAAACCTATAGAATCAACTTACCTGGGCCCTTAGAGTCTCATAGAGACTGAATTTGGTCTTCATGTGTTACCTCCCTAACAGCAGGAGTAGGGGCTGTCTTTGACTCTTCTGCTTTCCTTTGTACTCTTTTCTCCTAACTAGGCTGCCTTGTCTAGCCTTAATAGAAGATGCACCTAGTTCTATTGCAACTTTATATGCTAAAGTGTTTTGATATCTATGGAAATCCTCCCTTTCTCTGTAAGACTGAGGTGGTGGTAAAATCTCCATCTCTTCTAGGAGTGACATACCACTTTCAAAATCTTTCAATGTCAGCATGTACCTCTTGGCATCCCCATTAGTGTCTGGGTTTGGTGACTGCATGTGAGATGGATCCCTAGGTGTGGCAGTCTCTGGATAGCCTTTCCTTCAGTCTTTGCCCCACACTTTGTCTCCATATTTCCTCCTGTGAGTATTTTGGTCTCTTTCTAAGAAGAACTGAAGCATCTATGCTTTGGACTTTCTCCTTCTTGAGCTTCATGTGGTCTGGAATTGTATCTTGGGTATTCTGAGCTTTTGGGATAATATCCACTTATCAGTGAATATATACACTGAGTGTTCTTTTATAACAATGCTACCTCACTCAGGATATTTTCAGTTCCATCCATTTGCCTACGAATTTCATGAAGTCATTGTTTCTATATAGTTGAGTAATATTCCATTGTGTAAATGTATCACATTTTCTGTATCCATCCCTCTGTTGAAGGACATCTGGGTTGTTTTCAGCTTCTGGCTATTATAAATAAAGCTGCTATGAACATAAAAAAAATCTTTTAATGTTAAATTTATTTTATTTAAGGAAACTACAGTAACTTATTATTGTCACATTTTTAGGTAAAGGATAGATATCTGGTGAGGGAGGAGAGAGACAGAGAGAGAGAGAGAGAGAGAGAGACAGAGACAGAGACAGAGACAGAGACAGAGACAGAGACAGAGAGAGACAGAGAGACAGAGAGACAGAGAGACAGAGAGAACAATGATTTTAGTTTCTGGCCTGGCTTTAGAAAGAGGCATGTGAGATTGACAAATACAGAGGCGGATGCTCACAGCCAAACATTGGACTGAGCACGGGGACCCCAATGGAGGAGTTAGAGAAAGGACTAAAGGAACTGAAGGGGTTTACAACTCAATAATAAGAACAACAATATCAACCAACCAAACCCACCAGAGCTCCCAAGGCCTAAACCACCAACCAAAAAGTACAAATAAAAGGACCCATATCTCCAGCATATATGTAGCAGATGATGGCATTGTCTGACAGCAATAGGAGAAGAGGCCCTTGGTCCTGTGAACGTTCGATGACCCAGTGTAGCGGAATGCAAGGGAGAGGATGTGGGAGTAAATGGGTGGGTGGGGGAGCACCCTCATAGAAGCAGGAGAGGGAGGATGGGATGGGGGTTGCCGGAGGGAAATCCTGGAAAAGGGATAACATTCAAAATGTAAGTAAATAAAATATCCAATTAGAAAAAAGGAGCTGTTAGAAAATCATACAGCAACCATGCTCATGCCTTGATTCTTGTCTAAAGCATAGTTCATTCTTTTAAATGTATTTTCTTTAATTATTTAAGAATTTTAGGAGAAAGGGGAAACATTTGAAGTATAAATAAAAGAAAATTAAAAAAGAATTTTATACAGTATATAAATCAGAAGTGGTCCACCTCCTATTCCTCCTGAATCCTACCCCCACTTCCTTACACAGACTCTACTTCATGTTCTATCCTTCTATTAATCAATTGTCTGTCTACTCATTTATCTATATATCTTTCTATCTACTTATCTAACTAGGCAAATTTCTCTTTCTGTATCTATCTCTATCTTTATCTCTATTATCCCTCTCAACCCTGTAATCTATCTTTTATTTGCCTAATTAATTGTCTCAAGTTTACTGTCTCAGTCTACTAACTTAGGTTTAGTCCTGGAAGCTTCTAGGCTCCTTACAATCTAGTCTAGGCCTAGAATGTGTTCAGCCTGAGACTTAATGCTCAATAAGCTTGCCTCTCCCTTTTGATCTTCCTTTAGTTATATTTTATCTCTGGCTGGCTGATTCAACTCAACTCTTCTAGCACAAACTTCTTCCCAAGATCACTGATCCAATCTTGCTTTGCTGGACTTCTAAATTGCTCTACTTGACCTCAAACTAACTATAGACATCTGTTCTAATCTTCTGCCTCATTCTGTTTTCACCCATGTCTAGCCTTTTCTCTCTCTCTCTCTCTCTCTCTCTCTCTCTCTCTCTCTCTCTCTCTCTCTCTCTCTCTCTGCAACCTGTACCTGTATAACTGTCCCAGTAAAACTGCCTCCTCCTCTGCATTGACCCTTAAGTAGCTTCCCTTTCCTCTCTCTTGTTCTCTGAGAGTTGGTCATATCCTATTCTGTTAATTCATTCCCTGAATAATCACTTTGTCACTCAATTAGACACCACTTTCAAGCAAGGGTGCTTCTTACTACCAACTAACTTTACCTTCATTGTGTGGGATTAAAGGTGTGTAGTAAGAACCTATCTGTATTCCAGGCAGAGGATTAAAGATGTGTGCTAATGGTCAGACACACTACAACTAGAAACAGGTACTTTCAGTAAATAACACAATCTTGGGGTTCATAGATCAAATATCTAGTAACATGACTCATTTGATTATGAATTACTAGACTTCTCCAGGACATGAGACCTACCCTTATATATGGTCCATCCACCAGGTGTCATTCTATTAAAATTGAGTGTCCCTCTGCCAGCCACAGCAATCAAATATCAATAGCTTCTCAACTGAAGGCATGAACTCATGTCTGCTACCACCCCTACTCCACGAAGTGCTTTTGTCAAGCTTGTACTTATACAGATCTTATTAATGAAGATGATGACATTGTCTTTTCCCCATTGTTTGGGACTGACCTCACAGTAGTTCATGACTGCCTTGTTTGAAAATACTTTCTTTCCAGGAAATAAGTGGAGAGAGGTTAGCCATTGGGTGAGATAAACCTTTACATAAAAGTCTTCCAAAGTAATGAGGAGAGAAAGATAGAAATTTCTTGTTGTAAAAACAATTTCTTTAGTATTTGATAGAGAACACATTTGTTATCTCTCATACCTAATGTATCAGGAAAATACTTTTTCCTTAAAATTTTCTACCAAATCTGATCTAAATTTTCTATTCCCTTTCTTCATAAATTCTAAGCCTTGAGAAGATGGGTGTAATACAGATATCCTATGTAATGCTGAGAACCTCATGAAATCTTTTATTCTTTTGATATTGGCCACCTGTGGGTCTCTGTGTTAATTACCATCTACTTCAAGAAAACGGCAAGACTCTGGTAAGTTTTGAGCCATGATGCAGTGACCCATGGATAAATGTATTTTCTCTTCTTTGCCCTCCTTTGAAATTCTTCCTGAAGCTGACACAAGAGCCTTTGGCACAAATTCATTTCCTCTAACTACATTCACTAAAGAATCAAGATAGCCAATGAGAGCCTCTTCAGAGCTTGACATCAATGAAACAATACTAATCTAATACTAATAATAATCACCATTTTTCTTCACTTTATTTTTCTTACTTGTATTTTTTGTGTTCAAATCATGTTTTTCATTATTCTGATACTTCTTTTTTGGCCCTGTTCTCTGTAACTCTATCATTCTATTTCTATTTTTGTTTCCTTTATTACTATTTTATCTTTGTGATTATAATATTATCATATAGACTAGTATAACAATTTAATAATTTATTTAATATAATATATAGTATATTATATAATTACAATATTTCACCCTTTCTCCTTCCAAATGCTCTTATATACAAATCTATGCTCTCTTTAAATTCATAATCACTTATTATTGTTATTACACTCACATATTTATTGCACAATTTTAGAGCCTGATCTATATTCATGATCTATTTTTATGGTCTAAGAAATGACTGGATTGTTACAAAGAACAGTAGTTAGAAAGGAAAGTCACCAGGATCACCTTTTACTCCAAAGCCTAATAATACACAAGTTTTGTCAGTTTGATTAGTAAGATGCTAAATAGAGGTTTTACAGCAAAATGAAATTATACAATCAAGACTGGGTTCCCTGATTCCATTTCTATTACACTCAGCCCTTTTCTACTCAGGCAAGTAATACATTTTATACACACAGTTTCACAATTGGTCATAAATATCAAAATGTGCATGTGTGTGTGTGTGTGTGTGTGTGTGTGTGTGTGTGTGTGTGTAAATACAAACAATATTTTATATTTTGGATATTAGCCAAGTAGGGTAAAAATCTTTTTCCAACCTGTAGATTGCCATTTTGTCCTATTGACAGTGTCCTTTACCTTACAGAAGCTTTGTGATTTTTTAAGGTCCCATTTGTCTATTGTTGATCTTAGAGCCTGAGCCATTGGTGTTCTGTTCAGGAAGTTTTCCCATATACTGATGTGTGTGTGAGGCTATTCCCCACTTTTTCTTTTGTTAGATACAACATATCTGGTTTTATGTGGTGGTCCTTGATCCACTTGGACTTGAGCTTTGTACAAGGAGGTAAGAATGGATCAAATTGCATTCTCCTACATGCCGAATGCCAGTTGAGTTGGTACCATTTGTTGAAGGATGGCCTTGTTGGGCCCCAGTAGAAGGAGAAGCCTGTGATCCTGCAAAGGTTGGACCCGCAGTGCAGGGGATGTCAGGGGGTGGTAAGGGGGAGTGAATGGGGGAACACTCTTATGAGGGAGGGGGGATTGGGGGCTTATGGACAGGAAACTGGGAAAGGGAATAACATTAGAAATGTAGGTAAAGAAATATATCCAATAAAAAAGAAAGAAAGAAAAGAAAATGCTGGCTTTTCCCCACTAGACGGTTTTGACTTCTTTGTGAAAGATCAAGTGATCATAGGTGTGTGGGTTCTGGGTCTTTGGTTCTATTACATTGATCTACCTGCGGGTGCCTGGACGAATGCCATGCAGTTTTTAATAACTTTTGCTCTGTAGTAGAGCTTAAGTCCAGAAAGAGTGATTTCCCCAGAAGTTCTTTGTTCAGAATAGTTCTATTGTTCAGAATAGTTTTGACTATCCTGGTTTTTGTTTTTTGTTTTTTGTTTTTTGTTTTTATATTCCAGATGAATATAAGAATTGATCTTTCTACATCTGTGAAGAATTGAGTTGGATTTTTGATGGGGATTGCATTGAATCTGTAGATTGCTTTTGGAAACATGACAACTTTTACTATGTTAATCCTGCTGACCCATGGACATGGAAGCTCTTTCCATCCTCTAAGCTCTTAGATTTATTTTTTCAGAAACATGAAGTTCTTGTCATACAGATTTTCACTTGCTTGGTTAAGTCACACCAAAGTATTTCACATTATTTATAAGTATTGATAAGGGTATCATATCCTTAATTTCTTACTCAGTGCATTTATTCATTGAGGAGAGGAAGGCTATCAATTTGATTATGTTAATTTTATATCCAACCACTTTGCTGAAGTTGTTTATCAGCTCTAGGAGTTAGAAGTTAGACTCTAGAGAACCAAATAACCCTATTAAAAATGAGGTACTGAGCTAAATAAAGAATTTTCAACTGAAAAATCTTGAATATCTTAGAATAACCAAAAGAAATGTTCAACATTCTTAGTCATAAGCAAAATGCAAATCAAAATGACCTTGAGATTCTACCTCATACCAATGAGAATGGTTAATATCAAAAGTTTAGGGGACATAAGATGCTCACCAGGATGTTCAGAAAAAGGAACATTCCTTCATTGCTGGTGGGACTGCAATCTGGTAAAACCACTTTGGAAAACAATCTGGCAGTTCCTTAGAAAACTGGAAATACTTCTATCTGAAGACCCACTTTACTACTACTGGACATATACCTAAAAGATGCTCCAACATATAACAAGGACACATGCAGCAGTAAGCTTATAGCAGCCTTATTTATAATAGCCAGAACCTGGAAAGAACCCAAGATGTCCCTCAATAGAGCAGTGGATACAGAAATTGTGGTACATTTACACAATGGAGTACTACTCAGCTATTAAAAAACGATTTCATGAAATTCACAGGCAATTATGGATGGAACTAAAAATGTCATCCTGAGTTGGGTAACCCAGATATAAAAGAACATCCATGGTATGTATTCACTGATAAGTAGATATTACTCCAAGAGCTCAGAATGCATGTGATACAACCCATAAATCATATGAAGCTTAAGAATAAGGAAGACCAAAGTATGGCTGCTTCCATCCTACATAGAATGGGAAACAAAATAATCCCAGGAGGTAGAGGGAGAGAGGTACCTGGGAGGGGGAGGGGAAGGGGAGGGAAAAGTGAGACAGGATCAGGTATGAGGTGGGAGAGGAACGAGGTACAGAGGGTCAGGACATTAAATAGAAATGTGTACCAATGGGGAAGGTGAACTGGGGGTAGCCACTAGAAATTCCCAGACTCCAGGAACATGAGAGGCTCTCAGGACCCAAATGGGATGACATTAACTGAAATATCCAAGAAAGGAGAGAAAGAGCTTTTAATGACCAGCTCCAGTAGATAGGCATGTCTCCCAGTTGAGTGATGGGGCCACCCACCCATCTGTAAATTTTTAACCCTGAATTGTTCCTATCTAACTGAAAGACAGGGACAAAAAATGGAATAAAGACTGAAAGAAAGGCCATCCAGAGACCACCCCATCTGGGAATCCATCCCATCTTTAGACATCAATCCTTGCTACTATTCTACTATTGATGACGCCAAGAAGCACTTGCTTACAGGAGCCTAGTATGACTGTCCCCTGAGAGGTTCTGCTAGCACCTGACTAATACAGATGCAGATATTCACAGCCCACCATTGGACTGTGCCCAGGTACCCCAAAGGAAGAACCAGAAGAACTAAGGAACTGAAGGAAATTGCAACCCCATAAGAAGAGCAATACCATCTAAGAGGTAAACCACCAACCAAAGAGTATACATGCAGGGAGATATATCTGGCATCAATGGGAAGGAAGGTCATTCATCCTATGAAGGCTTGATGCCCCAGCATATGGGGATGCTAGATTAATGATATGGGCATGGATTAATGGCTGGAGGAGCACCCTCATAAAGGCAAAGGGGAATAGGAATGGATGGAGGATTTGTAGAGAGAAAACTGGGAAGAGGTATATCATTTGAAATGTAAAGAAATAAACTAATTATTAAAAATTAAACTAAAAATCAAAAAGAAACAATATTTTAGCAAGTACATACAATTTTGTTTTGAAAGTAGTGGGGTAAAGTAGATATAACTTTCCTACTATAATATTTGAAGATAATTGCATACTATTCAAGTTTTATACTTATTCTTTTTAATATCCATAACCTCCAATATTTATAAAATTTTTCTAAGTTATTTCAAAAGTTTTCCTAATAAAAATAAAGCTGTTATGGTTATTTTTACCCATACTCTGTGAAAACACTGAATGTACTATTTACTTCTAGTGGCATCTGTTCATAATAGTAGAAATTTTGAGTTGCAGATCTAATGTAATTCAAATAATGCGCAATTAAGTACTTAGAATGTGAGGCTGCTATAGTCAAAGAATGAAGGAAAAGCTCAAAATAGAAGTATAAGGACAGGTACCGAGGAGAAGACGTCCCTTAGTGGTTGCATGTTCTCAAGGAACAGGGACACATGTTGTAAGCTGTACTAATTTATGAGGTAGTCATCTTCTCTGAGTGTTCCCCAGTAAACATCAATGAAAGACTTCCCTATTCATCCACCAAAATGTGTCTTACCCTAATGGTTTTATCCATTCTTCCAACCTTCCAGCCTCCTGATCAATAAACTTAGAAAATTATCTGTGCCAAGTAATCTATTAATAGCCAGGTCATTTCTCTCTCCATTAAATGTGAATGAATGAGCACATTAGTCACTGCTTTCCCATAAGAGCAGTCTCTTTCCTCTTTGCCATATATATATATATATATATATATATATATATATATATGTGTGTGTGTGCGTGTGTGTGCATGTGTATATGTATACATATGTATGTGTACCTATGTATGTATACATATGTATGTATGTATGTATGTGTGTGTGTATGCCATATATGTCACAGGTGACCTTGACTTTGGCAGGAAAGACCTGTCAAAGATATCTGCTGAAGCCTGAGGGCCTCCATTTTCAATAATTCTTGATATGGAAAATGGCATAAATGCAGTAGCATTAATCTAAAAACAGGTGCTCTATCTTACCTAAAGTTCTTTCCGGTATAGTGTCTAATGGGATTGTCTAATCTCCTTGAATTGCTAACACAGAATGAATGCACTACTGGGTGCCTTCATCACTAAGCAGTTATTTCTCCTGGAGTCTGAAAGTCTATTAGGTGCCATTGTGCCCAAGCTCTTAGAGAAGACTCTTCCTGGTTTACGGATGATAACTATGTCCCGAGATGGTGGAGGAAAAAAAAGACTAAACTGGCTCTCCCTGTTTGTGTTTGCTGTTCCTGTTTTTTTTTTCCACAAAAAAAAGAGATGACTAACAATTGAAAATAGAGATTTATTTTGTCTCACAGTTTTGGAGGATCAAGATCAGTTGGACCAATCATTTTTTATTTTGATTTCTGAAAGGAGAACCCTATGGCAATATGAGGATGCATTATATAGCAGACACCTCAATTCATAGTCACAATGCTAAAGAAGAAGAGGCCACATTCCTAGAGGATGTCCAAAGGTGTCTTCTCAAGAATCTAAGGAATTCTTGAAAAGTTCTACATCCTAATGATGCACAGCATTAATGCCACCCAGAAATTCAGATCTTCAACATAATCTTTGGTATTCACTTACCATATGACAGACCTCACCATCTGGTCACCTAATTCTTTCACTACTGTATCCTGTATTGACGATAATCTCATGACCACATTAAACAGCTATCATCATGGCCTAGTATCATCCCTAGAAGTAGAGCTTGAAAATACTCTTTTTATGAAAGTAATTTGTTTGGGGAGGAAAAGATTCTTATGAGAGTGTTTTAGGGATCAAATCAGAAGAATGTTTCTGAGCACCTGGTCCAGGTGCAAACAGATGCCAGATGAAACAGAACACAACTTTGGGGAGTTTCAAAGGAGCAACATCCCGCTTACCAGCAAGCATGTAAAGCATGGACATAGTGTTTGGCACGGCAGAAACAACCTCATACAAGTTTGGATATACATAGCTTATCATAAGCTGATAAAAAACATTTGGTGCATCCCTGTGGCCAAAATGCAGCTGTATACTTCCACATGCCACTACCAAGACTTTATATGTTTATCTTTTACTGTAAGACTTGGCAGGAAACAATTGACTAGGACCAGTTATGAGTGATGAATCAGTCTGTCTGCATTCCTGTTAAGCTGAATCCATACAATGAGAAAGCCAGTTCTAGCACATACTATCAAGGTGGTCACTACCTCAGAAAATTATTATTAGATTGTTGTGATATTGATTTCAATCACTTCCATAAGTGAATAATCAGAGGATTTCACAAACTCTCATCTTCCACAAGTAAAATATTGCTCTAGAGATAAAAGTGGGCCCATTTCTGGGTGAGAGGAAGTCAATTTCTTTAAGAATTTCATTGTGGCTTTAAAAGATTCTTCACCAGAATATTATACTCCAAAATGGAATTGGATGGATGCCTACACAAAGCATGTTATGATAAGCAGGTGCAAATGAAGTAGCCAGAAAAACATGACAGGAGAACCAGGAAGCCAAGTCCTAAGTCTTCAGTCTGGATGAGGCATGAAATGGATGAATTTTAGTCTCAATTTACAGTAAACTTACTTGTGAAAAAAAAAGGAAGAAATAGAATCCAAAACTTTAAATTACAGTGTAGATCATTCAATTCATTCTCCAGTGAAGAAAATCTCATCACATTCCTCACACTCAATGTATTCTGGATTACTAATAACTGTTGAGTTGTGAAGTTAGAGGTTTATATTACCCATCTGTAAGAAAAGCTGGATATAATTCCTTACATAAAAAGAGTTTTGTGAAGAACTTTCTTCATTGTAATACTTCTATGTGTAAAGCCCCAAGAATAAAGCAGATCTGATTTGTGACAGCAGATTTAGAGGCATCATCTTGTTCAGGTGGTGGGAGGATTTCCTCAAAATTAATCATTCAGTATCCACCATTTTCTCTTCATTTTAAAATATGACCTAAGTATATCTTTCTTAATTCCTTATTTCTTATCTCCCCATTCTAGATGAATCATGACTAGATTGTCAAAGTAAGTTAGTACAATGTGCTTAGGGTAGCTGTTTCAGTAGGGCTGGTTTATATTGCTTTGATGATCAGACAAAATTTTGTCTTAAAATTTTATTTTTAAGTAAAACAAATCATGGCCCCTACTTGCCCGTCTCTACGTTTAAAACATTTCTTACCTTTTTCATCTGTAATCCTCTATGAGTTAGCATTTGTGTTTTGGTAGAGGACATAATTTAGAACTTTTTAATCAATAAAATGAAGCATAGTTTATACCATCAATTTAAAGACGGTATATATTAAAATGCTTACAAGTTGTACTTATCAAAACATGCTATTTATTAATGTGAACTAAACTGAAATACCAATGAATGAATAAGACAGGCTACTAATCTTTCTACTGGATGTTTTATTTCCATTTGAGAGACATGAAGAAAAGGAAAAATAGGATTAATCATGCTGGAAATCTAGTGATGGTAGCCATAATTCCTGCCAGTGTCATAATGTTCTTAATCCATTATATTCCACATAACTACGAGAAAAATAAACAAGAGAAAATGAGCAAGAAGGCCATGTGATGAACATCTGTCATGAAATCATCTGTCAAACATGAAAGCCTCAAAAATGTATTTAAAATAAAACCAAAATTATTATGGTAAATAAAAATGAGATGATGTAAATACAAAATACATTAAAAGAGCTAACAAAAATGCTGTCTATCTTATGTCTATTTTAAAGTTTATTTAAAGTTATTTGAAGTTTATTTAAAATTTATATCCATGTTTATTTATATTTTTGTTAATAAACATAAACTCATAAGAAATTTTAGAACTGTCCTCAAAAAAATCAGCAAAATAAGATCATTTTGAAGTAATTTGCCAAAAATATTTGAATGAATTAATCAAATTCTTTAATATCCAGAGCTAGAACAAATACAACTGTCAATACAATCCAATATATTTGGACCTTGAGACTCCAAATCCATCACACATTACACATTTTAGTACACCAACTATACATCAAGACCATAGTCATCACTTCTGATTTCGGTGGTAATGAAATGTTATACCATTTTGAGTTATTAGTGCTTCTAGGGTTGTTGAACAGACAATCAATGACAGCATGATTTTGGCTTAAAGGTCACTTTATAAATTCCAATGCTGGGTCAAAGCCTTTAGAAAAATGTGGCATGGTCACAAAAAGGGAACATTTCTGGGAAATAGACCCTCTATACATTGTGTGCATATCAGAAAAAAATCATTTTAGTCACTTAGGAGAAGCAATCCATACAATGATGCATGGCAATTATTAAGGTTACAGAAGGTGTATTTATATATTTATTGGTTATTTTTAAATGGAAATGTCTTAAAATGCCAACATGGTATCAACGGACAGTGTCACAGAGGTATAGAGGAAATCAATCTTCAGTCAAAACTTTTAATGGTAGAATACCTGATTCAAAACCTGTCCTGGAACTCTTTGATATATTATCAAATGAGGTCCAGCCATTTGTCCATTTATAGCAACATAAACTTTTTGCCATTTACACTTCAAAACTCTCCCAGTTGTGGCCCAGCTTGAAATCACCTTCTCTTATTTAAGATATTTGTTACAAAAACTCCTAGATTCTCTGTTCTAAATATCTTTTTCAGTCTCTTCAGATGTCTAGAGGATATAATCTTGGTAGCTTAAAGCTATCACAAATATAGTTTTTACCATTCTGAGGTGGGATAATCTAAGATCAAGATCTAAGCATGATCAGTGTCTTTCAAGGTTCTACTTCCTGCTTGAGAATATATTCTTACTGTATCCTCATGAGTAAGAGAATATGTGAGGATGCTGGTATCTCTTATAAAAATAAAAAAAGTCGCAAGTTATTTGTATCTATTTATCACCTAATATAAGATCCTATGTTTTATGTCATAACATCTAGTATATTATCAGTATATTATGTTGGTATTAGAAGCCATTAGGTATGAAGGAGAACATTTCAAAGATCTTAGGTAAAGTGAAGACTGATTTTGGAAGTACATGATATGTTTCTTCAATTTATTTCTGAGAATAGAGAGCAGTGGCCATGAGTAAAAGCAGAAATACCAGATGTTATCACAGAAATGCAGACGAGATGTGTGGAGAGATGGTACCCAGACAGTAATAACAAGTAGAGTGGTAAGAGTAATATTCTAGGTGTGTTGAAGGCACAAGCAGTAAGAATTAAGAAAAAGTACAGAAAATGAGACAAGTTGTGGTGGTTTGAATAAGAATGCCCTTCATAAGATGTAATTTAATGCTTAATCACCAGGGAGTGGAACTGTTTGAAAGGATTAGAAGAAGGATAAGGTGTGACCTTGTTGGAATAAATGTGCCACTGAGAATAAACTTTAAGGTATCAAAAGCCCATTCCATGACCAAGCCTTTTTCTGTCCCTGTCTCTTCTCTGTCTGTCTGTCTGTCTGCCTATCTGTCTGTCTGTCTGTCTATCTATCTATCTATTATCTGTCTTTCTACTTGTAAATCAGGACATAGCTTTCAATTATCTCTCTAGGAGAACACATGACAGCAATGCTCCCTGATACCATGATCCTTGCCATGATGACAATGGACTAATGTTTGAAATTGTAAGCAGGCCTCCAGATAAATGCTTTTTTGTTTTGTTTTGTTTTAATGAGTTGCTTTGGTCATGGTATCTCCTCACAGCAATAGAACTGCATAAAATACAAGTCAATGATAATATCAGGACTTTTTTCTGAACTTAAGAGATACCAACCAAAATGGGAATGAAACATAGGATGGATGTAGCACGATGACAAGGAAGCAAAGGTCATGATTTAGCTATATAAGGTATATTAGAACACTGGTCTTCATTGTAGATTTTGGAAGACAGGACCCAGCAATCAACAAACATTTAAAACTCATTAGTTTAGGAGATGTAAGTTCACAAAATTTACTTAAAATGTTTTGGATATTACTTCAAACCTTTAAAGGTTGTTTGAACTATTTGTATATTTAACAAGTTATATTAAGGCCAAGATCAAGTTGAACATATAATTAATTTTGTTTTATATGTAGCTTATATATGTTCTCTGAGAGCATTTTATATACTATTTTCAACCCATCCCTGTCATTTTTATTCAAATCTTTCACCTGAGATCAAATGTTGGAAATTATCCACTGCGTACTTAAATTTTTCCCAATTTTTAACACTACAGAGTTCCCCTTTTGGAGTATAAATGCTAACCATGTATGACAAACCAGAGGAAAGGAAGAATTTACCAAGATGATAAGGATAGCCAAAGAATATAAAATGTAAAGGTATAGCAACCTGGACTCCCCAATATTAAAAAATCTTAGGGAGAAATGAAGGAACTGGGAAAAGCTGGGGAGTGAAGAAATGACTGAACTGAAAATGATACAAGAAGTAACTAAGGAGTCACAAGCAGGAACTCAAGAATTCTGAATCCTGTAAGACAAGTGATAGCAGAAACAAGAAGAAATTGGCTGCAATATAAAAACATTACAGCTAAAAATGGAAGTAAAATGAAACTGAGAATTAAGTACTGCATTTAGGACTTCTTTTAAAGATATGTAAAATAGTCTGAGTAACCGCCCTTTATTAATTATAACTTATAGCAATTCTGGCTTTACTTAAAATTGTAACAATCTTGACAAGGATTTTGAAAATAGCTAGAATGCTGACCTGAAGATATTTCTACAAGATTGAATCGAGTTGATTTGTGTAAAGACAGTTCAGAGCTGTCAACTGATTTGATCAGTCATTTCCAATTCTGTTTAATTTTCACACTGTAGAAAGCTTGAAATGTATGTTTTCTGTTGCTGTGATCAATATCAGGACTAAAAGCAATGTAAAGAAGAAAGGGTCTACTGAAGTAGAGGGTTCCAGGAAGAGAGAGGTCATGACATGATGACAGAGGAAACACTGGCTTCTCACATATTTATCTGTATACAAAATGCAGAGAGAGAGAGAGAGAGAGAGAGAGAGAGAGAGAGAGAGAGAGAGAGAGAGAGAGCGCACTGATGAGACTACAAACCCTCAAAGCCCAGACCCAGTGACTTACTTCTCCCAGCAAGCCTCCTCCTTCTAAAAGCAATACAGTCCTCCCCAAATAGCACCACTAACTAGCAAAACTGAGCTTATGGGACATTTCTCATTCCAACCACTACATATTTCATTTATATAACTTTATAGTCAATTTCTTCATATTAGTAAGAAAGAACAGATGACATTTCAAATATGCGTTAAGCTTAATCCTAACTTTCTAAAGCTTTGTAAAATAGGACAAACTAGTAGCCATAGAGAGAAAGATTTCATAGGCTACAGACCTCGTTTTGCTTAATTTGAGCAGGAATGGTAGTTCGAGAAGAATGATCAATATATAAAGACTTAGCAGACATTATTTGTCATTGAAACTCTTTAAAATGCTAGAAATCTGTAGCACAACCTCAAAGCACAAGGGTGTTCCTAATTCTCAGATGTAGCTTTTGAGGTAGCAAATCTGACTCAAAAGATACAAGTTGGTTTAAGACATGCTGAGAAGCCATTATTTCTGGAAGCCATGTTGCCTCTGTAGTTCTCCTGGGATGGAGATTGCCTATCATGTTTCAGCAGTCAATTATCTACCTTCAAGTTATAACAAAATAAGTTGTGTGGTTTACCAAGGAAGTAGGTAGATTTTGACAAGTTCGATGAAAATATTAAAGGCAATAATGTCTGTCAAAAGGATACATCAAAAAATGTACTCTTAAATCAGATAGAAAGTTTCATTAGAAACGCTGTAAGCTTGTTTGGAAGTTCTAGCAGAGGAGCGCACATACTCTTATACCCTTGAACAAAGATCAGTCCTTCTCTATTGGGGAATGTCATCCTCTTTGACCTAATGCACAGCTTAGGGAGGGGTGCACATGGAGCGGTGAGGGAGGAAGCAGACACCTGCCTAGCCAGCCAGATCAGCCAAATCAATGGGATGACAGATATCTCAGCCAGATTTGGGGTACAGACCTAAGCAAAGAATTCTCCACTGAGGAATATCAATTGGCTGAAAAGTACCTAAAGAAATGTTCAACATCCTTTGTCATCAAGGAAATGCAAATCAAAACAACCCTGAGATTACACCTCACACCAGTCAGAATGGCTAAGATCAAAACACAGGTAACAGCAGATCCTGGCAAGGATGTGGACAAAGAAAAACACTCCTCCATTGTTGGTGGGATTGCAAGCTGGTACAACATCTCTGGAAATCAGTCTGGAGGTTCCTCAGAAAATTGGACATAGTACTACCTGAAGACCCAGCTATACTACTCCTTGGCATACACCCAAAAATGATCTAACATATAACAAGGACACATGCTCCACTATGTTCATAGCAGCCAGAAGCTCGAAAGAACCCAGATGTCCTTCAACAGAGGAATGGATCCAGAAAATGTGGTACATTTACACAGTGGAGTACTACTCAGCTATAAAAAGCAAAGGTTTCATAAAATTCTTAGGCAAATGGATGGAACTAGAAAATAGCATCCTGAGGGAGGTAACCGAATCACAAAAGAACACACATGATATGTACTCACTGATAAGTGGATATTAGGCCCATAACTCAGAATACCCAAGATTCAATTTATATACCATATGAAGCTCAAGAAGAAGGAAAACAAAAATGTGGACACTTCAGTCCTTCTTAGAAGGGGGAACAAAATACTCAAAAGAGGAAATACAGAGACAAAGTGTGGAACAGAGATTGAAGGAAAAGCCATGCAGAGACTGCCACACATGGGGATCCATCCAGCATGCAGTCACAAAACCCAGTCACTATTGGGGATGCAAAGAGATACATTCTGACAGGAGCCTGATATAGTTTTCTCCTAAGACACTCTGCCAGAGCCTGACAAATGCAGAGGGAGATGCTCACAGCCACCCATTGGACTGAAAACAGGGTCCCCAATGGAGGAGTTAGAGAAAGGACTGAGGTAACTGGGGGGTTTGCAACCCCTTAGGAAGAACAATAATATCAACCAGCCAGACCCCCCAGAGCTCCCAGAGACTAACCTACTAACCAAAGAGTACACATAGAGTGACCCATGGCTCCACCTGCAGATGTAGCAGAGGGTAGGCCTTGTCGGACATCAGTGGTAGGAGAGGCCCTTGGTCCTGTGAAGGTTCGATGTCCCAGTATAGGGGAATGCCAGGAGTCAGAAAGGATTGGGTAGGGGAGCACCTTCATGGAGTCAGGGATTTGGGGAGGGGATGGGGATTTTCCGGAGGGAAAGCTGGGAAGGGGGATAATATTTGAAATGTAGATAAGGAAAATATCCAATAAAATATGGAAAAAGATCTACGTTAAAAAAAGAAAGAAATGCTGTAAGCTGTGGGATTTATGGGTCTAAAAACAAAGAAAACAGCCTATGCCCACTCATGGTTATTAAAATGCCAAGGAAGAAGACTGCTCATGAGAATCTTGTCACTCTCTCCTGCATTCTAGGAACATGTTTTTCTATGAGAGGAACTGTCCCTGCTTTGAATGGCTAGTTTGGCTGCTTTCCATTCCAGCCCCTTCACTTGTAACAAGAACATTGATTCCACAATAATGTGGCTCACTGGCATAATGAGATGCTTTTACAATACCACAGAGGTTGCAGCACAATTGGGCATAAAGCATAGTGGACATATCACTTAAAGTAATTGTCAGTTAATACCCTTCTCATGAGCTTAGTACATAAGTCACATATGCTACACTCCTAAGAATATCTCTTTTTGCACATTACTTTTTTGACAACTACTGGTGTGTTCAATAAATATCCTTGGTTTGGTTTTCAAACTACAGAATATTAAATAAAATGTTATCATCTTTAACATCACAGAATAAAATTATGGAACATCCCAATTACAAGACCATACACAAAGCAATATACAGATACATATTTTTTAATATTAAATTTTCTAAAAAACAAAGTATGTATAAAAATATTCTGTATGAAGATTTATCTATACAATGTTTTATAGACTACTTTTTACACTTTTAACTAGTAGCTTCCTCACTTGTATATGCATGCTAATTGTTCAACAGTATTAGATGGAAAATTTTCACCAAGTTATTATCAATTGGCTATGGCAAAAATATTATTTAAGAAAGAGGTAATTTAATTAAAGAAACACTGTTCTGGATGTTCAGCTTCTTTTGAAAAATATTCCTTAAAAATATCTTCCTAAAAATAAAAATAAGTACAAAAGTTGAATTCTCATTAGTAATTAGAAGAATGGTAGATAATGATTATTCAATGAAAAGCCTAGTACTTAAGCAAGTGCAACCACAATTGGATTTCCAGCTTATCAGACACTAAAACACTAATCCTGAGGACATCACACTTTTATCTTGGGATATAGGAAAATCAATCTGGTACCATGACTGAAACTTTCTCCATGCTGGATATCCCTCAAAATGCCAGAATATACTGTGTAGGTTTTGGGGAGAGAATTGCTGTTAAATATCTTACTCAGCCATGGATGGAACTCATGACACTACTAACTATCCAAACAAGATGTGACCACTGCAGCAATAGTCAGAGATAGGATACACCCAACTCTCAGGAGAAAAGCTATTGATAAGAAGCTCAGGGAGAGGGAGTCTAGTTCAGTTCAGTCAGTTGGGAGTCACTGCAGTGAGTGTAGTGCAGTGGAGTTGAGTTCATTCATGAGTTCTTGAAGTTCAGGGAGGGTCAGCAGAGGCAATTGAAGCCACAGAATAAGAAGGAGTCAGAAGATTAGAGCAAACTGCCAGTTAGTTTGAAGCCAAGCAGGGCAATTCAGTGAGAAGCTGAGAGAAGACAGATTAAATTAGTGATCTTACAAAGGCAGTTGACTCAGAACAGCTGAGTTGAAACAACCAACCAGAGTTCAGAGAGAACGAAAAGGGGTCAGCTTATTCATCAGTAAACCTCTCAGGTGACAATTACATCAGGTGACTAAAAGATACCTTTACAAAAGCTTCTATAGGAAAATATTAATATAATGTAGCTACAAAGAAGAGTCAGTCAGTCAAGTGATTGTGGCATAAGCATGGGGATCTCTAAAGATCCCTAGGCTCAGTAGTATGTAACTGTCATCTAAGCACTGGACAGTTGCAGACTGGAGGCACCCTGTGTACTTGCTGCTTGATACTCAGTCTAGACAAATCAGTGAACTATGTTCATTGAGAGATTCTGACCTCAAAATATAAAGTGAAGACCAATGGTTGAAGAGGACACACATGAATAAAAAATAAGAACATAAATTATTTTATTTAATATGAAGAATTATAGAAAGATAATATGACTGTGAATACCCTATTCAGGGGAGGACCATGAATGTGCTAAAATCAGGATATATGTAATAAAATTACTATGATCTCTTGACCACACCAAAATCAGTCTACAATATGGAGATATATTGTAGATATGATGGAAGATACCAAAGGAAATCTCCTCCCACCAACAAATGAGACAGATGTTTCAACATATGGCAACAGCTGGATGTTCTGACTGGCACTTAAAGCCATTAGTATCTCAATTATAAATTCTCAGTTACTAAAATTAAACAGAAAGTACAAGATATTCACATGTGGCTGGGCCTCTGACAGTGATTCCACTTTTTTTCTTAGGTTCAAATGCCTTGGGACAAAAAAAAGTGCCTAAAATGAAAAAAAAATGTGAAAGGAGAAATAGGGTTATCTGGCTTGAAGGTGGGTGTCAGCATGAGTGGAAGGTAGCTCAGAGAGCACAATGGGGTTGATATGATTATAATGCTTTGTACATATACAACGATTGTCATAAATAATTAACAAGTAAAGGGACAAAAAGACAGCAGCCTGGATAATTCCCTGCCATGGTTTAATTCTTCCCTCTGACTTCAGTTTTTTGTCTTTCTTTATAATACATTCCTAGTTGTGAAATTCTAAAAGCACAAAAACATATGTGAATTTATTTCTGGGTACTGTAGTCACTCGAGTGATGAAAAAACAGTTTTCAGATAATAGCTAGGTAACATTCTTTAATTAGTAGAACCCATTGGACTTCTGGCTATTGCTCTTGGAAATGTGTAAATATAACTGAATCTTTAAAAATCTCCAAATATCATGTAAATATTTATTTAATGTGCAAAGTTCCACTCCTTCTTAAAAGGGGGAACAAAAGTATTCATAGGACAGGATAGGGAGGAGTAGAGACTGAAGGAACAGCCATTCAGAGCCTGCCCCACATGTGGCCCATATATATATACAGCCACCAAAACTATATAAGATGGATGAAGAGAAGAAGCTCATGCTGAAAGGGACCGGATATAGATCTCTCCTGAGAGATTCAACCAGAATTTGTCAAGTACAGGCAAATGCTAACAGCAAACCACTGAACTGAGAAGAGGACCCCCTTTGGGGGAATTAGAGAAAGGATTGAAAGAGCTGAAGGGGCTTGCAATCCCATAAGAATCTCGAGACCCCATATGTACAACAATGCCAAGCAACCAGAGCTTCCAGGGACTAAGCCACTACCTAAAGACTATACATGGACTGACCCTGGACTCTGACCTCATAGGTAGCAATGAATATCCTAGTAAGAACACCAGTGGAAGGGGAAGCCCTGGGTCCTGCTAAGACTGAACCCCCAGTGAACTAGACTGTTGGGGGAAGGGCAGCAATGGGGGGAGGGTTGGGAGGGGAACACCCATAAGGAAAGGGAGGGGGGAGGGGGATGTTTCCCCGGAAACCGGGAAAGGGAATAACACTCGAAATGTATATAAGAAATACTCAAGTTAATAAAAAAATATTAAAAAAAAAAGAATAACAATGCCAACCAACCAGAGCTTCCAGGGACTAAACCACTACAGAAAGACTATACATGGACTGACCCAGGGCTTCAACCTTGTTAGGTACCAGTGGAAGGGAAAGCCCTTGGTCCTACCAAGGTTGGACCCCCAGTGCAGGGGACTGTCAGTGGGTGCAGTAAGGGGGGGGGGTGGATGGGGAGAACACCCTTATAGGGAAGGGGGAGTGTTAGGGGGCTTATGGACAGGAAACCAGGAAAGGGAATAACATTTGAAATGTAAATAAAGGAATAGAGCAAATAAAAAAATCTTAAAGCTAATTCACACAACCTTAAATTTTTCAGCTGTTTTTCTGCCCCCGCTATTCAGTTATAGATCTCTAATGCCTATACCTCTTCTTTTACATAGTATATATAATTAGGATATCAAACCTGAATATTCAAACTTTAAGTATGATACTCTAGATGGCATTAATTAGATATAATCTATTAAAAGAGAAGGTGACTACAACTTATGAGATTTTATGTTTCTTATGTCAATTATACTGCAATAATTAATAATTTTCCAACCCTAATGCTGTCTTAAAATATTTACATATTCTCAATGGAAACAATTGTACATTTATATCATAGAATGAGGAGTATTTCTGTCTCTTCTTGTTTCATTTGAGACTCATGCCATGCGAATGAAAAGATATTAACCTGACTTACTTCTACTCTTTGGATTATCTCAGTCTTGTCTATATTTGACATTCTAAGAACTGAAAAGCACAGTCACAATGTAGTTGAAGACAAAAGTGGAAAAACAGCTTGATCGTTACTTTATCCTACCTAATGAACAACTCAAGGCATCCTTAATTTTCTCAGACACATGCTCCTCTTTCCTTATTGATAATTAGCACTTGAAAATCATTTCTAGAAAAAAGGCCACTGTCAAATTAACAACAAAATCTACATTAAAACATTATATGTCACTGTAAATGTGTAACCTCTATGTAAAAGTGAGGTCAGTTGTATTATGGAAAGATTGGAGGATTTCACTTTATAAGTATATGTCTGTGTGTTTATGTTGCTTTAATGTATTTGTTCATAACACTTTAGAGTTCTGTGAATTACAGATTCTCTTTAACATTGAATACCAAACAAATGGAGATTTATGATCAATCTGTTGCAAAGGTGTTATTTTATGATACTTCTCATATCAAGAAATAATTATCTTATATATAACTGTAAAAGCCAGGTAGTTTGAGACTTTATTCCAAAGTAAGCAGAGGATGTTTCACTTTTTATAAGGCAAATGCATGAATCTCTCATAAAACTAACTTAAATTTATGTTCAAAGGTTTAATATTCCTGTTATCTGTATTTAAACCCAGTGAAATGATGTATCATTAAACTCTACAAAAATATTTCAGTTTATACCAGGAGATAAAGCCAAAACCCAAAAGCCTTTCCTACACTGTTCCATTATGCCTAATCTTGTAGTTTCTTCTAAATGTCACATAATTTTTATAGTTGTTGACTATATACCAAAGCACTATATAATATGATTACATACATAAATTATGTGATCTTGCCTATAGTATGATATTAAAATGTGCTCATTTGTGATGTATATAAGCTAAAACTTACGTCTTAATGAAGATGACCCAAGTATACCTAGCTGCCACATACTGAGGCTGAAGGTGATAGATTTGTTATGTTAAGTTTCACGGGATTGGAATTCAACAAAAAGGTCAGCTGCTAAGCACACCTGTAAGGGATTTTTTGATCAGATTATTCAAAATGGGAAAACACATTGGAAAATGTTTGTGACATCTCCTTGTGGTAGCCCAGATAAAAAGAGATCAGAAGGAAAAATTCATTTTGTTGCCTCTTTGCCTTTGTTTCGCTGACAAGTTCATATGTACAGTACCTGCCACCACTGCTACTACAACCTTTTCCTGTTAGTTCAACCTAGCATTCTGTACGTTCTAAAGTGAACTAAAGACTCATGGCTCTCCAGGAATCCTCCTGGCCTTCAGCAACAGACCAGAGCTGCTGAAGCATCCCTCCTTGTAGACTGAGCATCTACTAGGCTCTCAGCCTGCCCAGTGTCAGGAGAGCCATCTTTGGATTACTCATATTCTATAAGCCAGTCTAACAAGTTCCCTTTTAATATGTATTCATTCTGTTTGATTCTTTTCTCTAGAGAATATTTACTAAATCCACTGACTGAACCACAAGGTGGAACAACTCTGAATCCCTGCATCACCTTGGAATCTTCATGTATGAGAACTTATCTATTATAGGAGATGCTTGTATATGCCTATAAATCCCAACATTCAAGAGCTTAGACAGTGGCATGAGTTATGTCCAGTATAGTGTGAGGTAGCTGCCACATGAGTAAAGAAAGATGCGGCATGCCTGTATGACCAGTGGGTGGACCCCATGAATTACCTGCAATAAACAAGATTATAGTAGGATAAAAAGGAGAATTTTTAAAGAAATGATGCACAACTCATGTAATTTATGACAGTATGAACATTAGTAACTCAAAATATATCTTACAATAATAAAAGTTCAAATTAGAAAAAAGGTTTCTTAAGTTTCAGATCACAAATTTTATATAAGAAAAAAATACTTTCAAAAGCACAACTTTAGAGAAGGTTTAAAAGTCATCCTGAATACCCACAATCCTTCTCTGTCCTCTATGTTCCTTTACAATAGAACATAAAGAGGTCCTCCAGGTGCCTATCAGTTACCAAGAACCGAATAAGTCACACACAACTTAGCAAAGGTAACGTGGGCATAAATGGCTTAAAAAGAAAAACCAATCCACTTTCCATAGCATCATCTAAAAGTTGAATTACACTTATATAGAACAATGAAAAATGAGTACAAAATATGAAAGAATAGGCAGGAATTTGATTAACCAGAATAATAAAAAAAGCAGAGAATCTTTTGAGAAGAACAAGATCCAAAGCAAAATAATGCAAAGGTGATTAATACACAGTAACGTGAGATGGGATGGTGAAAAACAGGTTTATATAATGATTATGAACAGAAATTAGAAATTAAGCAAAATATAATTTTGGTTTTTTTTTTGAGACAAAATATCATATAGCCCAGGCTACCTTTGAACTCACTGTGTCAGAGGATGGCCTTGAACATCTGATTCTCTTGCCACCTCCCTTCTAAGTCCTGAAAATACAGGAGTATGCCCCTTTATACAGTTTAAGATGTATAAGGGATAGGGGGCTGGGGATTTAGCTCAGTGGTAGAGCACTTACCTAGGAAGCACAAGGCCCTGGGTTCAGTCCCCAGCTCCAAAAAAAAAAAAAAAAAAAAAAAAAAAGAACCAAAAAAAAAAAGAAGTATAAGGGATAGAACCTAGGTTTTCTTCATGCTTAGTAAATTCTCTACCAACTGAGCCACATCCCTGGTCCCTCTCATTTCACAAAACACAGGTATATGCTGGCCTCTGTTGTCCATTGTTTCTCTTCAGGTTAGATGGACTGGTTATCTTCCTAAGATATTCCTACCAAGAATTTAAGCTGGCCAAAGTCAATTGTTTTAAAAAAAAACTCTGCTTGTAGGGCTCTACCAAACCTTTCAGAGGATCATAATGTCAAAAGGAATGATTAAATGTCAAATGCATGTCTCAGAGAACAGTTGACTTTAAGATATGAATTAAAACTAGTTATTGATTTAAGAATTTAGTGTAGGTTTTGAAATAAGAGATTTCAAGGATTCTTTCCTCTTCCAATATACCCAATTCTTCATTATTAGAAGTAGGTAGTGGGGCGTTTATAATAACAACAAGCAACACCTTTATGAAAAACTAAGAAAGACAAGGAAGCCTGTTGTTTCCTCCTAATCTCTCACTTTCCCACTTCCTATCACTTCAAAGACAAACTCAAAGTCAGATACAATGGAAAGTGGCTCAAGGCTTTTAATCTCAACCCACCCCTGAGAGCCTCCTTCCTCCAGCAACACTGAACCATCTAAATCTCCCAAAATATAGTTACCATGTGTTTAAAGACCTACACTCAAGATTATATGGGACATTTCTCATTCAAACTACCACATTGCCTTCCCACTTGTCTCTCAAAGAAACATTTCTTTCTACCAAATGGATAGCAGGACAAGTACAACATTAGGACAAAAATCTAGTGATACAAAAGTGAACTTGAGCTAGGTTCAGAATCTATTAGCTTTTCAAATGGAAGAAAGGTTAGAAAGACACCATGAATCATAACTAAATGCAGGAGTATTAGACAGTAAGCCTGAAAGATCTTCAAATATCAGTTAGACTGTTTTCTATTGAGCAGTGATTGTAGATTTTGAAGATGTTAATTCAGTTGATTTATTCATAGTGTGAATATGTGATCAATCCAGTGTGACTTGTGCAGATCAAGAAAGAAAAATCAGTGAGTGTCTATCATGCGTGTCCTTTTGAGTCAGAGTTACCTCATTCAGGATATTTTCTGATTCCATCCATTTGCCTGCAAAACTCATGGTGGTCTCATTCTTAATAACTGAGTAGTATTACACTATGTAAATAAACCACATTTTCTGTATCTATTCTTCCATTAAGAGACATCTGGGATCTTTCCAGCTTCCAGCTATTATAAATAAGGCTACTAAAAACATAGTGGAGCATGTGCCCTTGTTATGTGTTGGAGCATCTTTTGGGTATATGCTCAGGAGTAATATAGCTGGGTCTTCAAGTGGAACTATTTCCAATTTTCTCAGGTACCACCAGATTGTTTTCGGTTTTTTTTGTTTGTTTTGAACTTTTTATTTTTTATTATTTTAGCTATTCTTTAAAAATTTACTTAAAAATTTAAGTTTAACATACAAAGTAAAGGGTTGCACATTCATACATAATTGTCTTCTTACCCATGTATCAATATTAATTCCTTTTTAAAAAATTTTTTCATTTAGGTTATGTTACTTGGGCTTGAACCCAAGGCCTAATAAATAATAGACAAATTCTATTACTTTGTTACATTCTGAAGCTAATGATATACTATTTTAAAATTACATGTTTATATACAAATCTTTTCATATATTGACAAAACACCAAATACATTTCTAGATACTGTGGATATAATAGTGCTCACAAAGGCAGTGGGGTGGGTGTAGTTCTTACACGTCTTTCTTTTTTTCTTCTTCTCTCTCTTTTTTAAATTTTTTTTTTACATTTTATTTATTTTTTTATTAACTTGAGTATTTCTTATATACATTTCGAGTGTTATTCCCTTTCCCAGTATCCGGGCAAACATCCCCCTCCCCCCTCCCCTTCCTTATGGGTGTTCTCCTCCCAACCCTCCCCCCATTGCCGCCCTCCCCCCAAAAATCTAGTTCACTGGGGGTTCAGTCTTAGCAGGACCCAGGGCTTCCCCTTCCACTGGTGCTCTTACTAGGATATTCATTGCTACCTATGAGGTCAGAGTCCAGGGTCAGTCCATGTATAGTCTTTAGGTAGTGGCTTAGTCCCTGGAAGCTCTGGTTGCTTGGCATTGTTGTACATATGGGGTCTTGAGCCCCTTCAAGCTCTTCCAGTTCTTTCTCTGATTCCTTCAACGGGGGTCCTATTCTCAGTTCAGTGGTTTGCTTTTCCATAGTGGTTGTAGAAGTTAAGAATCCCACAAACAATGGAGGAGTGTTCCTCTTTCTCCACATCCTCACCAGTATCTGCTATCATCTGGATTTTTTTTTTTATCTTAGCCATTCTGACTAATATGAGGTGGAATCTCAGGGTTATTTTATTTGCATTTCGCTGATGACTAAGGATCTTATACACTTATTCAAATGCTTCGCAGTCATTGGAGATTCCTTAGAGGATAATTCTTTGTTTAGCTCTGTACCCCATTTTTAAAAATGGTTATTTGTTTCTCTGGAGTCTAACTTCTTGAATTCTTTGTATATTTTGGATATTAGCCCTCTATTGGATGTAGAGTTCATAAAGATCTTTTTCCTATAATTTGCTGTTTTGTCCATTGACAGTGTCCTTTGACTTCCAGAAGCATTTCAATTTTATGAGGTCATAATACCCATGATACAACTCACAGATTATTTGAATCTAAATAAGAAGGAATGCTAAGGTGGTGAGGTTGGAGTTGGTGGGTGGGTGGGTGGGGAAACACCCTCATAGAAGAAAGGGGAAGGGGATGGGATAAAGGTTTCCTGGGTTGCACACACCCAGGAAAGGGGGTGTGCAAAGGGTAAACCAGAAAGGGGGACTACATTTGAAATGTAAATAAAATATCCAATAAAAAGGAAGAAAAATCTATCCATAAATTTGTTTCCCATCTTCCCAACCACTGTGAATTACACTTTACACTGGTAGTAGAAATCTTGCTATCTTATTTAATCCTGAATTTTTAATTTTATAGTATCGGTAAGAGGCTTCAGAGACATGATACTTTATTATATACCTCAAAGAAAGAAATGGTGTGTTCTAGCTCTGTGGAAAAGAAAATTAAATCTCGTGATATTCAAGAAGAGCAATTTGTAAAACTACTGTAAAAGCACCTACAAGGGTTCCTATACTGGCAACTCTATCCAGGTCACTTGGAGCTTGGGAGTATGCTTTTGCCTCATATTCCTCCCTTTAGTTTGTCCCTAAATTGTCAAATTAAACATTTTGTAATTTGGGTAAGTTAGGACCTTAAGTAATAGTAAAAGCAGTTTTAACATTGTTATTTAGTAGAATATCTGAAAAAAAATCACATAAAGAAGCTTCTATTATTAGATGCCTCTATGCCTTTTTATTTTAATCTGCTTTAACAGACCTCATATGTAGATGAAGGGGGATGTATATTGGTGGGTGTTATGTAAAATATGAATCTACCAATGAATGTGAACATTATTTTATGTCATTATACCTATTCAAGTGATTACCTGTCAAACGAATATATTCATTTTTCCAAACTCAAGAACAAATAGGTACACATATTCAGCATTTGTTGAAAGTCTCTCTGTTTTTCAAGTCTACCTCCTAAGACTGTCTTGTAGAAAACTATGCTTACTGAAATAAGTCTCTTGCATATGATTCATTAAGGGAAGACAACTATAATCTTGTAGTTCCAAAAGACTTTGTCAAAATTTCTGTCTTTAAATAGTATGTCAGTCCCAAACTGGATTTTGTGCAGAGATGTGCAGCATATAAGAAAAAAATACCTGATGTCAAGATACAGAAAGATAAAAACAAAAATGAAAATTGTGAACTAAGTGTATAACCTGAAAGCCTACAGACTGGAAATCATATACTTCTGCAGCAGCTGGGAGTTCTATGTCATAGAAGGGTGGCCTGAAAACCTTGGTTGAATATCACACAATGCATCAGACTTAGGAAAGCATAAGACAAGTATTAGTATATCTAGAGGAAATAAATACACAATCTTTCATGAAACTTTTGTTCATTGTCTCAGCTTTTATTACATGTTGAGTCTAACAGTCAAATAACTGATTACTAATTTACAAATCAATGTTTTAAGAACTTTAGTTATATAAATTCATTATAAATTCCAATATATGATTTATTGGCAATATAGCAAGAAAATATTATTTTCAGTGTTTAGTATTCCCCCTGATTATCAAAATTTAAAATGAAAAATACAAAATCATGAATCCAATTTTAATAATCTTCATATTATGTGTTTCTTTTCTCTGCAGATGAAACTTTGAACCAACTTTTAGCCATTTAACTGGTCACAAGTGTGTTTTCTACTATACACAACAAATAAAATACTATATTGTTAATAAAGTTTGATAAAAGTATATTTAAAGACATACACCATAACTTGTACTCCTTCCAGCACACTCTCTCTCTCTCTCTCTCTCTCTCTCTCTCTCTCTCTCTCTCTCTCTCTCACTTTCCCTCACTACTGGTGTGCATGTGTGTGTGTGTGTGTGTGTGTGTGTGTGTGTGTGTGTGTATGTGTGTGTGTGTGTGTTTATATAGAACTGTAAATTGGGCATTATTTATTCATGAGTACATAATTCATGTTTTCTCCACTCTTCATTAAAAAAAGGAATTTTGATCATCTTTAATAAAGGTCATTATTTTATGACATTTGGCCTTGATAGATGTCCCCTGTTCTGTTGAGGAATGAGAGTGTCATAGTGTGTAGGTAAGATGTTTGCTTGTTTGTGCTCTGCTGAGGTTACAGGAATCCTTTATTTGAAGGAAGATATTGTTTGTGTCTTGTGTGTGACTCCAGGCTGCACAGTGCCATTAGACAGTCCACACGCCTGCCTCCAACTTGCTTCCTTTTCTCCTCACTCAGATCTATCCTCCACATGTGTATTCTTACATGCTGTTGTAGTTTCTTGGCCGTGTTCCTCTTAGTTCTCAGAATGGATTTCTGAAGGTCAAGTTGGCAGAGTAAAAGTCACTGAGAAGACAGAGAGCAAGTGTCCATCTGAGACGGTGTCTGAGACCATGAAATAACAACTCTGAAACAGTTTTGTCTTTCAAAGGGCTCCCTTTTGCTTATGAAGTATTCCTTTGAAATAGCACAAGAAAAGTTTCATTTTATTTTTCTCTTCCAGGTTTGACCTAAACCCCAGACACCAATGTGGATCCATTTTTTCCTTTAGGTTTTTAACTTGCTGTGAAGTAAGTCTAATAAAAAAATCAAAATTCTGCTTGAATTGTCAAAAAAAAAATCTTAGGGCAACAGATCGCTTGAAAATCTTCTCTACTTTGCTTTGGCACAATGGATGGAAGGTAGAATTACAACCAGGAAAAATTTTATCTTTATTACTTCAACAGCTACTTAACATTAAAGCTGTCATTTTTCTTGACTTTTAAAGTAATGATAGGTATCATATAGACAGCTTAAATCTAAAATGCATCCCATTGGCTCAAATTTTGAATGTTTGATCCCCAGTTGGTAGAACTATTTTGAGAAGTTCTTAAAACTGAAGGAGGTAGCACCTAGCTAGACAAAGTGAGTATTCAAGGTACAGCCCTGGAGATTTGCTTTCCCTGGCCACTTTCTGCAGTTTTTGCTTCCTGGTCTACAGTAATGTGACCTGACCCAACCTACCGTGCCTTCTCTACCACACTGACTGAGCCCTTTGAAAACATGAACCCAAATAAATCTTTCATGTTTTCAGGATTTTGCCACTTGAAAAGTAAGTCATAAAAGTTATACTATAGACTTCTCATAAAAATCATTGTGATAGATAATGTCTATCTTTGAATCCACCTTGTAAATGCCACCTGACAATAGGTGCTGGTAATTAAATCTGACTTCTTTACAAGAAGAGAAGAACACATAGACCACCTCTTCAGCTGGTATATTTATTGTTAACTTATTAATTTCAGTGTGTTTCATACTTCTGTGAACTCTTTTGAGTACAA
Source organism: Rattus norvegicus (assembly GCF_021556685.1). Taxonomy (NCBI): domain Eukaryota; kingdom Metazoa; phylum Chordata; class Mammalia; order Rodentia; family Muridae; genus Rattus; species Rattus norvegicus. Next base: position 84,123,521 of record NC_141539.1, on the reverse strand, counting down.
TGGGAAAAGTAGATCATGTTTATAAAAAAATCTCATTTAACATACACTGCCTGCACAACAATTATATCTATTTTAACTTTTCAGTTAAGGACAAGGAAATTGATCTTTTAGAAGGTAAGTACCTCACTGATCAAAACATCAAGAACTTAAGTTTATACATGAGAACATTTCATACACTTAGTGTGGCATTCTGCTAAAACAAGAGTTCAGTTACTGATAGTGCATGACTTTGCTCTGCTCCAATGAGAGATTAAATTGGGGAGGTTCAGACAATACTTCCAAAATCACTTTTCCCTCCACAGGTCTAGTAGGTTTCCAAGACTCATAGCCCTTGGTGGCAAAATAAAAGCCTGAGTAAATTGTCCTAGTGCACACTTGTAATACTGAACTCATAAAAGTTGAGTTGACAACACCATGTGTTCAAGACCCACCTGTACCACAGAATAAAATCCTATCTCCGTGTTCTTTTTTATGTTCTTATATAGTGTTAACAATTAAAAATGTGTTTATTGAAACTTCTACATTAACCTGAAATGTTGGTCTTCTATAGTAGTAATTTATCAAATTGTAAACTTGATAAATGTAGAGAGTTGTAAGTTTGTTAGAAATAGGTGAGATCTCCACAAATTAAATTTTTAAAAACTACTTGAGTTTATGAAGCTAGTCTGTGTGTCTTTTCCATTTGATCATTACTTCCATTTTTTGTCTATGCTTCAAACAATAGTTGCTCTTTTGAACTGGTGGCACACAATCCAGAAGTCCCAGGGCTTTCTGTATAGAAATTTTACCTAATGTTGTATATTCTATCCTTTGACCTGGGAGAGACTTACCTGTGAATGACATATACCTTGGATTCATCAAACCAGCCCACCATAAGCCCACCACTCACAGACCCACACACTGCAGGCCCCACACTAAAGACCTACCATATAAAGAACCAATATTAGCACAGGCCTACCACAACACAGGCTCACGATACCCCAGAACCTCCCTCTTTCCTTCCCTCCCTATTTTCCTTCCTTCTATTATTTATTTAATGTTTCATTTTTAAAATTCTTTCTTTAATCTCTGCAAATTGTCACAAGGTTCATGCCTGGAGTTTGCCATCTTTCTCTTCTCACCAACTAGTCCTCTGAGATTTGATTGGCCCATATGTGCACTATGATTGCCACCTAGATGAAGGCAAACTGTGTGGAACACCAGATTCTTTATCCTTCTCTTTCTGTCCACCAGCTTCTGTTGTTACATATCTAAAGAATGGCTCATGGCAGTAAGCCAAATCAGAGAAGCAGCGTAATAGCTCTCTTCCTCCTGCACAATTCTACATCCAGTGCTTGCACAATAAACCTCCACCTCAGTATCATTTGAAGCATCCTATCTCCCTTCAATCCTGAGACACTGAAACAGTTACCCCTTGCTCACCAGATGGAATAAATGTAGAAAATAAATGGTAGCATCTTCAACATCAGATGTAGTCTGCAGCCACCAAAACGGCTTCAGGTAAACTGGCAGTCACACAGCACTCTTCAGTTCTTTTCCTGGAAGGGGACAGGAAAGGGCTACAAATCCCATCTAACTGTGAACCATAACAACAAAGAGTCACTTATTTTGAAAAAACTAAATTAGAAGTATAAGTTTAGGTTTAGCACAGACTAACAGCCTCTACTGTCAGAACTTACTGAATTATTCTTCTGGATGCCTTCAATAGGGCTCTACGATCTTGTCTTTGTGTAATTTTTATAATTTAGTCTCTGCTTTATCTTGAGGCCAGTCTTTTTTTCTTTCCAGGAGCAACATCTTCCTCTCAGACATAACTGTTTTATCTTATATTTCCCTTCCTTCTTTTTGCTTTGAAGATTGACTTTATATGCTTCAATTATTTCTCCCCATTTTATGAGGCTTCTCATGACTCTGGAGATGCACAATCAGCTTCCTTTGTCTGAACTCCTATAGAATTTATACTTGGCTCTGCATCCTTTTGACGCTTACTTTTTCAACTCTTAGCTGTTTCTTGCTCATTTGGCCAGCAGTGTCTTGTGTGTTATGTACATACAATGTTTGAATGTACATTCATATTTTTGAATGAATAAACTTTTCTGTAAGCCAAGGAAAACTGATACCAACAGGAAAAGTAGACTCCTAGTGCATAACTTTCAGCAACATCAGTAAAGATGATAGCACAAGGCCTTAGTTTTAAAACTAGAGATAGGAAAAAAACACTGAGAAGAACAATGAAACCATTTATCAGTTAATTAAATTCTGAAATCCATCATTTTTATATGCATGCAATGTCCCTGCTTCTATTCTAAGTTCAAGTGTATGAATGTCAATGCTGAATTCCAATTGAGCCTTTGTGAATGAGTAACTAGCTCAAGGTTGGAAGGAGATTAAGCATTCTGCCTATGAGCGTCACAGTTAGTATCCTGGAAATTGTAGGAATGACTAAAGGTCACTTGAGCATCCCAGAATTTGCATGTTTTCAGCTTCTGGGAATATGATCCTACATCATAATGCCACTCTAATAACTGCTTATTTTAAAAACTAAGAACTATATGACCGTAGTAAATGAAATTCCTTCCAGAATTTTTACCTAAAGAACAAAAGAATGTAACAAAAGTGACAGACACCAAGAATTTTTATATTAATATTGATAGCAAAGTCTATTTTAAGTGACAAGATCCTATAAATGATATGTATGAATCCGTGCTTTCGTTTATGTTGATTTGCATTCACAAATAGGTGTTTGTATTTATTTAAATAAGCTAATACTGATTAACTGGCTTTTCATAAAATTGAGTGGTCTCCATTCAGGAAATGTCATAGAACTAGTATCTACACACTCACTTACATTAGTGTATAAGTGTATGTTTGTAGGCATAAACTGTGGTCTCAATGTCTACATTATATTGTTGGTACTTTAAGAACCATATTATACAGAAAGTATACAGTTATGATTAATATCATCAATATCCCCAAAAGCTCACGTGTTGATATCTTTTTTTTCTACAGATGATGGTGTTATTGGGTCATGATGGGGACCAGTTAGAGAAAGTAGGTTATTGGCAGTAAATCCTTGACAGATATATTATGTTCTCTGCTTTCCCCTTTCTTTGGGCTTCTTTGAGATGAACAGATTTTCTATGCCAGGTGATCTCTCTGTGATGCTGTGCCTTGCCACAGATCCAAAGTGACTGGGTCAGATAATCATGTATTAAAACTTTTAAAATGATCAGAGAGTAGACCTATATTCTTCATAGGTTCATTATTGCAGTTATTTTGTCACAGCAACAGAAATATAATATCATAATTACTTTTCTACTGTTCTAAAGGGACATCATGACAAAGAAAACTTATTTTTTAAAAGAAGAATTCAGTTGATGGCTTGCTTACAGATTCAGAGAGTGAATCCATGATCATCATGGTAGGGAGCATGCCAACAAGAAGGTAGACACAACACTGACAGCAACAACTGATAGCTTGCATCTTATTTAAGAGTTAGATGCAGAGAGAGAGAGAGAGAGAGAGAGAGAGAGAGAGAGAGAGAGAGAGAGGCTGGACTAGGCATGGGCTGATGAAATATCAAAGCCCATTTCAAGTGGCACACCTCTTTCAACAAGACCATACCTCCAAATTCCTTCCAAAACATTCCACCAACTAGGAATCAGGCATTCAAATAAATGAGCCAATAGGGGCTATTACCATTCAAACCACCACATTCCACTCCTAGGCTTCCATAGACTTGTAGGAATATCATAAAATCCATTTAATCCAATTTCAGGAGTCTCCGTAATCTTTCACAATCTCAAGACTGTTTAAAAAAATCCCAAATTCAAAGACTCATCTAAGGACAAAGGATATCTCTTAAGGATAAACGCCTGTAAAAGCAAAATGCAAATTATATACTTTCAGCATACAATGGCCGGAGCTGTATGTTACCACTCCAAAAGGAAGGAAAGTGGCAAAGTGAGGACATATTGGATCACATCTAACATACTTTTGTTTGTCCCCTCTAGGAAAATGATTTCTTTCAAACTTTCTTGAGTCTAATTTTAAGAATGAGGGTAACTCCAAATCCACTTCTTCTAAGAGCAAAATTTCTAAAAGACTAATGTAGATACTATAAAATTTTACTATTTATTTTTATTAATTTTATACGAATTTACAGTCATTCAAAATGGGACATTATCAGCAATTTAAAAAGCAAGAACTGTTGATGCTCTGCCTCTATACTCTGATTCTTATCCTGTAAGAATAAGAGCTGCTGGTACAATACAAGATAGTAAAAATATTTCCTGCATGCAAATTTCATCCTGTGGAATTTGATGCCATTGAGCATTGGATTTATATGTAGAATAAGGAAAGCCTACTCTTTTGTAGCCCAGAGATGGAATGAGAAACATCTTAGACTCTCATCTTCATCTATATCTGTCCTAAGTGTTACACAAACACGCTGCTTTTAACCTTTGTGATCTAGAAGTAGCCCTGTACTTGAAGCTCATTTATTTGAAGTGTAAACATGTGGAGTTAATAGTCCTATGTCTTCCTGACACCTTGAAACATGACCTAAGGACTTAAGGCAGTCTACAGCACCAAGAACATTTACATTAGTGTAATTAATTTACACAGATTACTACAAACCTTTATATTTAGCTACTCCAATTTTTCATATGTATTTCTATTGGGAGATAGTAGCTTTTCACAGGAACACTGAGCAATGTAGGTTCATTTCTCTCTAGCTCCAGGAGAATTGAATGTCTCTGCTCTCTCTAGGAACCTCACTTAAGAACATGTGCATATGCATGCAATTTAAAGCAAAATAATCTTGAAAAAATAAAAGTAAAGAAATATATCACTATATGGTTTCTTTTGTACTCCACCACATGTTTTAACCTTTATCAGTTCTGATGTAAAAGGAAGCTCCATGTTTCTGTATGTCATAAGTTCAAGTACACCACACTGCACTGTCTAATACAGGCAGGCCAGTGGAGCATCTAATCTGCTAATCAGTGACAAGTCATCCTCACTGTAACAGCACATCTTTGCCCATTTAAGACTATAACAAAAAAAGAGCAAACCACCTTTCTTGACTACTAAGATTGTCATAATGTCTGTTCTTGTCAAAAAAAAGTCTTAATTATTGTTATATTCCCTGAACAGTTTAGAAAGACATAGTCATGATATTTTTCTAGCTAATGACTTTGAACTATTTTATACTGACCATTATATGGAAGTGAAAAGATCCACTGGATAAGTTACATGCTACCTGGTTCTTATGCTCTGTCAAATAAGAACAGACAATGCAACATAACCCTTTATTTTATCTGGAAGAACAAGGCAAAATTATACCAGATAACTGTCTCAGATACACTAATAACACCATCGAAGCACTGGGGATCATAGATCCTAAAATAGTGTCAACAAATTTGTACGATAGTTTTTGGATACCAATAAAAGTACCATTTATTGAAAATTCAACTACATAAAAAATGTTAGTAGGAAATTGTAAGACAATCGCCTTAAGCAAGCTCATGCCTTTTCCTTCTTACACATCAATACTGAGCCTTCCTCGCCACAGAGACATGAGAAAAGTTAAAAATAAAACTTAAAATCAAACCTGTACTCAGGCACTAGGTTACCCAGAAAATCACCTAGAACACTGGATTTCTATCATCAACTCTATATTTAAGTATATAGTAGGATATCTTTTTTTTAAGAAGAAGGGGAGAAAGAGAGAGAATGAATAGCATTAATCTGTATGCATTTTGAGAATCTTAATTCAGGGTGATGAGCCTTTTCAGAGAGCAGACCTAAAAGAGCCACTTCTGAGTGGCAAGAAATTTCTAGCATTCACAGGGGTCACACCAGAAATCTCAAGATCCAAAGATATGAAACAACAGAGAAGTGGTCTAACTGACCTATGCCTTTGATCCCAAATAGGAGATTCTGTAATTGTGTGATGAATTGACTCTCTGCTCCTTAATAGAAGTGTTTAAACATAATGGGTAAGACAATAGTCAAAGTTAAATGGAAACAAGTGGATGAAGAATATTTCTAAAAAAAAGCTTCATGTTACGATGTTTTAAAGTAGAAAGCACATAGTTTTACATGTACAACAGTTTAAATGTACAGGGGTTCTCACAAGCTAATAATTTGAGCCCTGTAATATGAAAGCACATATATCAGTCTAAATCATGCAGCCTTTAAAACTATATGAAATATCATTTTGCCTGATGCCATTGTTATTACAGCTAAAGAAATATGTATCTCTTTTTCTTCCTAAATTCTTTGACCTACTCCAATACTTTATATGGTATTAAACAATAAAAAAGTTCAGAAGCACAAGAGATTGACTTAGTTTGTCCAATAACTTCTTGTCATGTGTATATTTCCTGCTTAGATTATTGTCAACTTATCCCAAGCTAGAGTTATCTGGTCAGAGTAACCTTGTTCAACATAACACCTCCATTAGGTTGCCTAAAGGAGAGAGGAAAGTGAGCAAGACTTAAATAACAAACCAGTGAACAATATTCTATGTTCTCTGATTCAGTTTCTGCCTCCACATTCTTCACCTTGAATTTATCCTGTGACTTCTATCAGTGGACACATTGTGGCCAGAGTTATAAGATAAAATACTTTCCTCCCCAAGTAGCTTTTGGTTAAGATATTTTATCACAGCAATGGAAAAATTAAGACGTAAATCAGTACCAGGAATAAGGTATTGCTGTGTTCCTGGAGAAAGATTGTACAAGGAGTTTAGAATTTTTATCCTGAAAAAAATTTTTAGTTTTTTGGAGCTTAATGTAGGGAGTTGGAAGAAAATGCTGAGAATAATACAATTGATGGAGGTCCAGCTTGTGGTATACGTTTCCTCAGGGTCAAGACATAAATTTTGTGGCCCACAGAGGGCCAAGGGTGTCCCTCATGATGGTAGCCAGACTTGGTAAGTTATAAGAGTTTGCAAGGTGGTATTAGTTTTAAAGGCATGAAAAGGTTAAGGGAGATCACCTGAGGCTTGGCATTCTGAGAGGCTAGGAGAGGCCATAAATGAATGTTAAACCTTATTTTATTACAGGCATCACAATTGAAAGAGTCATGAAATAAGGTAAGGCATAGCATAATGTAGTAGAGCTGGGGTCCCTGAAGAAAGCTAAGGAGAGGCTATTGGTGAAGCTCCAGTCCAGTTTCAGTGGAGACTTTATCATAATGGACATACTAGTATCCTGGAAAAGCACTAAGGAGAGTAGAAAATATGGAGTGGAGGCAGCCTATGCCAATGAGACAAGCTTCATGAGCTATGGATGGCAGAGACAGAGAAGGAGAGATTCCTAGTCCAGAAGCTCACGCATCCCAGATACGTATCTCTGAGCTTTACTCTATTGAACTTTGATTGTGCTTTGTTTTGATTGTGGCCAGGCCTTTATTTTTACTTCTTAGAATAAGAATATATTTATCTTGGTTTTGGATTTTATAGGAACCAATAGTTGAGATATTTGAGATATTTTACAAAGACTGTGAATATTTTGGAAAGATTTTCATATATTTTTATATTTTGAACTTTTAAAGAAATTTTGAGTATTTCAAAGAAACTGAGACTTTAGAGTGATTTATGTTTTTAAAAACTGTAGGACTTAGAAAGTTAGAATGATTTATATAAGAATTTGGAGATAAACAAGAAAGCAAGGGTTGTGTTTTAGTTGATGTGTCAAGAAGATAAGAGGTCAATTGTCTTCATTGTTTCTTGGTCAGTTTGACCCAAACTATAAATATCTGTCAAGAGAAACCTTAGTTGAGAAAATGCCTATACCAGATGCCTGTAGGCAAGCCTCTACGTAATTTTCTTGATCAATGATTGGTTTGGCAGGGCTGAGTTTACTGTGGGTGCTGGGCAGGAAGTCCTGGGTTGTATGAGAAAAGAGACAGTGCAAACCATAATGAGCAGTCCATTAAGCAACATTCCTTCATAGCATCTGCTTTACTTCCTTTCTGTAGGTTGCTGCCTTCAGATCCTGCCCTGATGTCTCTCAGTGATGAAGTGATGAAATTTCTAGGATGAAGCAAACCCTTTTCTGACCAAGTTGGTTTTGGTCATTTTTTTTTTTATCACATCAGAAAAAGCCCTAACCAAGATAGTGATAATATTTTAATTGCATTTACATTTATTGATTACTAAAACAAAAAAATTTACTCTCCGAATTTAGACCCTTACTACTGAATGTAATTGTGAGGTGATATTACTCCAAACTCTGTTTCTTTTCCCTAGCTCTAGGCGTACAGTTTTCACTGACTGAAGCATGCTAGTCAGAATCTCCTTTTTCCTTTGTTTTCTTGTCTTATTTTATTTATCTTCAAGGCCCAGCATGGATGTCACTATGATACAACAGACCTCATGACCTTCAGGGACAATTTTTCTTCAGGTATGCATCTGAAGAACCCTGCATTTATCTGTATTTGCACAGGATTATACCATTGTAATCCATAACATAGCAAAATATCAACCCAAATATAGTTATTTTCTATCTTGAAGAAAAGGCATGAAATATTTGATCATTCAAAACAGAAACTCAGACATAGTGCATCTGGGCAGCCTTATAAAATCAAAGCCCTCACATGGTTCACAAAATGGATTTATTTTTCAATGCTAGCAAGGTTAAATACTCTCTTTCTAACTCTGACCACTATAACCCCTTAAGAACTTAGTTTGATCATCTGTCTATGCATCACTGATTAGAGACATTAATTATACCTGTAAAAGTTCTTGCCACACACCATTATGCAATCTTGGGAATGATACCCCCAAGATGAATAGTGAGACCAGGGAGAAACATTTTTAATAACATTGTTTACAATTGTTCCCTCCCAGCAATAATATAAAGAATGGCTTTCACTTTGTTTCAGAATGATTTTTAAACTCCTTACAAACAATATGCTTTATTGTTTACTTCATCATAGGCTGAGTATTCCCAACATCTACCCTGTTTGGTACATTACTGTCTGGGGTATCAAAAGTTTTTACCAGAGAATATTAATACACCATAGAATTTTTCACCAAAAGAACACTGACAATGCCAGACGGTTTATTTTAGGCTGCATCTGAAAAGAGTACAGACACAGAGAGAAGGAAGATATACAAAGAGTTCTAGTCAAATATATCACAGACTAGAGGGACTGGAAAAAGACTTGCTTGCTCAAAAATAGTCTATTCTTTAGTATAGTAAGAGATAAAACCTTGGCAAACACCAAATTCTTTGTTCTTTGGGTAAAATGTGAACTACAAGTAAATTTGAGATTTAGAGACCTTTAGTAGACTCTTTTGATTCTTTGCTAAAACTTCAGAAAGCGTTAAGAGAGTTCCTTGAGACTTCACAACTGGAGGGGGAAAGGAAGTTCTTTTTTTTTAAATTAAATTCGTTATTTTATTTATTTAAATTTCAGATGCTATCCCCCTTCTCAGTTTCCCCTCCACAAACCCCATCCCATCCCCACTCCCCTCTGCTTCTATGAGGGAACTCCCCACCCAACCACCAACTCCCATTTCACCACACTAGCATTCCCTTACTTGGGGTATCTAGTCTCCACCAGACCAAGGGCCTCCCTTCCCATTGATGCCAGATAAGGCAACCCTCTGCTACATAGATAGCTGGAGCCATGGTTCCCTCCATGTGTACTCTTTGGTTGGAGGTTTAGTCTCTGGAAGCTCTTGGGGGTGGGTGGGTCTAGTTGGTTGATAATACTTTTCTTCCTATGGGGTTATAAACCCCTTTATCTCCTTCTGTCCTTCCTCTATCTCCTCCATTGTGGTTCTCATGTTCAGTCTGATGGTTGGCTGTGAGCATGTGCATCTGTATTGGTCAGTCTGTGGCAGAAGCTCTCAGGGTACAGCTACACCAGGCTCCAGTCAGCATGCACTTCTTGGCATCAGCAATGGTGTCTGGGTTTGCTGTTTGCATATGGGATGGATCCCTAAGAGGTACAGTCTCTAGATGGCATTTCCTCTGACTCTGCTCTACTCTTTGTCCTTGTATTCTTTTTAGACAGGAACAATTCTGTGTTAATATTTTTGAGATGGGTCAGTGGCCCCATTCTTCAAATGGGGTCCATGTCTAACCTCTGTATATGGTCCCTACATGTTCTATCTCCCCTACGTTGGGTATTTCAGCTAACGCTATCCATGCTGTGTCCTGAGAGCCTCTTGCTTTCCTGGCATCTGGGACTTTCTGGTGGCTACTCCCAGTTCCCCTACCCCCGTAGCTACATACCTCTGTTCAATTTTCTGATCCTCTATACTTCTCCCCCATCTCCTCCCACACCTGAGTTCTAAGAATAGCAAGAATATGTCTCTTAGACCCTCTCTGCTAAAGGAAATATTTTCCAAGATCCTAAGGATGTGCTTTCTTGATTTTCTTGCCTAAAAAATAAAAATTTGCTTTAAATCTGAACAACTTGCCTCTTCTCTGGAGAACATAAAAAACTCAAGGCTTAAAAACTACTTTAGTGACCCAGGTAGAAAGTGCTGTCTCAGAAAACAAATGTAGATCTGTGAATCTATTTAAAGAAACAAACTTTCAATTTAATGTCAGTTTAATATCTGAAATAATTATACCACCTTGAAATGTAAGGATCAGAGAGTATAAATAAAAATATACCTAAAGTATTTATTATTACTATTGTGGTTAACTATTATTATTTTCTGTTATTTTAATATGATAATAAAATTATATGCTTTCCCCCTCCCATTTCATCTCTCTAAATTCTTCCATGTATACTTTTTTGCTATCTTTCAAATTCATTGCATATTTTTCTAATAATTATTGTAATATGAAAACATATGTATACCCATATAAACATTCATATTACTAAATATAACCTTCTCACTTTCTATAGTGTTATTTGTTGTCAGGGTTGGCCATTTCTTTTTTTTTTTTTTTTTTTTTTTTCCGGGGCTGGGGACCGAACCCAGGGCCTTGCGCTCGCTAGGCAAGCGCTCTACCGCTGAGCTAAATCCCCAACCCCTAGGGTTGGCCATTTCTATGAATAACCAATTAGTGTGCTTTTTCTTGGGTAAGATATTTTTTATTTTTATCATTCATTAGCTGCTTGTAGATCTTTCTATATGGTTGTGCCTTCATGGACTTACTCCAGTCCAACTTTACCATGCCTATTGCTATTGTCTTTTTTAAGCTCATTTTTAGGCAGTTATAGCAATGAGAATTTATGGATGTAGTTTATGATGTGAGTAGAAAACAGAGTTTTACATCAAACTATCCATCTGATAACTCTGGCTCATATATGTTTACCCCTCTTCCACAATGTTTCCTCAACCTGAGGTACAAGAATTATTTTGAAAATAAAGCCTTTGATAGCAGACTCCACAATTTTGATTGGTTGTGGCTTTCTCTATCTCTATCTGTTGAAAAGCAAAGGTTCCTTCAAGAGGGGTAAAGACTCTGCTTATCTGTAGATATAGGACAATCTTTAAATGTAGTCAGGGATTATGATAGTTTAATAAAGTGGTGATTGTAGGTTCTCTTCCAACATCCATGACTTCACTAGCCCTGAATAGCTGGCTATGTTTCTGATGCCAGGCATGATTTTCCTGTTAAGTGGAAATTGAAATGTAAATAAGAAATACCCAAGTTAATAAAGATGAAAAATAAAATAAAGTAAAGTAAAGTAAAGTCCAATTAGAGAGCTGTTGCTTGCTTCAAGGTATGTAAGCCAGCACTGCACCCTTAGAGTTATGCGAGTATCATATCTGGGTAGGGTTGCTGGTTGCTTCCTTCCTTTTGGACACTTAAATGGAAGCTTCTGGTACCAGGAAACCTGGACTTCAGAGAGGTGGCATTAGGGTCAATTGCAACTCAGGGGTCTCTCTGTGCTAGGCTAGGCAGGCTGTTGTGGTCTTTTAAGACTTGCAATGCATGTCTCTAAGCTTTTCTGGCTGGTTGAAGTTTCTGATGAGAAATTAACTATTAGTCTGATTGGTTTGCCTTTATATGTAACTTGTGTTTCTCAATCACTTTTTTTTGCTGTGTAAAAAATAGTGTCTTAACTATGACATGCTATAGATATCTTCTTCTCTGGCCTTGTCTATTTAATGTTCTATGTGCTTCTTATATCTGTATGAGTGCAGTTCCTTACTTTGGGGTAGTTTTCTTCTATGATCCTGTTGAAAATTTGGTCTATATCACTGTCTTTAAATTTGTCTCTTTCACCTATGCCTATTATTCAAATGTTTGATTCTTTTTCTTCATTGTGTCCCACAATTTGTACGTTTCTTTTCTGGATTTTAAGTTAGTTTTACATATCCCTTGCTTATTTGGTCTAGATCATCTCCTTTATCTTCAAGCCCTAGTAGTCTACCTTTAAATTCATTCTACTTCTAAGGCTTTCCTCTGAGTTTTCTAGTTGAGGTGTTGTGTTTTTCAATTTCATCTTCATTTCAGCCTGAGGCCTCTTCAATATTGCTATCACTTTACTTATTTCTGCTCTGATGTCTCAGTTGTTGTTAGTGTTTTTATCAGCTTATGTTTATGTTTTCTTGTACACCACTCAGGCGTTTATCCTTTTTAAGTTCTTCCTCATTAATTTCATTGACCGCTTTATTTATGTCCTCCTTAAACTCTTTTTAATTATTTACTATAATCCGTTTTTTCTTTTAAATTCTTGGCCCTATGGCTCATATAGGTAATGCTTGTTTCAACTTTTCTACAGATATAGTAGGCTTGGGAGAGAAGATACTGACTTGATATTTCATATTCTTGGTATTTTTGTGATGCTGTCTGGGCATGTGGACTTCTTTTGTCAGTTCTAATCTGATATTGACAGAGAAGATTGGGACATAACAGAGGATGTGTGGGTGGGTTGGCTTTAGAAGTTGGAAATTACCTGCATGGAATGAAGTCAGGTAGACAGATAGGACTGGGGTCTGCAGTCCTATTCTGCAGAATTTGCCCTCTGGTCCTAGCATAGACTGTGGGGATAATGTCATTAGGCAAAACTTTAGATATGGTGAGGAATGGATCTGTCTCTTGGATGATAGGTAGTATGAGTCATGGAAGAAGCCTTTAGATTGGTTTTGGTACAGATAGGACTTATTACATTAAGCCTAGACTAAGTATGGTTGGTTGGGAAGGGAGCATGGATAGGAAAGGTTAGAGAGACTCACTAGGCTATATCTTGGATGAGGATTGGGAGATGTGGCTGGATGAAGAAGTAGTGTGCTATATTATCAATTAAGGGGAGTTCTGATGGAATCTTAGAAATGGGTTGCAGTACAGGAAGGTATGGCCAGACACTGGATGTGGGACCCACGCTAGACCTGTTTCATAAGGAAGGGTGCATGTAGAGTAAGAGTTAGGGGTCTATACCCACTGGAAGGATATGAGGTGCGGTTGGGTAGAGAAATATATATGAAGTGGAAACTTCGAGATTCTTTGGAGAGTTAGCTGTGTTGGATGGTGTTTGCTGAGGCAAAGAAGTGAAGAAGTGTTTTCCTGAAGTGGGCACAGGTGAAAGACTAAGGCAGACTCATGAAAGAATGTTTCACTGAAGCAGACAAAGGAGAGAAGATGTTCTGCTAAAGCAAACACATGGTAGGACACATAATGAAGGATTCTTTGCTAACAACATGCATGTATTGAACTGCCTTGCATTACATAATCAGGACTCCGTGAACTCAGGCTAATTGGATGCATGTGCTGAGGCAAGACCTATGCTGAGGCAAGATACCTATTGAGGTAAGACTTATGCTGAGGCAAGGCACATGGGAAACACATGATGTTTGAAGGGTATAAATAGTGCTGGATGGAGTGACAAAGTCAGAGCGTGGCTTGCTGGTTCTGCTAGCTGTGCAATGCTTGTGGGTCTCATGTCTTTGCTGATCTTTGTTTCCCTGAGAGAGACACAGTGAAGAATTTCTCTTGGCATTCTTGCTGGTCACTTCTGCTGACTGGAGCTGAGACTGAAGCCTGGATGTCTCCGCTATGTCATTTCACTACTGTTGCTAACCCTACTATCAAACTGGACTGCTGATGTAGCCATAAAGTGTTTGACAGAAGATCTAGCTGCCACTGCTAACACGTGAACTGACCTGCCGATTTCCAGACAATTCAGATAGGAGTTGCTCCAAAGAATGATTCCAAACAGGTCCTTATCCCCTGTATCTTTTCTTTTCCATTACCTCTGATGGGTGGGGGGCTACAAGGGAGTTTAAAGCACTTAAGAACCATTATTAAAAATAGGATTTGAAAAAAATGAGTTACATAGGGTTTATGAAACACAGGACTTGGTTGCTGAGTATCAGACTTGAGCCTTCCGCAGGAATAATAAGTGCTCTTTACTGCTGAGCCATGTTTCCAATCCCAACTTCAGGTATTTTACATTTCTATAGACAGAACCTCAACTGTGAATAGGGGACTTTGATTATGGGAGAAAAAAGTATGGCTGCACCAGGAGTCAAGAATGTGAAGTAAATGCCAAGGAGCAGAACTGGGCCTCCACAAGCATATGTCTCTATAACTAGAGCACAGTAGAATCCCCTGAGCCTTGCTGGTGTCAAGCAGGGACTACTGTTTTCCTTCCACTTACCACTTTGAATGGTCTTGTTCATCCCACCACTCAGTAGTGAAGTTGTGGGAGGCAGGCAAATCTCTTTTTGTTTTGCAGCTCTTCTGATAAATTAGCATCTTAATTGGTGAATCTAATTCACACATGGGCTGATGTGGGGATAAAAGTCTGTTTCTTTAAATTTATTGTGATAATAATGATTTGAAGCACTGAGTCTTGAGAGGAGCTGGCTATATTTTGTATTGGAATGGAAAGGCACCAGGGTGGTCCATTAGAGGAATATGCCAGTGAGTCTCCAGAGGTACACGAACTAAGAAAGACTCTTCTCAACATTCACCCAATTTGTTGGACACTTCCCACATTGAATTTTAGCTGATAAGTATTCCATAAAATGCAGCGAAAATTAAACTCCGTGATTTCCAAGGCTACATATGACAAACATTGCGGCCTCTTCCTGTGCCTTTGAAATGTTTACTGTTAGTGTACTTCATTTAAGCCTCCAGAACCATGCTGTGGGAAAATGAAGTATAAACTGCATAGAAATGTCAAGGGCAGGTGTGCTGGTAAACAGTCCCAGCTGACTTCCCAGGGAGTGGAGAACATCATCCACTAGCCACATGAATCAGCCATCAGTCAAAATCAATGGATGCACTTCCAATATGAATTGAAAGCAGAGGAAAAGCAAAACAAGAAGCCACTGTACCCATAGAATTAGGCTAGGATCTGGTTAACAAACTTTTATTTTAACCCTATACACAACATACTATTTTCTTCCCATGGATATAAAACAGGTGTATTGGTCCTTGAAAGCTGAATGCTATGTTTTGTTTTTAAATCAAATGCTCTTAAAGATTCATTCGTTTTTATTTTATGTGTATGTATGTTCTCTCTGCAAGGATATACATGCACCACATCCGTGCCTGGTATTCAAGAATGCTAGATTTCCCAGAAGTAATTCAATCAGTTGTGAGCCATGTGGGTGCTGGTAAAATAATACCATTTCTGTATAAGAACAACAAGTCCTCTTACTGCGTAGGCCATCTGTAAGATTCAGACTGGGGAGATTGCTCAGTGGTTAAGAGTATATATTGCTTTTATATAGTACTTGAGTTCATTTCTCAGTACTTATGACAGCTGACCCACAACAGCTTATAACTCAAACCTCTGGCCTCCAAGCACATATGCCCCAATGGGCATATACTCTCACATCAAGCCACACTCAGATATACTTAATTTAAAATAATAAGAATAATTCTTTCCCCACATAATTGCTAGCTTGCATATAAAACAGGGCACAAAGTGGACTTGACCCATAGGCTATAACTTGTGTATCGCGGTCTTAATCTGCCAGATATACAAGGGAAAATGAACATGGAATCCTGTACAAAGAAGTGGCAAATTTTCCATAGCCTGCTTCTGAGAATTAAACAAAAGTCTTCAGTAGCTCTGCAGTCCTCCTGTCTGTGCTGTAAATATGTTACCCTTGATGTCCTTTAAACATGGTTCAGTCAAAATCACCTTAAATATTTTAAAGAGAGCTTCTAGAATAGTTTTTATTTATGGAAGATATATTTCTTCATGAAATCTATCTGTAATATTCTCAGAAATAAATTGATAAAAACATTCTACCACTGACTAACACATAAAGTGTGGTATACCTATACAATGTAATGTACTTCAAGGAAACAATGAACTTAACTACACGGATATTCTACAATGGAAGTTACAATGCTTGCATGACTTTATAACTTTACTAAAATTATTAGATCGGTAATTAAAATCCATGAATGATGTAATAAGACATCAAGTTGTTCATACACATGTATTAAAATTCAGTATTTTGACTGTAGTAGTAGGGCAAAAAAACTATACTTTACATAAATTTGAGATTAAAATATTAAAATATTTTATTACAGTGATGTGTTCCACAAAATATTATTCAAAATAAATGTAGTCTTCTTTACAGAAATTCCTTTGAACTTCCTTTCAACTGATATGTCCTACACACTAGAAAAACATCACTAAAACAATTGTAAAATAAAAAAGTCTTTCTAATTATCTTCTATAAAAATATTCTCCAGATATTGAGTTTGTAAAAGGGCAGAGATTGTTGATGCTAATATGAAATTACTCTCTAAGTACAACTTTCATTTACTCTATAACAAGTTATTCTCATTATATTTTAAAATAATAGCAGGGAATGAATTTCTATTGGACATTAAGAGGTATGATATTTTTCTTTCTATAGACTTGAGTAAAAAATTAACATTTCCTTAAAACAATTACCAATAATATTTTCTAAGGTCCATGACTTTACTAACTCTAACCCCATAGGCTGGGTTTGTAGGGGCAACCATGATACTATCATTGCAGGGTGGGCTGTGAAAAACACATTGTAAATGGTGCCGGTAAAGAGGGCTAGGAATGTCATGGGAAACTGATGCTTTACTACTTTTAAGAGGTCAATTACATGCATTAGGAAAAGAACATAACACAGAACAAGAAGATAATGAAAGTAGAGTCTGTTTTCCCTTTAGGGCATGGAAATCACAACAGGTTTATTTAAAGGGCTTAAGAAGAGTGAGAATTACATAGAATATTGTGTATGGGAAATAATTTAATATGAAAGTATTGATTAGAGTTATTCAGAACTTGGGTTCTTAGTAAAACTAATAGAGGTTATGAACTACATGGATTTAACAGATATCTGCAAAACATTTCACCCTAAACAAAACAATACACCTTCTCAGCACCTCACGATGTTTCTCCAAAATGGACCCTATAATTGGTCACAAAACAAGCCTCAACCGATACAAGAAGACTGGTCTTGAGAAAAATGAGAAAGTAATGAGAGTATTAATGAACTCTGAAATCAAACTCTTTGACCTGTGGTATAGTCAAAACCATCAAAAATAGTGATTAACCAACAGTATGTATCTAATTACGTATTTTTTTTAGCTTTATTAACTTGAGTATTTCTTAATTACATTTCGATTGTTATTCCCCTTCCTGGTTTCCCGACCAACATCCCCCTAAGCCCTCCCCCTCCCCTTCTCTATGGGTGTTCCCCTTCCCAATGAAACCTAATTGCATTTTTCAGAGTATATAAAATAGAATTAAGTGGAAAATACCATGTATCAAAGGACTAGCACTTAAATTCATAGTGTGTGTGTGAAGAGACAGAATACCACAAATATGTTTTTTTCTTTTCTTTTACTGGATATTTTCTTTATTTACATTTCAAATGTTATCCCATTTCCTGTTATCCCCTCCAGAAACCAGCTATCCCATCCCCCTCCCCTGCTCTAGGAGGGTGCTCCCCCAGACAGCCATCCACTCCCTCCTGTCTCCCTGCCCTGGCATTCCCCTACACAGGTGCATTGAGCCTTCACAGGATCAAAGGCTTCTCCTCCCATTGATGCCCTACAAGGCCATCCTCGGCTACACGTGCGGCTGGAGCCATGGGCTGCTCCATGTGTACTCTTTGATTGGTGATTTACTCTGGGGTGGGGGGTGGGAGGGTCTGGTTGGTTGATATTGTTGTTTATCCTATGGGGTTGTAAACCCCTTTAGCTCCTTCAGTCCTAGATCCTCACAGTCAGTCACTGGACTGAGAAAGAGGTTCCCGTTGGAGGAATTAGAGAAATACGTTGTTGTATAAACAAGTCTCACTATGTATCCCATGGTAATGTAGAAATTTTGATTCTCCTGCATCACAATCCTCCAGAAATAACACTTGTATACCACATTGCCACCGAACCCACAGATAAATATTCTAGTGTGTAGTGGGACAGTAATGCATTTATCTGTACCTACCAATGAGTGATTGCTTCAGAAGTGTCGATTTGCAGCTTCCTTGGTTCCCATATCTTGGGTGACATCTGTGGGAGTTATACCTTAAGAGTAATGAACAAACCTTAATGAAACCAATATGATCACACACCTACATAACAGCATTGCTTCAATGACAGACTGTAAATTTGACAGTGGTGGAATTATAATAAAGATGAATCATGTCTATCCCCTAGTGAGTCTATAACCGTCATACTGCTGTAACAGCATTACTCATTTGTTTGTGTTTCTGACAGAATCAAACCTACTACACTGTCAATCATTAGAAGCACAGTGCATACAATTATTGACAGTAAATAATAGGTGATAATGATAATAAATGACTATGTTCATGGCTTTTATTTCTACTCTGTATATTTTGTTGTTCTCTTAGAAAGTACTACACTTATAAAACAAAAGAATATTAGTGGGAAACTGTGTCACCATGTCTGTCCTTTATACCAAGTCATTTCATTACATCAACAAACACCAAGTGGCTAATCTCCTAGAGTATATGAGTAAACACTGATGTTTGTATACTGATAAAATTGGCTAATAATGTATTTCTCAAAATATGTCATTGTTGCTAAAAAATGTGTATTTGAACCTGAAACTTGTTAGGACTTATTAATTAACATAGATAATTCATCAGTGTCAGAAATATTTGACTTTTTGGAGCTTTGGTAAGGTTGCAAGAACATTTCTAAAAAATAAAAATGCAAATAAATGATTTATTATTAATAATGTTCATTCATTTCCTATTATAAAACAAATGAAGAAGTAAGCATTTCTTTAGTTTGCTAATCTTAATTTTCCATCTTCTCTCCAAACCTTAAAAAAAATTTTATCTGAAGAGACACAGTTAATCACGGCAACAGAATGAATTCTAGGCTCCCATTTCCACATTATTAGCAAAGTATATGTGAGAGACATCAAAGTAAAAATAAATAGATAAATATATCCTTGAATGTAGAGAGCGGTGCGGCGAAACAAAGATGGCGCCGACATCCAGCCTTGTCTGGATATAAACGACTTACTGCGCATGTGCAGGCTTGTCCCCTTGCTAGGGCTTCCTCTAGTGGTGAACAGCGGTACTGCACATGTGCGGTTTATGCACCAGGTGTCAGTTGACCGTTAATATGCTAATGAGGTGATTCATTCTCCGCCAATCCCTGGAGGACAAGTAGTGGAGTGATCCATGCCCCACCAATCCCTGAGAGATAATTAGCATACTGTTGTCTATATAAGTCGAGCGATTTTGCTGCTCGGGGTCCCTGTTCAAGAGAGCTGTAACACTAAGAGAGCTGTAACACTAAGAAGAGCTGTAACACAGTAAAGGCTTGCTCGCAGAAGAATCCTGTTGCCGCGCGTCGTTCTTACTGGCGGGACATTAGGCGCGCGACACTTGAAATTTCTAATTCAGCAAACATGTTCAAAAGTTTATGAATAATTTTTCTTAAAATAAAACTAAATATGTGTGTCCTTTGATATAAGTTCAAGATTCATCATCCAAATTAAAAGAAATAGGAAACATTTTCATCATTGCATTTTCTAATTTTGCAAAATGTCAGGCCCAGCAGGGAGTATACAGATTGGAAGATGGAAACAATCAAGGCATAAGATAAAATGGAAAGTCAGTTTTAATGAATGATGGGAATTCTGATTCTATAGAGTTAAAATAACACAGCACAGGTAAGCAGATATGATATAGAAAAGCAAATATAAAGCAGTGGCAATAACTATAAAAGTGCACACACATCTATGCTCTCTAAATGCAGGTAGAACTGGGAAAATGCAACATTTAGCATTTGATAAGTTCATGATATGAGGTAAGAATCATATACTATGTGGTAAATTCTGAAGCTTAGATTTCTACAGGGCAATTTCTCAGATTGTGTGATTTAGTTCTTAACCATTTATCTTCCTCCCTTAAAATGTTTGACAATATATAGAGAGACAACTTTGGTCATCAAAACTGAAGAGAGAAGTTATTGGCATCTAGTGAAGAAATAGACATATTAAGGTGTGTGCATGCTCACATATGTGTATATGCACACAAGTGCTAAGGGATGAATGCAATGTATATACATATAATTTATGTAGAGAGATTATAGGTGTATAATATATCTGTAATATAGAATATAGATACATAAAGGTGCGTGTATGTATGTGTATGTGTGTCAGCTAATGACTGAATGCACTGTGAAAATGGAAATTAGAAAGCTTACCTAAAGCCACTTTCTATAGCTCACTAAGTGAAAGCAGTCACACAGAGCCTTGTAGTTTCTTTGATGAGCTGAAGACCAGATGGTGAAAGGGAAGGTATTGGCGCCTATTGCCAAAGAAATAGCGGCACAGATTGAGGAAGGCTGATGATGGGGAGTTAAGTCCTGTCTTATTGGTCATTACAAACGAAGAGAGAAACCACGCTTTCCGCAGAAACAACTTCCAAAATGAAAAGACAAAACATTTCCAAAGCTTACCCAAAACCACGTGTGGTTTCTGTTCATATCATCAAGAACACCAGGGTCTCATAAAATATGGGCCATCAAATAAAGTTTGCAAAAGGCCATGAGCTTTACAATGGAAACTAATTACATCAAAATATAAATATAATCACTGTCTTCAAAACAGACCTCGACTGAGCCAAGTAACTGTGCTGCATATAAGAACAAATTCAGTGTCACTGACACACACAACAAAACTCTATGAAGACTATCAAAAGGTCACTGCCTGAAATGTAATATTAAAAAAATTCCAGAACCACAAATGACTGAAATAATAGAATTAGGAAAAGATGCTGAAACGATCATTACAACATCCCCTGCAAGTCAAAAAGGTGTTATAAATGTCCAAGACTTGGAAATAAACTGAACGCGCTTTTAAGATCTGAATCGAATTTTACAAGATTTTAAAAAAAGATCAGTATTTGCAAGGGAGAAGTATTTGCATGGACTCAATGAAATGAACAATAATTTAGAAAATTTAAAGAGAAAAAATAGTAAACTTGAAGCAACAGGCAGTCAATACATAAAATATAGAAAAAAATTTTAAGCAGACAGAGTAGAAGATGTAAAGCATAGAGTCATAAGCAAAATGTGTTTGATGAAAACCAGAATTTGATTTTCTAAAAATCTAAAAATATGCATAAAATAATAAAGAAAATGCAATAGGCTTCCTGGAATTAAATTGCTAAAATACAACTTGAAGAGGCAAATCTTAAAAGCAGATGACAATAGATGTTAGCTAAATCAGAATATAAATAAAATTGATCACAGATATATTAAGAATAAATCAAACATTAAGACAATAAATAATGTCTTTTATGTTCAAAAGTTATAAAATCATTTTTACCCAAAACCACACATTCAAAAAAGGGATTTCAACACTGAATGGGAAGCAAAAATATATTAGACAACAAACATATGATAAAAACTTGTCTTCCAAAATCTGCATTAATGTGTATAAGGAGATATTTTAAAAGCAGAGTAAAATTAATATTACACAAAAAAATTGTATTTATCAATAATAAAGAACCAGGATATTGTATGTGTGTTAGTAAATTTAAAGTTTTCTTACTTTAAAATTATGGAAAACAAAGTTGATAGGTTCTTAATATAGTTTATTCAAAAACTATGAATATTGTACACCCTAAAATATGTAAAGAAAGCTTAGGGAGAGCAAAAGCACAAACATAACTGGAGAAATGAGATACTCCAACTTTCCCGTATTATACAGATGTGATACTAACTCCTCAAATAGTCAATAATGTAAAACAGTCAATAATGTAAAATCTAAAACTAACTCCAAACAGTGATGCAAGAGTATATATAAAATTTAACATTAGGAGCTGTAGAAATTATTCAGAATTTAAGAATACTGAAAGCTCTTCCAGAGCACCCATGTTCTATTTCCTGCTTACAATTATCTGTAACTAGATCTAATGTCACCTTCTAGTCCCCACAGGCACTTGGTACAAAGACATGCAGGCAAAGCACGCACACATAAGAAAATAAACCACTGAAAATTTTAACTTTAATATAAAATAAAAGAATAAGATAGTACAATTCACTCATATCAATGAGTACATTATATGTAAATGATCTAAATTTTTAAAAAATGATATAGTGTAAGACAAAGTAAAAAGCAAAGTCCAAATGTTTTTTTGGATTTTTTCACAAATACATAAGAAGTTATCTTTGCTTCTAATGTAAAATAATTTCAAAAGAAAATTATGAATATTCGATTGTATTATACTATTGTCTTCAAAACAAAGAATATTGTCATAGATAATGAGGGAAACTGGTAAACGATTTCCCATGCAATATAGTCAGATCGTATGGCAAGATTTTATGTGTTCCAATGTTTAAGCTTCAGTTTGTTTAAAGTAATATTTTAGAAACAGCTTAGAATAACCACTGAAGATTTTCCTAACTCATAACTGACGGAGTGGATAAGGAGGTGGAATAACTAAGCACCACTATGAGCTAGCATCGACAGACACTCATTGAACACATCACCAAGCAAGTGCTCAAGATATTAAATTGAAAAGGAATGCTGACCACATTTCAAACTACACTAAATGATATTATTGAAGAAAATTGAACTTAAAAACCACAAAGAAAACATGTCAGACCACTGAATCAGAGGGAAGGTAAAGGGGTATCACGAGCACCCTAATGCGGAGTTCAACAATGTAATCGAAAGTACCTGAAATGTTGTCAGAACCTGAAAAAGTATGTGAATGGTCTTGTGTCTTCACAAAGCTTGAAGTAGAAGATGTGAACTATTGTGTCCAAACTGCCTTATATGAAGGTCTGAGTTTGTGCTGTAAGTCTAAGCTGTTTCATCAGAGTCAAAGTGACATTTACAATCTCGAACAAAATAGACTATTTGTTGTACAATAATGCAATTTAAAATTAAAATGCTTCTAACATTTAAATAATTTTTATTTGTAATAGCTATCTCATTTTCCTGATTATTATTAAAAAAATACATTATATTCTGATCAGATTTCCTTCCTTCCAGATCATACCTCACCACCAATGGAGTGCAAAGCTTTTCTTTATATCTCTTAGAAACAGCCCAGAAGAAAAAATAACAGAAAAAAAAGAAACACACACACACACACACACACACACACACACACACACACCACACAACACATACCCAAACACACAGGTATACATAGACACAAACACAGATTCAGAAACCATAAAACCAGTAAGACAAAAAATATCCAAAGAAACAAAAAACAACTGCAAAAATAGCATTGAGTTTTTTGTGTTGACCATCTACTGTTGGGTATGGAACCTAACCTTAAGTGTGATTAATGTGTCCAGTTAGACTCGATTGGAGAAACCCATTTTTCCTTTGCAAGTGGATGTCAATTGAAGATAGTTTCTTGTTTAGAGATGGGAGTTCATGTCCACTTTCTACTCTCAGTGGAGAAACTTTGAGAAGCAACATTACTCAGTGAACAACATAGAAACAAGTTTTAGTACTTTTTAATACAGATTACCTTGAGGTGAATACAGTTTCCTATTAACTTGCTTTTACCAGATCAAAACAGGACAGGTTTTTTTCTAAATCTTCACTGTCTTCTGTTGACTAACTGCATTGAAATTCAGCTTTTAAATATATTAACACAGCAGATATATGTTGACTAAAATCTTATACATCTATTCATAAAAAGATGAACCTAACCTTAGCTAAAGATATGTTGTCTGCAACATATCTAACATTTTCAAATAAAGGTAGGAAAGAAACTGAATCTTAAGCCTTCAGTCTCATTATGCATTCACATGTGAAGTTCATGGAATACTAGTATGATATAAATATATTTGGCCACTATATATCTATTTTAAAATTGAATAAGGGCTTGATAAAAATCACAGAGGAAAGGAAGATATTGCTTGAAGAAAAACCTGGAAGGAAGTGAAATGATAGTATTAAGTGAAATATCCTCACAAAGAAAAGTATCACTTGTTTTGTCTCATGATTTAAATTTAGGGAAAATATACATGAAAATAAAGAGGTGACTATAGAGGATACGCAAGATGACAATGAGGGTGATAGAGAGTGAGACAAAGTAATAGGTGTGAGCATGATCAAAGTGTATAATAAACATATAAATTGTATGTTAAAACAACTGTGTACATTAATTAATATTAGTAAAAACGGAAAAGTCTTATGAAATTGTACCTTTATGCTGGACTGATGCCTTACATTGTAAAGGAACATACCACTATGCCTGGTAATCTTGAGTTTGAGCCCTGAAATCAAGGCAGTGGAAGAAGAGGACCTTTGAGGCTTGCTTCTGAGATGCCAGCATGTTCTGCCTGCCCACCTCCACTAGATAAATAGATGAAAATAATGTGTGGTTATTTTAGTTATTTCGTTAGTTTAGTGATTTTCTGGGATTTTTCTGATGGTATATCAAGTGCTGATGAAATACACTTCTTAAGACTGTTCTTAAAGAGAATTATCCAATACTACTCATTCAGAATGTCCGGACGCTTAGATTATTTATAGCTTTGGGTAACAAGAAAGAATCACTGCATCTTTCCAGCTCAATGTAATGGGATTTGTGCACAAGGCATCCTTTTGTGCTGCTGCTAATGTTACCCTGCAGAAACTGGATTTTTATTTTTAATAATATCTATACTCCATTCTCCTGTAAACCAACCACTACTATGTATTTTTATTCATTTCCAATTCTACTAACATTTTTTATTTTCTACTTTACCTCAAATTCTGTGAGCTATAGATGTGGAGTTTCAGTAACCTATAGGATATAAAATCAATATACAGAGATAAATAGCTTTCCTATATAATAATGATGAATATGTTGAAATGAAAAAGATTCTATTCAAAAGAGCTTCAAAAATATGTTAATCAAATCAACTAAGAAGATGAAAGATGACTACACTGAGAAATAGAAATGGAAGATGGAAAGACCGTCCATGTTCATTGACTAGCAGAATTAATATTGTGAAATTACTATACTGATTCACCACAAGTCATCTACATATTACAGATAAAATCCTTAAGAAAATGCCAATGACATTCTTGACAAAGATACTAAAAACAAACATAAAATTCTTGTGGAAACATAAGATCCCAAATAAACAAAGCAATCCCAAGCAAAAGGAATGATGTTGAAGGTTCCACCATGCCTTACCCCAAACTCTACTACATTAGCAACCAAAATCACATAGTATTGACACGAGAAGCAGGGATGTACAGCAATAGAAGACAGAACCCAGAGTTAACCCACCAAACTACAGCACACCTAACTTTTGAAAAGGCTTTCAAAATAAATATCAGAACAAAAAGATAATGCTGGGACCTTAGCAAAAGTATTCGAAACATCAAATCAAGGGAAAGTTTCAGACTAGGAAATGAAATTAATGGACTTAGATGTTGAGCAACATGGAATCCCACAGCAGGGGTACAGCTGGAATCCCACAGCAGGGGTACAGCTGAGTAGTAAAGATGCCATCTGGTAAATTTGCACATGTATGCTCAGACTTTAGCCATATTGGAGATGAGGTTGAGATATCCTGTGCAAAGGATGGGGTGAAGTTTTCTTCAAGTGGAGAGCTTGAAAATGGAAACATTAAGGTGTCACAAACATGTCATGTTGATGAAGAAAAAGCTGTAACCCTAGAGATGAATGAAGAAGTTCAGCTAACTTTTGCTCTGAGGTACCTGAACTTATTCACAAAAGTCATTCCACTTTCTCCTACAGGAACACTCAGTATGTCTGCAGATGTCTGCACTCTTGTTGCAGAGGATAAAATTGTTGACATAGGACATGTAAAGTATTATTCGGCTCCCAGTATCAAAGATGAAGAAGGGTCTTAGGCATTGCTAGATACTGAAAAAACTAAACCTTTGAGGATTGCTTCTGAGATGCCAGCATGTTCTGAAGTCGTTTCTGTCACAAAGTTTCTACCTGATTATTCTTAAAAAATAAAATAAATTATATAAATACCATCTCTAAATAACGGGCTTTTTTCTCTCCATGATTTACTTAAAGAATAAGCTCCAAAGTAAAATCTGGTTTTGTAAACATAAATGTTTCTGCCTTAGAAATATTGGTGATTTTTCATAAATGATCTTGAGGCTAAATGCAGTTTTAAGAAATATTTTTCAATTTAAATAAAGTTAACCATATTTGCAAAAGAAAAAAAGATAAAAGGCACCGGAAAATTGAATATTCACATACCAAAGAAAGAACAAGGTTAGATCCTTACCTCCCACCCTGTGCAAAAATCATGAGAGTAGATCATAGTCTTTACACATGACTCAGCATGGAAGCCATCCGGGAAAAACATTTCAAGATGTAACCATAGGTCATGAGTTTCTGAAACAACTCTCAAGGCAAAAATTCCTGTTTTTCATGCAAATACTATGTTATTTTGGTTGTTAACCTTTGTAATGTAAGGTAATGCCAGGTATGGTGATATAATTCTAGCATTTTTGCTGTATTGCTTTCGCCATTCAGGAAATAATGTCAATAGTTGGCTAATGAGATTGCATGAATGTAAAAATTTCTACACAGGACCAGACACAATCAAGAGAACAGCAGCCCATAGAATCATATAAAAATCTTCCTTGGTGTAAAATACACATGACTGAGGGTAAGCACCTGAAATATTTCAGAAACTAATAAGAAAAAAGAAAAACAATCACTCAATACTCCTCTAAAACAAATGCCACAATTAAAAAATATATGGATTAGTGGAATGCACAAAGGCTGCTCAGAAAATAAAGTGTGAATGGCTAATAAACACATAAAACTATTCTTAACCATCATAGAAATGCAAATTAAAACTGTACTGTGGGTCAGAACAGCTAACAATAAAAATCAAGTAATAAATGTTGGGGGAAGTGAATCTTTGATCATTGCTTCTGGGAATGGTAACTTGTTTTGGCAGTCACAACAGATATTAGTATGAAAGTTTCTCAAAAAATAAAACCTCTGAAAATAGAAATATTGTATGGGCCATCAATACCATTCCTAATTATATGCCCAATGGACAACAGGCCAAGTTACCACAGAGATATTTGCCCTTCCAGCAGTATCCACAGTAAATTATTCATGGAATCAACTTAGGTGTCCATCAACAGATGAACATATGAAAAATCTAGAATATAAACAAAACATGTATTCAGCTCAAACCAGAAAAAAGTTGTCATTTTCCAGAAAATGGATGCAACTAAAGATCAGTGTTTTAAGTGAATTAGACTGGTATGACTATCAAATGATTTCTGACAGTATTTTAAATGTTAGTTTTATATAAATATATAAAATTATTTAAGTGTATGAATATTATGGATGCAGAAAGGAGAGAGGGTAAAGAAGAAGACAGGGACAGGGAGGAAGCATGGAAAGGAATTGGAGAATGTGATGGCTGAATATAGATAATGTAATAGGATATACTTAGAAGAATTGCCTTAGGAAACCTATCACTATGTACAATGAGTATGAATACATATGCCATAAAACCATTAAACTTGAAAGTGTAGTAATTTTTTCCTAAAAAAATAGACATTAAATTAAACTGTATAGGAGGAGGCACCCCCAAAGCTGTGTGAATGGCACACATGGTTCTATAGTAGTTATGCACCTTACAAAGCCAGTATGACATAATTATTATGAACATATAATATATTATGAACATATAATTATAAACATATAAACATATAATTATGTTTATAACCCTGGCATGACGGCATGCCTATAATCTCAGGACTCGACAGCTGAGACAGGAGGCTTCCTATGAATCAGAAACCTACCTGACCCACATAGTGCACTCCAGGCTAGCTTACATTACAGTAGGACTCCCTATCTAAATAAACAAACATTAACAAAAACACTAAAAATCACAATAATTTCATATTTAAAGAAGTAATTTACAATAACTAAGTTCTAATGCTTAGAAGAATTTTTAATAATAAAATAAATTTTAGTTACTATAATTTATAATAATTGAATTCGGTTTTAGGTTGTGATTTTAGATTGAACCAATTTTATTACTTGATTCTTAAGGGAAATTCAATTTTACAAAATTTATATATTATACCTAAAGTTTATAGAATTGTTTAGTGTATAGGAGGATTTTTCCATTGAAAATTCAATATTTAAAGGGAAAAGATAATTCATCATATTTATACATGATATTTAAATTATTTAAACTTCCAAACAAATCTAATTTCAATTTTAATAGAAACAAATATTAAACCATTTTCGTAGTGATTATAAAATATATTGCCTTTAGATTTTGATCTTTTAAATATTCCCAAGCTGTAATCTTAAGAATTAGCTTTTTATTTAGAATTTTAAGAGATGAAAATTTTGTAAAACAAAACCATTTCATAAATAACATACATGAAAGACAGCTCTCAAGAATAGTTATTCACACACACACACACACACACACACACACACACACACACACACACCTATGCATACATCCTGCTTATAAATGCTCCATGCAAGAAATTTGAACATTATTCATTAAAATGAAAATAATGATGTAGTGTCAGTCATAGTAAAGGTTATATCTTATTTCTCTAGCTACTTTTCGGGGGAGTATAAGGGGCAGGCACAGGCATTTTAAGAAACAACCTCATTAGTCACAATAATATCTGCAAAATTTGCAGCATAAATATTTGAAATTATGTAAGGTACCACTAATTTAGCACCCTTAAGCATTCCTTGCTCTTCCATGACTTTTAACTCTCCCTATGTTGTATTACATTAGGAGAGTGGTTCAGAACGAGTGTGGAAACATTTCTCAGAGCCAGGGGTACTAATTGAAGGATTTGTGGAATAAGCTGGAACAGGTCTGAGTCTTTGAAAGACAGCCACCAAGGCAGAAGCCCTGCACTGGAAAAGAAGCACTCCTGTCCACCTGCGCCTGTGCTGTCTGTGAGTTTCCTACACTCGTAACTCCCAGAGTTAAAGAAAAATAGTTTAACTTGCTAGACAAGTTTCTTTTAATATCTGGAGCAGAAATGAAAAAAAATGTACCACATATAATGAAATTGCTAGAAAATTTACATAAACTTTCCATCTTAGAAATCTTGAAGGGAGCAATTATCTATTTGGAAATGGAATGTAAAACTCTCCTTGCTGTCTCAGGGTGAATTGGATACCATTTCATGTCAGAGAAATACCGCATCTACTTAGAAATAGGAAGGGAGGCAGAACAGGTCCGTGGTTCACTAAGGCTTACAGACAATGATAACTAATATGCAGGCGTATATGGAAATGGCATGAGAAATGTAATTTTTCCTACCTTAATGATGAATGTATATTGGTTTCTTTTCTGTTGCTGTGATTAAAAGTACCCTGGGGGAAAGAGGAATTCAGAGAGCTGAAGAGACTTCTCAGTAGTTAAGAGCATCTGCTGCTCTTGCAGAGAACCCAGCTCAGTTCTCAGGAGTCACATTACAGCTCACACTAGCCAGTAAATCCAGTTCCGGATGTTCCCTTTCTACAGGGATTAGATGCACATATGACACTCACACATAAACGTAATAATAATAAATAAATCCTTCTCCTTTTTAACTCAATATAGGAGCCAGGTGCGGTGGCTCATGACTTTCACCTCAGTATTGAAGAGGCAGAGGCCAGATGATCTGAGTCTGAGATTGACTGATCTGCATAGTGAGTTCCAAGCCTGCCAAGGCTACATTATGAAACCTTGTCTCAAAACAAAGTCAATAGATGACACAGGAAGACACCGTACATGGTGTGAGGAGGTGAATCCTTAGTTCTCTGTCCCTGGAAAAAGAATGAAAGCCACTTTTAGGAGAACGAAAATTAGTCTTGCCCAAGGATGAGCTCTTTAACTGGCTCTCCAATACCAAATGGTCAACACTGAAATCATACACTTGCAAGAAATACTAAATGGACATATTATATTGTATTTATATATTTATGCATATGTATGTAACAATAATCATTGGTGAAAGGGGAGGCTTGAATTAGGGAAAGCATGGGAGACGCAGGAAGGGTTAGCATAGGGGAAGGAAGGGAGCAATGATATAAATATTTTAATTGAGAAATTGCAAACTGAGCAGTGGTGGCATATGCTTTTAATGCCAGCACTCAGGAAGCAGAGGTAGACAGATCTCAGATGTAAAGTCAGCCTGGTCTACAGAGTGGGTTCCAGGACAGCCAGAACTACACAGAGAACCCCTGCCTCAAAAACAAGCAAACAAAAACAGAAATTGCTTCAACTCATCACTCACACTATCCTGAGAAACTCTCTTCAGCAAAATACCAGAGCATCACACTTCTGGTGAGTAGACCAGTCTACCCTTCTACTAGATTTCTATTTGCTCACCCACTTGGCAATTCATAATTGAATCAAAAGGTAAGCCACTGAGTAAGACGTGGAGACTCATGCACAATTTTAGTGCTCAGGAACTGGAAGAGGAGGATTATGATTTGGGGGCCAGCCTGGGATAGGGAGTGAGTTTATGGCCAACTTGGGCTATGGAGTAAGACATTGACTCAAAAAAGAAAGAAAGAAAGAAAGAAAGAAAGAAAGAAAGAAAGAAAGAAAGAAATGAAATGAAAGAAAAAAAGGAAAAAATCTGGTACTTGATGCGAAGTTTCTCATTTGGCAATTATCAAACATTAAAAATTATTATACTACGATTCCTTAGAAGCCTATTTGTTTTCTAATGAGAGACAGAAAAGAGGCAAATCTGATGGGAGGTGGAATCTGGGGTCAGAAAAAGGGAAAATCGTAACCAGATTTACTATATGGAAAACAAAACACATTTTCAATAAAAGAAAAAAGTATTGATAAATAAAATAATAAAAACCTTAAAAAGAGGATACAGTACTTGAAAATATTACACTATTTCTAATTTATTTTTCAGAATTATACATACCTATCAATGATCTCAATTCAGAATCCTTTCAGTAGAGATCTTTTCAACTGTCCACACACATTTAAAGGCCACAAATATCAACCAAAAGAATAACTGACCCAGAGCTTCTAGAGTTGAAAATGCCCCTTCATTCATTATAAATTTGTCAAATTAATATTTGGGGCTTTTGGATGCAAGGTGGGTCTCATTCTGCATCTGCCTGTGATTAGAAGATAGCACAGGGCAGCCTGTTGTTTTTTGTGGCCTGTTTTCTTATTGTTCTAACTCTCGTTGTACCACTTGCTCCCAATAGTCTTGGTTTCACAGTCTGTTTTTCTCTGAATTATGCCTGTATCTCATTAAGAAGCAGCTGGGAGCCTGTGCTAACAAAATAGACCATTACAACAGCAGAACAAAGCTACAGTCTCTCAGATGCCTACTTTTGACTCCACAAAACAACACATTAATGCTGCTCACATGCAGACCTTAGATACTGTTTAGCACAGATTGCATAACACTTAAAATTTGTTAGTTGTCTTTAATGATATGTACCACTGATATCAAAATAAAAACCTAGAGTCAAGCCAAGCTGACAGTTTTTTTTTTTTTAACTTCATAGTAAATATTTTCTTTCAGTATTTTTATCTATGGTCCAAGTAGAGCAGCAGGCAAAAGCATACATGTACAATGAAGATGCTTAAGGAATAATATTTGGGAGAAAACAAAAGCACATTCAGTAAAGATATGTAAAAGGCAAGGATCCTCCATCCATTTCTCTTTAGGCCATTAGAGCAAAGAAGCAAGGCAGCTAACCCATCAACTGAATACAGCACAGTCTGCCTTCCTTTTCCTTAGTAAATATGAAAGATTTATTCAAAGATGTCAAGGACCTAAAAGAAAGTATCAGCCCCTTCATATCAAAAAGCTGTAACGAGGGAAACTGTCCTGCTGTAGCAACATAGATCAAACCCCCTTTACTCCTCCCAAGTGTGGATTTCATAGCCTCCTGCAAGGCAGCCATGTCTTCAAAGTTACGCTGTTTCACTCATGCTTGTAAACACATCTTTCAAACGTCAAGTTTTGTTTTTCTTTTTTTGTAGTTTTAAATATTTTTAATGTTCATTTTTTGAAATTATAATTACATCAATTCTCCCTTCTCTTTCCTCCCTTGAAACCATCCACAGATATTTCTGGCTTTCTTTCAAACTCATGGCCTCTTTATCCATCAACTGTGGTTGCATACATATATGCTGTCTTCCATGAGCTACCTAGAACATTTTTGTTCTACTTCAATGGAAATTTTGAGTAAATGAGGAACATCTTTGGGGGGTGCTACTAGTCATTTTTCCCTTGAGTGCTATGCAAACACAAAGGTATGCAGCTCCAACATGAGAATTTAAAACTTATGGCTCCAGGCCAAGCCTTAGACGCAGAGCATTTAGCGTAAAGTGCTCAGGTTAGAGACTTGATGTTCTGAGTTCTGTTGTTAGTTCCCTGGGACTAGACAGCTAGTAAAATTCTTGGCACTATGTAGCAGAAAACAATTGGTGTAATTTCGCCTATTTTTGGTGTTGGACCTTTTACATTATATAGTATCAAAGCTCCTTAGCCTGAGTATTGAACCCCTTAGCATTTTGTCCATTCCTAAGATTCATGGTGCCTTCTCCACCACATTCACCTCTACTTTCTATAATCTTGCCTCTCTACCTTCTCTACTTCACGCACCTTCTTTTGTGGTTTCTACCTCCTTTTTTGGATCACTTCTCTCACTGGATGTTCTCTGGATCTTCATAACTGCTCTGTCCAGCACAAAGAGAGCATGCTAATGAAATAACCAGAAAGGAGAATGTGACATGTTAATGAAGAATTATATTTGCTCCAATCAGAGCGCAGCTTCTAATTCCTCCAATCACTGACTTCTTGCTGGATTACTGAGGACATGTTTCCTCCTCACCTTCATTGCAGGATCCCCTGAAGTTCAGCCTTACCTTGCTTCAGATATGTCTTTCCAAAGCTGGTGCAGGTTGCCTAGAGAGCTGTAACTTGAGCAAGTGATTCTGGACGCAGATCTTGGCTTCTGTTGTAGTAGTTCTTGCAGCTGGAGTGATTGGGAAATATCGAAAATAGCCTTGCTGCTGTGGGGACAGTGTGCCTACTTGCCAGAGAAAGGACTGCACAGCTGACAGTTAACCATTCGAGTCTGCCAGCATAAGGCATAAAGGTCTCTCTCTCGGCATGGAAAGGGGAGAGGAGCTGTTCTGGGTCTGCATATACACCTATTCACAGAAACTATAAGACTTCAAGACAGTGTCAATACAAAAGAAGCCTCAGGCAGAAATGCTCAGCAGCATTAAACAGTGCCTGTTCCCGTCTGCTTAGCCTCTGCTCCAAGGCCCTTTGAACACATCTCATTCATCTGACATTAAAATTAAAAGCCAAAGAAAAGGAAACCAAAAGCAGGTATCTCAGTGTTAGCCTTTCCTAGTTTATACGACTTCTTAAGAACTTTAATCCCTTACCAAAGATCTCTACAACATACATCGGATTTTGCTATATTTTCTATACCTACACTAATATGCTCCATACTATTGTGAACACCATGAGATACATAGTAACAATCTTTTGTTTCATGGGAACGAACCCAGGATTTCCCAAGTTTGCCATCTTGAAAAGTCTGAAGGTAGATAAAACGTGAGGATATCCTCTTCTCATCCACTAGCATTCTACCATCAGTTTCTGAATGGGCATAAGTATTATTTTTCAAAACTTATTTTATAACAAAAAAAACCTCTCTGAGACAGGGAAATTAAGTGAGGTTCCACTTGTGGCAAACCTGGTGCTCTAACTGGCATGCTCATTTGGATCTCCAAATAGTAGATCCACCTGTTTCCATGTGTGAAATAAATAATTACCTTACTTCCAACGCATTTCCATTTTGAAGACAAATCATATGGTCGTTTATTTTCATTGCAAAATTCTAGATGTCAGGGCGTTGACTTTTATTGACTCGATCAGATGTATTTTGTTTTTAGAAGAACATCAAGATCTCTGAAATCTTACTGCCAATTTGACCTGAGTGGAAGAAATGGAGAAGGGAGCAATGCAGAGGAGACAATATTTTACATCAAGAGGAGACTTTGAAAAGGTATGTCAACAGCTTCCTGAGAAAATGGATGGGAAAATGGATTTACTGCCTGAGTAAGTCTGACCCTATCCATCACCTTCCAATGAATGATAGATCATTTGATACATGGTGTTTGCTTTTTCTATGTTCCCATATTTGACACTTAAAGGAGACAGGAAAACATAGAAACCCTTCAAAGACTAACCTTTCAGTATAGAAATTGCCTCTGAAATAATACGCGAATGGCACAATGCAGGGAAGTAAACTTTCTGAAAAGTGTGTGGCCTTTTGTAAGAAAACTAGATCATGAAGAAATTCACTTACCTCAGATAAATTCTAAAACTTGGCACTCTCTGTACAGTGCACTGAATTAAGTATGAATCATATTGCTTAAAGTTTTGAAAATCTACACAAGATATACAAGTTAAAAATATCCAAAAACATACTCTTTGTTTATGATATCGGCAAGATGGCTAAATGAACATAAGTAGAATTATACAAACTCACGGGAGTTAGCACACAACATTTTCCTGGTGAAATAGTGGCTTCACAAATGTTCGATGGGTATTTGGCCTTCTGTATTTTCAGCCGAGTTTCTCTAATGGACTTTCCAGTGGTGCTTTTCCCCGTAGTTGAATTTCCTTTCAGAATTTAGTCCATGTTTTATGGATGCTTTGTTCTTGGTGCTATTTTTTTTAAGTTGAAGTTTTTGAGGACTCCCATATGGTAGTGAAATATCATAACATATTGCTTTCTGCTGCCGACCTAGCAGCCTCCAACTGTAATGTAGTGTAAAATTGTTACTAAAAAATTCAATGTTTAGAATGATTGTCCTCATTAGAATTTCCCTGACAGCAAAATCTGTGACAGGGGCGAGGACACAGGTTATTTATTTTAGATGTGGATTCAGGAAGCAGGAGGCAGAAAGTGTAGAGGCAAGAAAAATGAAGAAAAAAACGAAGCATTCACTATGGGGCTACATATGTCTGTGAGCAATGGTTCTTGGTCCTCTGGTGACCCATTGAGGGACCCTATGAAAAGTGCCCCAGAACAATCCTTCTGAAAGAGGGAAAAAGGAAGGAAGCCTTTAACTCTCAAGACTGTCCTCCCTGGAGTAAAAGTTAGTTTATAGGCTGTTCTAATCCACTTCAATTCATCCAGGCTGAGCTAGCTCCCATGGCTTCAGGGAGAGCCTGAGGCAGAAATAAGAATCAAGAAGACAAGCAAGGGGTGACTGGATGCCTGAAATGCTCTTCTTACGAGCTGAGCCGACATGCAGCAGCGGCTAGGTCAGATTCCGCCAAGGGTGTGTTGCCCAGCTGAAAGGGGGCTCTTTTATAATCAGTAGACCCCTTACTTCCCCTCCATGTGTAGTTAAGCAGGACAAGCAAGTGAATTTTGGGTAAAAGACTTGATGCTTCAAAATCAGAATAGTGTTTGAAACAAGACTCTAACTCTGAACTTAAGGAGCTTAGAGAGACTTCCAGATACATCTTCGCAGGTTCTGATCAGGATCCAGTGAGTTTAGACGTAAGAAAACTGAATGCCTCAAATGCCAATGGGAATGGACTGCCCTTGCACCACACCAGTGATCTACGCCGTGCTAACTCAGAAAAAAATAATTTTTCACTGCTGGAATGGTAATACGTGCTTCTCTTGCACAATCCACCTATGATTAACTCTGCACTAATTTGGAAAATTGTTTATTCTCTTATGGAATTATGAATGGTTTCTGGTGCCACGAAGTTTGCTTGGCCCAGTTGGCTTAGTTTGGGCGGTCACAGCACTTTAGCCAGGACTCATCAGAGAAAGAACGTCAGCAACTGTCTTCCTTAGAGCCACTGAGATTTTACAGTTTCATTCTATCTCTCAGTTACTCAAGAGTGGTTTCCTGCTAGGCTTGGGGAAGCATGTCTCTAAGAAGGCAGAGGCAGGCAGACCTCTGTGGGTATACAGAATGAACTTCAAGCCAACCAGGACTACATAAGTAGTGAGGCCCAGTCAGGGGTGGAGGGTGGGCATCTTTAACTGCTTACACTACACTGAAGCACCATGAGGGCGGGCACTCAGCCACTTATGATTCCTCCTGTGTAACACATAAGGTTCTTACTACTATTGTTAAGCTAACGGCTGAGGGAGAGGTCTGTTTTGTTTTCTTGGGACGCTAAATATTTCTTGAACTGCATCAATATGTACTAATCATACACTAAAGAAACTAATACAACCAATACAACTTTTAACTCCCAGCCTTATCTGTAAAGCAGTGATCATGTGAACTCTTGGCTATCCAGAACGTTTGCAATGTTATATATATATATATATATATATATATATATATATATATATATATATATATGGGCAATTCAATCGCTAAATTTAAAAAAAAATGTGTTTCTCATATAAAATAGCTGACAGCACAATCTTTGTTTTAAGCCTAAAGAACATGGTATAACACTGTTAAATCTTGCAATGATTCATATTACTCATCCAGACGCCTAAGCTCAGCACCACTGCCCCACCCTCCTGTGGAACCCATGCCAGGGTTCCCTAAGGCATTGGTGAGTGAAGAAGGAGCGTCAGTGGGAGCTTCGTCTATAGCTTTCCTTAATGATTCATGTGACTCAAGATGGACTAGACCAGGCAGAACTATCCCCTTGGGTCCCAGTTCTTTAACTAGCCCACCAATCTTTTCTTCACAGATGATACAATAGACCCTTTCCTTTCTTCAAGAGCACAATTTTTCTTCATTAGTTTATTCACTTTACATCCTGACTGTAACCCCTTCCCTCCTCTCCTCCCAGTGCCACCTTGACAAATATCTCCTCTTATCACCAATTCCCCTTCTCCTGAATGGGAATTCCCCATGGGTACCCACCCATCCTGGCACATCCCGTCCTGGGAGAAGAGCACATTGTAAATAGTAAAACATAGCATATGCCAGGCTCAACTCTTGTGCAGCTCTTCAGTGGTCTTCAGGAGTCCTCAGCCTAATACTTCCATGTGCTCATTTTCAAAGGAAACAAGCATCTATTAAGCTCCTGCCTCTAGATCCTCTGTTCCTTATCTACTGACACATTAACCTTCGCCTACATTTTTCTCTATTTTTCTGTTGTTTATGTTGTTTCTAGTCTCCTGTATAGTCCTCACTTGCATTTATCTCTAGGTTATTGACACTGATAAAACTCAAATGGACCTTTGATTGAACCCTTTCCAGAATTACATCATGAAATCTCTCACTGCTTCCAGCTCCCTCTGTATCTTGAGTCACTTGACATTTACGTCTGATGACACTTTATTTTTCTGTTATTTTCTTTCCTTTGCAAAATGATAATATATGAGATAAATATATTCCTTGTTTTGTTTGGGTTTCCTCATTTTATTTCTAATTTTATGGAAAGTAACCTATAGATGGTAAGTTATTGACAGATTCCTACCTGAGGACCTAACTGTCAAAATGACATCGGACTATCCTAACATTGATGTATCAGGGAGAACTGGTGTGGAATCAGAAAACCTGTGGTGGCAGAACTGCTAGTATTTCACCAAATGTTTCAGCATGAAATTACATAGAGGTATGGAAGAAAATCTTCTCTCAGGATAGTCAGTGCTCTGCTTATTAAAGTCTGAGAGCATTTGTTTCACTCTAAGTATTAGTGTGAAACTAATGGGTAGTCACCAAATATTTATTTAATTAAATCCAGTGCTTTATACATTTATTTTTGTCTCAGACAAATCTAAGAACAGAATATGTTGGTATTATTCTTCATTGATTTGGAGCCAATACCTCTACAGTCTACAGAGACTGTAACTTTTTATAGAGGCTATCATCACACTTGGTTCTGTGCTGGAGACTGGACAATCATAAAACTAGAGATAACTTTGAAATCAACCAGCCTTTTCACACAGCTGCTGTACTGTCTTGTGAAATATTTCAAATGTGGGGGCTATTCTGTTGGAGAGAAGCAAACTCCATCAAATGATAGAATAAAAATGAGGATCACTTCCAAGAAGGCCAAGGAGAAAAAAAAAATGCTTCATAACTGCAAACAAGATTGATCTAATCATACTGCCTGAAAATACCTATAATGATTGTGATCATTTCAGACTACCAGACTGCACAGAGGATCAACTCTGCTACAAACAAAGCAATTTCTCAGACTAAGTCACCTTAAGGCAGCACTCAAAGATCTTATACAGTCAGCCTGCTTGTCTTTCTGAATGAAAATGTCCTGTATGAGAGCAAGACATGATTGTTGGTGCTGGTATGAAGGGCTGGCACAAAGCTCTGTGGTATAAACATGGTTCTTGCTGGTTCCTCAGCCCTTTACCCACCATTGAACCATATAGAATGCTTCTACCTCTGCCAGGTTCTTTCATTCAGATGTCTTTTAAAAACCTTAGGCCATACTATAGTTGTTCACATAAGAAATCCATCTGAAATGTGTCTCAAAGAGAAAAGTGACCAAGAAAAGATGTTGAAGAATTCTTTAAACAGAGACTTTTGAAGAATGTGTGTATGTGTGTGTGTGTGTGTGTGTGTGTGTGTGTGTGTGTGTGTGTGTGTACATCATAGAGCCTCTGAAAAGATTCTTAAGGAGCAAATGTCATTTCATTTTATTTTTCCATAGTCATGATTTTCTTTACATAATTTTCTAGGTACTGCTCTGGAATGTAAGTCCGAAGTGCACTCCTATAAATACTGAATACTTCTGGTTATTCTATTTTTCTTATTGACATTAGAACTAGTTAAGGTCTTATGGTCTCAGAAATACACTGCCTCATGTTCAGGTATTGCCAAGCAATTGTCTTAATTCAATTATTTATTATAGATTCTTCTCTGGTTCTAAATTCTCTAACTACTGGCATGCCACCTTCATGCTTAACACTAAGAGAATTTTCTTTTGAAGATGGAACATATTTATCTTTATGTGTCAGATTAAAGTTGGAGTGAGGCATGCAGTCAACATGTTCACTTAGTTTAAACTATTTTAATTAATATTATTTTAAAGCATAATATGTCCTGGCTAGGATTTTACACCCTCAGAATGCAGAGATGAACATGGCGTGGCCAAAGAAAATTATGTTAATAGTATATAGTTCAAAAGCTACATATAATACCACAAAACTATGGTATTCTGTAGGTTATTATGAAATAATATAAAAACATATAGCTGTAGTTAATTTTTCTTTGTGGGACTTACTAATTCCAAATGGAAAGATAAAAAGACTAAGTTTTCTCCAAACTGTTCATTTATTTATCAATAAATATTTACCTAACACCTGCTTTGTGCCAGCCACTCTCCTAGAACAAATAAGGATACAAGTGACCAAGAGGAGCAAATGCACCTGCTTTGTGGTATTGGTTTTCTAGAGAAGTAATTGTTGTAAGAATGTACTTACAAATAAAGTACATACTAGGTTAAAAATTATCAGAACAAGATGAGAAAAACCAATAAAAAGATGATAGCAGTTCATAAATGTAGAATCACAGGTGTGATGACTGGAAGTGTCACTGAGGAGAGTCCTAGGTGACATCTCTGAAGGAACAGTAAGAAATAAAACCATAATTTAGACACAGCATGGCTTGTGCTCTTTAGCAGTAGCACCAGGGGTCAGAGAGACCAGTGAGGAAATTGTTTTATTGTTATG
Organism: Rattus norvegicus; assembly: GCF_021556685.1. Classification (NCBI taxonomy): domain Eukaryota; kingdom Metazoa; phylum Chordata; class Mammalia; order Rodentia; family Muridae; genus Rattus; species Rattus norvegicus. The sequence goes on along the minus strand of NC_141539.1, from coordinate 84,083,452 downwards.
AGATGTTTTATTCTTTATAACAAAATTGCTAAGCTAAGTACTATATGTCTGCACATAGAAATTAAGTAAAGGAAAATAAAAGACAGCATCCAAATTAGAAAAATTAAAATTCTCCCAATTCACAGATGGCATTATATAGCTCATAGAAAATCTTGGAAATTAAACAGTAATCAACTCAAGAAACAATAAATTCAGCACTATGCAAGCTATATGATACATATTCTAGCAATAAACAAAGCCAGAATAACCTGAGAAAACTAATTTATTTACAATAGCACCAAAAAATATTTAAGGTTAATGGGAAACTTCAAGATATAAACACTGATAGCTAAAAAAAAAAGTGCTGAAAGTAATTACAGAACTTCTAAATGGAGAAAGAATCTGTGATAATGAGCCATAAGGAAGTATTTTTACAATTGTAAAATATTTTAATACCATATTCAACTCTGCCTAAGTGAAAGTAGGAACTTAGAAGAAATTGAAGAACTGTTCAACAAAATGTACTGTAACAAAGACAAGCTGACAACAGAAATAACAGACACTGGAAAAGAGTCGGCCAAGGAAAAAAAATGGGCCTCTACAGCTCCATAGGAGTTCATTGCTGTGAAAGCTGTACCCATCAAAGTGTACTTATGATAGTCTATTTTACTATATTTCATAGAAATAAAAGGAAAATTCAAGGTTCCTCATAAAGTCAACACATTTTTTGAAATAAAAATACCTAAAAATATGGCCCTTTATAAAAAATCAAGAGAAAACGCTAAAGAAAATATAGGCAAAGACATATAACTACATTTAAAGATAATCATGACAAAACATGCTCCAATTACTTCAGTTATTTAAACACATTTTTAACACCAGGTAAGTCTTTGATAGAATTCATCATATTAACTTTTCTTCATACATGAATAAAAACTAACAAAGTTCAACATGCATTTTTTGATCACAGTATGATAGGTATTTCTTTGTTTTTAATTTGAATTTTCATTACATCCATTTGTTTTGTTTTGCACATTGTAGTGTGTGTGTGTGTGTGTGTGTGTGTGTGTGTGTGTGTGCGCACAGAGGATTATTTTTCTAACTTTATCTGAGTTGGGGGATTGAGATCATGTCAGGTAAATTTATCTACTGATCCATTTCACTGGATTAATAGCAAGAACAATAATATTAACATACCTCAGTGTCAATCAGGTGTCATTCCAGGACTTATATTTACATTTGTTCTATAGTTTCATTTAAATAGTATAACATTTACATACATCCTATGAATATCTTATTTCTCATATAGATTAAATAATTTCTAGGATGTTTTGATATGTAATTAACATAATGTAATATAAATTCTAGATGTTATGTTATATTGTTTATAGAAACATTAATAAAAGAAAAGTCAGATTAATTTCAATAAAGAATTTTATTTTTCCATTTCTGTGACAAATAAGATCCTCATTTGGCACTGAATCCATAAATAGTCTTTGGTACTAGAAACTACTTAATGATGGTAAAGTTATGGTTATTGGAGGAGAATCTACAACCACGAATTTACTAAACCAACATAGTCCCTAACAATAATCTGTAAACATTTTTCCTTATACACACAGATAAGTGTGGTCTTCACCCCTCATAACAAAACAAAAATAAACAAATAACAATAACAAAAAAACTTCTCTTTACATCAGAGATCATTTCAGAAAACCACAACCTATCAAAAATGGATTGTTTGTTGGTTTGTTGGTTTGTTTGAGACAGGATCCCACTATCTGCTATTTAATTCTGTTTAGCTTCAAATTCACTATATACTCAAGCTAGTCTCAAATTTCTTGTTGCTGAAGTGGTGGTATGTCTGAGCATAAACTTGGTTTTAAATATTTTCAAATATGTACTGTTTGAATGCATGGATACACAGCCCTTTGAAATAGATGTTAAACAGATAGATAGATAGATAGATAGATAGATAGATAGATAGATAGATAGATAGATAGATAGATAATAGATACATACATACATACATAGATACATAGGTACATAAATATTGATAGATGACAGATAATAGAAACAGATCATTCACTCACTGATAAGTGGATATTAGCCCAAAAGCTCAAATTACCCAAGATACAGTCCACAGACCAAATGAAGCTCAAGAAGAAGGATGACCAAAGTGATGCTTCACTCCTTCTTAAAAGGGGGAACAAAAATATCCATAGGAGAGGATATGGAGGCAAAGTTTGAAGCAGAGACTGAAGGAACAGCCATTCAGAGCCTGCCCCACATGTGGCCAATATATATACAGCCACCAAAACTAGATAAGATTGATGAAGCTAAGAAGTTCATGCTGAAAGGAACTGGGTATAGATGTCTCTTGAGAGACACAGCCAGAGCATGTCAAATACTGAGGCGAATGCTAGCAGCAAACCATTGAACTGAGAACGGAACCCCCTTTGGAGGAATTAGAGAAAGGATTGAAAGAGCTGGAGGGGTTGACAACCCCATAAGAACAACAATGCCCACCAACCAGAGCTCCTGGGGACTTAACTACCATCCAAAGACTGTACATGGACTGACCTATGGCTCCAGCTGCATTCATAGCAGAGGATGGCCTTGTGGAACACCAATGGAAGGAGAAGCCCTTTGTCCTGCCAAAGTTGGACCCCCAGTGTAAGGTAATTTGGGATGGGGGGCAGGAAGAGATGGTGGATAGGGAGGGGAACACCCTTATAGAAGGGGGAGGAGAGACGAGGCTTATAGACAGGAAACCAGGAAAGGGAATAACATTTAAAATATAACTAAAGAAACATCCAATTAAAAAAAAACATATTTAGAAAGACAAAAAAAGATCGAAGTAGACACATCATACATAAATGAATAGATATGCATCAATCTTTATTGATACATTAAACATATTAGCAAGTATATTTAAACAAAAAGATGAGAGACACATTCCAAATGAAAGGAAATAATAATATATTGAATCAAGTAAATATTTGAACCTTATACCAGTATGCTTTTATTCTACTGCAAATAATTAGTGGCAAACTACAAAGTCAACATTAAGACTTAAAATCGCCATACATTCAAAAAATGTTAGATAGAAAATATAAAAAGAGGCTATGTTTGTTATAGTGAAATAAATACATGCTATGGACTTGCATACACACATACATGCATAGAGAAAGACAGACAAACAGACAAATGAAAAGGGATTTTCCATTTTCCTGAGATTAGGATAGTATGATAGAAGAGTTTTCCTGTAATAACATATGCCAAAGCCTTAACATCTGAAGCTTAATAGCTGAATGAATCTGGCTGTTTTTCGAAATCATGACTTTAATGGATATAATCTAGTCAGGATGGAGTCATTTGGTTGGTTAATACAACTAATGTTCTCCTACAAAAAGAGATAGAGACCCAGAAAGAAGAATATATGGTGATGGGAATAGAAACTACATTAATCTACAACCAAGGGAGGCATCTTAAGGCTGACTGGAGAGCAGCAGCACCTAGGAGAAAATAAGGACTTCTCCTAGAAGCTTCAAAGACAATGTGGACCTGTCACCATGGCATGATACACGGACAGTACATTTCTGTGTCTTCTAAGTCAGAAGTTACTGTAGCTTGTCATCACAGCACTATGAAGTAATTAAGATGACAAGCTTTGCTAAGTGAATATAAAAATCTAGTATCAGCCCTAGTTTATGTGGAAGCACAAACAGGTAAGAAGAGGCTATAAACAGTTGGAAACTAGAGAAGAAAAATGGTGACAGACTGTCCTTATCAACTGTTAGACATGCTATTATATAATAAAGTACCTAAAATTAAAGCAATATGGTTTCATAACAAACACATACAAAAAATCTGCATAACAAGATAAAAAAATCTCAGAAAGACATAGAGTAAATAAATGTGTGGTAATGTACAATCTTGAATTATTGAGGAAAACATGGATTTTTTTTAAAAAAACACAAATGGTTTAGGAATAACTTAGTAACTATGGATACACATGTTACATTTTCCTCAGGATAAATTCAAAATGAATCAAAAATGTGACTTTAAATATTTATTTAGCCATTAAATAAAATGTATATGAATTGCTTTAACTGTATCTCTATATCTGGAGCAAGAAGGGAAAAGAAGGTGAGTTTAACAATACTAATAAAATAAAGAATTGTTTATATGGGAGTCTAAATTGACCACTCTGCTGTTAAAGTATGGATTGTAGAGACCATAACTGACACAAACACATAAGTATAATTACAGTAAATCTTTTAAAACATTTTTGATAACAAAAAAGTACCATGAACAAATATGTTTAACTATGAAGTAGAATGAATTAGAAAAGACCAATTACTAAATACTGATATATTGATTTATTTAGTGATTTACTTAAAGCATGGCTTGTACTGCTTACTGCCAAACATGATTTCGTCTTACTATCTGAAATAGAACAACCTGGAGAAAATAGATGAAACACAAAAACCATTGCCGTTATCAACCTGTACTGGCCAGTGTTGCATGTCAACTTGTCACAAGCTAGAGTTATCACAGAGAAAGGAGCCTCCCTTGAGGAAATGCCTCCACGAGATCCAGCTGTAAGGCATTTTCTCAGTTAGTGATCAAGGAGAAAGGGTCCAGCCCACTGTGGGTGGTGCAATCCCTGGGCTGGTAGTCCTGGGTTCTATAAGAAAGCAAGCTGAGCAAGTCAGGGGAAACAAGCCAGTAACATCCTTCCATGGCCTTTGCATCAGCTTCTGCTTCTAGCCCTGCTTGAGTTTCAATCCTGACTTCCTTTGGTGATGAACAGCAATGTGTAAGTGTAAACCGAATAAATCCTTTCCTCCCCAACTTTCTTCTAGTTCATGATGTTTGTGCAGGAATAGAAACCCCAACTAAGGCACAAAGGCTTACACCTGTTAACTGTAGCATATGCCCTTGAAAAGCAAAAGCCACCAACCTGACTGCAAGGAATGCTTCTGGAAAGCCCTGCATTGCTCGCTCGCTCTCTCGCTCGCTTGCTTGCTTGCTCAGCCCCCCTGTGGTTTTAGAGTATAAAATGGGAATGCAAACTGGATTCTGGACTAAAGTCTTCCAGCTGCTACCCAGGCTACAGCCCATCCATGAATATATCTCCTCTCTTACACCCTCAGTGGGTGAGAGTCCTCATCCCATAGAGATTCCTGAGGCAATCCCTCATGACTGTAGTCACAGCATCCACGAGATTGAGAAAGGAGGATAACAAATATGGGAATAGTCTAGGCTGCAAAGAGAGACTATGCTTCAAAAATCAATGAAGCCAGCCAATAAAAACTGCATAAAGAAAGTAAATCCATCTTAACGAATCTATGCAAATATATTTTTGCTTGTGTGTAGTGTGTGTGCCTTGTATGTACACATGTGAAATGAATGGAAAATTGAGAAACAAGTTGCACATTCCATCATGAAAGCGTAATATATAAAAACTGCATAAAATAAGTATAAAAAATATATTATAAACAAAACACCATAAAGCACTTTAAAAATTAAGCCTAGTGAAGGAGACTCATCCTTGCTCACTTGTCATTCTGCAGCTATAGAAGGACTTCTACCTGTCCAAAGAATTTGACACCTTGATCCTTCTCATCTCGATGATCCATGTTATACCCCAAATGAGGTCGAAAGCTGAAATGAAAAGACATGCCTGAAGATCTCTTTTCTTTTGCTAACATATCTTCTTTAGACATAATCTCATAGCCCAGTCATCTCAGTGTTGTGGACTCAGCAAACCCGAGGAGGAGATAGTTTTCTCATTGTAATCCTGGGATTTTTCTTTTACATCTGAGTTTCCTCTGCTCAGTTTTTATGTGAGAAATAAACATGCTGTCAGTTATTTCCCAAAACTGTTATCCACTCTTCAGCTTTTCTTCCACTCATCACGAATGTTGCCGCTACCATTTTGTTTGATCTATTTGTCTTTTTATTTGCATATTCATATTGAAGTGTGTTTATTTTTTTCATTCCTGAGATCCACAACTGCTCTTTTTAGAATTGGAAACTGGTAGATTGGTCATTTGACCTAATGTTTCTAAGAGAGCCTGGTTTCTAAGTTGCATGCAAAAAGAAGTTTCTTTTATCTGAGTACAACGAGGCATTTTTGGCTGTGCACTCAGTGTTCTGTTTACCCACAATGTGATTTTACTTGAAGATAGAGCCGTTGGGAGGTAATTAGAATGAGATGTGGTCAGAAAGGTGAGGATTGGTGGTTTCATAAGAGAAATGAGATGTTTCTTTAAATGAGTACCTCAAGAGTATTTGGAGATAAAATTAAGAAAACACTTTGGAAACCTGAGAGGAAAGTCAAACTAATAACCAAACCAGAAACCATGATCTTGGATTTCTCAACTTCCAAAACTGAAAGATATGTGTATGGTGTAGTCTCGATGCAGTGTCTCATTAAGATATTTGAGGAGATTCCTGGTTGCTGCCTCTGCAGAGAGCCCGTGGGCAGCACCCCACGAGCGAACTTGAGCCTCGGGACCACAGGTAAGACCAACGTTTCTGCTGCAGGAAAGCTGCCTGGTGAGCTTGGAATACACGGAAGCAGAATTCCTCTAGGACCGGGCACGTTCTGTGTTTACCGGAAGTCCCACACCCGCAGATACCAGCCCGCAGCAGCTCTCTGCTCCCAGACCCCGTGAGAGAGAGAGACCCAACTGCCTGGTCAGGTGGGCACTCCTGAAGCTGCAGAGCAGAAGAGACCACCAACACTGCTCACCACTGCCCACATCCCTGGCCCAAGAGGAAACTGTATAAGGCCTCTGGGCTCCCATGGGGGAGGGCCCAGGAGTGGCAGGACCCCTGCCTGAGACACCGCCGGAACCTGAGGGAAACAGACCGGATAAACAGTTCTCTGCAACCAAATCCCGTGGGAGGGAGAGCTAAACTTTCAGAGAGGCAGACAAGCCTGGGAAACCAGAAGAGACTGCTCTCTGCACACACATCTCGGACACCAGAGGAAAAAGCCAAAGACCATCTGGAACCCTGGTGCACTGAAGCTCCCGGAAGGGGCGGCACAGGTCTTCCTGGTTGCTGCCGCTGCAGAGAGCCCGTGGGCAGCACCCCACGAGCGAACTTGAGCCTCGGGACCACAGGTAAGACCAAATTTTCTGTTGCAAGAAAGCTGCCTGGTGAACTCAAGACACAGGCCCCAGGAACAGCTGAAGACCTGTAGAGAGGAAAAACTACACGCCCGAAAGCAGAACACTCTGTCCCCATAACTGACTGAAAGAGAGGAAAACAGGTCTACAGCACTCCTGACACACAGGCTTATAGGACAGTCTAGCCACTGTCAGAAATAGCAGAACAAAGTAACACTAGAGATAATCTGATGGCGAGAGGCAAGCGCAGGAACCCAAGCAACAGAAACCAAGACTACATGGCACCATCGGAGCCCAATTCTCCCATCAAAACAAACATGGAATATCCAAACACACCAGAAAAGCAAGATCTAGTTTAAAAATCATTTTTGATCATAATGCTGGAGGACTTCAAGAAAGACGTGAGGAACTCCCTTAGAGAACAAGTAGAAGCCTACAGAGAGGAATCGCAAAAATGCCTGAAAGAATTCCAGGAAAACATAAATAAACAAGTAGAAGCCCATAGAGAGGAGACACAAAAATCCCTGAAACAATTCCAGGAAAACACAATCAAACAGTTGAAGGAATTAAAAATGGAAATAGAAGCAATCAAGAAAGAACACATGGAAACAACCCTGGATATAGAAAACCGAAAGAAGAGACAAGGAGCTGTAGATACAAGCTTCACCAACAGAATACAAGAGATGGAAGAGAGAATCTCAGGAGCAGAAGATTCCATAGAAATCATTGACTCAACTGTCAAAGATAATGTAAAGTGGAAAAAGCTACTGGTCCAAAACATACAGGAAATCCAGGACTCAATGAGAAGATCAAACCTAAGGATAATAGGTATAGAAGAGAGTGAAGACTCCCAGCTCAAAGGACCAGTAAATATCTTCAACAAAATCATAGAAGAAAACTTCCCTAACCTAAAAAAAGAGATACCCATAGACATACAAGAAGCCTACAGAACTCCAAATAGATTGGACCAGAAAAGAAACACCTCCCGTCACATAATTGTCAAAACACCAAACGCACAAAATAAAGAAAGACTATTAAAAGCAGTAAGGGAAAAAGGTCAAGTAACATATAAAGGCAGACCTATCAGAATCACACCAGACTTCTCGCCAGAAACTATGAAGGCCAGAAGATCCTGGACTGATGTCATACAGACCCTAAGAGAACACAAATGCCAGCCCAGGTTACTGTATCCAGCAAAACTCTCAATTAACATTGATGGAGAAACCAAGATATTCCATGACAAAACCAAATTTATACAATATCTTTCTACAAATCCAGCACTACAAAGGATAATAAATGGTAAAGCCCAACATAAGGAGGCAAGCTATACCCTAGAAGAAGCAAGAAACTAATCGTCTTGGCAACAAAACAAAGAGAATGAAAGCACACAAATATAACCTCACTTCCAAATATGAATATAACGGGGAGCAATAATCACTATTCCTTAATATCTCTCAATATCAATGGCCTCAACTCCCCAATAAAAAGACATAGATTAACAAACCGGATACGCAACGAGGACCCTGCATTCTGCTGCCTACAGGAAACACACCTCAGAGACAAAGACAGACACTACCTCAGAGTGAAAGGCTGGAAAACAACTTTCCAAGCAAATGGTCAGAAGAAGCAGGCTGGAGTAGCCATTCTAATATCAAATAAAATCAATTTTCAACTAAAAGTCATCAAAAAAGATAAGGAAGGACACTTCATATTCATCAAAGGAAAAATCCACCAAGATGATCTCTCAATCCTAAATATCTATGCCCCAAATACAACGGCACCTACATATGTAAAAGAAACCTTACTAAAGCTCAAAACACACATTGCACCTCACACAATAATAGTGGGAGATTTCAACACCCCACTCTCATCAATGGACAGATCATGGAAACCGAAATTAAACAGAGATGTAGACAGACTAAGAGAAGTCATGAGCCAAATGGACTTAACGGATATTTATAGAACATTCTATCCTTAAGCAAAAGGATATACCTTCTTCTCAGCTCCTCATGGTACTTTCTCCAAAATTGACCATATAATTGGTCAAAAAACGGGCCTCAATAGGTACAGAAAGATAGAAATAATCCCATGCGTGCTATCGGACCACCATGGCCTAAAACTGGTCTTCAATAACAATAAGGGAAGAATGCCCACATATACGTGGAAATTGAACAATGCTCTACTCAATGATAACCTGGTCAAGGAAGAAATAAAGAAAGAAATTAAAAACTTTTTAGAATTTAATGAAAATGAAGGTACAACATACCCAAACTTATGGGACACAATGAAAGCTGTGCTAAGAGGAAAACTCATAGTGCTGAGTGCCTGCAGAAAGAAACAGGAAAGAGCATATGTCAGCAGCTTGACAGCACACCTAAAAGCTCTAGAACCAAAAGAAGCAAATACACCCAGGAGGAGTAGAAGGCAGGAAATAATCAAACTCAGAGCTGAAATCAACCAAGTAGAAACAAAAAGGACCATAGAAAGAATCAACAGAACCAAAAGTTGGTTCTTTGAGAAAATCAACAAGATAGATAAACCCTTAGCCAGACTAACGAGAGGACACAGAGAGTGCGTCCAAATTAACAAAATCAGAAATGAAAAGGGAGACATAACTACAGATTCAGAGGAAATTCAAAAAATCATCAGATCTTACTATAAAAACCTATATTCAACAAAACTTGAAAATCTTCAGGAAATGGACAATTTCCTACACAGATACCAGGTATCGAAGTTAAATCAGGAACAGATAAACCAGTTAAACAACCCCATAACTCCTAAGGAAATAGAAGCAGTCATTAAAGGTCTCCCAACCAAAAAGAGCCCAGGTCCAGACGGGTTTAGTGCAGAATTCTATCAAACCTTCATAGAAGACCTCATACCAATATTATCCAAACTATTCCACAAAATTGAAACAGATGGAGCACTACCGAATTCCTTCTACGAAGCCACAATTACTCTTATACCTAAACCACACAAAGACACAACAAAGAAAGAGAACTTCAGACCAATTTCCCTTATGAATATCGACGCAAAAATACTCAATAAAATTCTGGCAAACCGAATCCAAGAGCACATCAAAACAATCATCCACCATGATCAAGTAGGCTTCATCCCAGGCATGCAGGGATGGTTTAATATACGGAAAACCATCAACGTGATCCATCATATAAACAAACTGAAAGAACAGAACCACATGATCATTTCATTAGATGCTGAGAAAGCATTTGACAAAATTCAACACCCCTTCATGATAAAAGTCCTGGAAAGAATAGGAATTCAAGGCCCATGCCTAAACATAGTAAAAGCCATATACAGCAAACCAGTTGCTAACATTAAACTAAATGGAGAGAAACTTGAAGCAATCCCACTAAAATCAGGGACTAGACAAGGCTGCCCACTCTCTCCCTACTTATTCAATATAGTTCTTGAAGTTCTAGCCAGAGCAATCAGACAACAAAAGGAGATCAAGGGGATACAGATCGTAAAAGAAGAGGTCAAAATATCACTATTTGCAGACGACATGATAGTATATTTAAGTGATCCCAAAAGTTCCAACAGAGAACTACTAAAGCTGATAAACAACTTCAGCAAAGTGGCTGGGTATAAAATTAACTCAAATAAATCAGTTGCCTTCATCTATACAAAAGAGAAACAAGCCGAAAAAGAAATTAGGGAAATGACACCCTTCATAATAGACCCAAATAATATAAAGTACCTCGGTGTGACTTTAACCAAGCAAGTAAAAGATCTGTACAATAAGAACTTCAAGACACTGAGGAAAGAAATTGAAGAAGACCTCAGAAGATGGAAAGATCTCCCATGCTCATGGATGGGCAGGATTAATATAGTAAAAATGGCTATTTTACCAAAAGCAACCTACAGATTCAATGCAATCCCCATCAAAATACCAATCCAATTCTTCAAAGAGTTAGACAGAACAATTTGCAAATTCATCTGGAATAACAAAAAACCCAGGATAGCTAAAGCTATCCTCAACAATAAAAGGACTTCAGGGGGAATCACTATCCCTGAACTCAAGCAGTATTACAGAGCAATAGTGATAAAAACTGCATGGTATTGGTACAGAGACAGACAGATAGACCAATGGAATAGAATCGAAGACCCAGAAATGAACCCACACACCTATGGTCACTTGATTTTTGACAAAGGAGCCAAAACCATCCAATGGAAAAAAGATAGCATTTTCAGCAAATGGTGCTGGTTCAACTGGAGGGCAACAGGTAGAAGAATGCAGATCGATCCATGCTTATCACCCTGTACAAAGCTTAAGTCCAAGTGGATCAAGGACCTCCACATCAAACCAGACACACTCAAACTAATAGAAGAAAAACTAGGGAAGCATCTGGAACACATGGGCACTGGAAAAAATTTCCTGAACAAAACACCAATGGCTTATGCTCTAAGATCAAGAATCGACAAATGGGATCTCATAAAACTGCAAAGCTTCTGTAAGGCAAAGGACACGGTGGTTAGGACAAAACGGCAACCAACAGATTGGGAAAAGATCTTTACCAATCCTACAACAGATAGAGGCCTTATATCCAAAATATACAAAGAACTCAAGAAGTTAGACCGCAGGGAAACAAATAACCCTATTAAAAAATGGGGTTCAGAGCTAAACAAAGAATTCACAGCTGAGGAATGCCGAATGGCTGAGAAACACCTAAAGAAATGTTCAACATCTTTAGTCATAAGGGAAATGCAAATCAAAACAACCCTGAGATTTCACCTCACACCAGTGAGAATGGCTAAGATCAAAAACTCAGGTGACAGCAGATGCTGGCGAGGATGTGGAGAAAGAGGAACACTCCTCCATTGTTGGTGGGATTGCAGACTGGTAAAACCATTCTGGAAATCAGTCTGGAGGTTCCTCAGAAAATTGGACATTGAACTGCCTGAGGATCCAGCTATACCTCTCTTGGGCATATACCCAAAAGATGCCTCAACATATAAAAGAGACACGTGCTCCACTATGTTCATCGCAGCCTTATTTATAATAGCCAGAAACTGGAAAGAACCCAGATCCCCTTCAACAGAGGAATGGATACAGAAAATGTGGTACATCTACACAGTGGAATATTACTCAGCTATCAAAAACAACGAGTTTATGAAATTCGTAGGCAAATGGTTGGAACTGGAAAATATCATCCTGAGTGAGCTAACCCAATCACAGAAAGACATACATGGTATGCACTCATTGATAAGTGGCTATTAGCCCAAATGCTTGAATTACCCTAGATCCCTAGAACAAACGAAACTCAAGACGGATGATCAAAATGTCAATGCTTCACTCCTTCTTTAAATGAGGAAATAGAATACCCTTGGCAGGGAAGTGAGAGGCAAAGATTAAAACAGAGACTGAAGGAACACCCATTCAGAGCCTGCCCCACATGTGGCCCATACATATACAGCCACCCAATTAGACAAGATGGATGAAGCAAAGAAGTGCAGACCGACAGGAGCTGGATGTAGATCGCTCCTGAGAGTCACAGCCAGAATACAGCAAATACAGAGGCGAATGCCAGCAACAAACCACTGAACTGAGAATAGGTCCCCCGTTGAAGGAATCAGAGAAAGAACTGGAAGAGCTTGAAGGTGCTCGAGACCCCAAAAGTACAACAATGTCAAGCAACCAGAGCTTCCAGGGACTAAGCCACTACCTAAAGACTATATATGGACTGACCCTGGACTCTGACCCCATAGGTAGCAATCAATATCCTAGTAAGAGCACCAGTGGAAGGGGAAGCCCTGGGTCCTGCTAAGACTGAACCCCCAGTGAACTAGACTATGGGGGGAGGGTGGCAATGGGGGGAGGGTTGGGAGGGGAACACCTATAAGGAAGGGGAGGGGGGAGGGGAATGTTTGTCCGGAAACCGGGAAAGGGAATAACACTTGAAATGTATATAAGAAATACTCAAGTTAATAAAAAAAAAAGATATTTGAGGAGAACAAAATACGGATTTTTTTTATTAGAACCTATCAATTGTCAACTTTCAACTGAATTTTTCTACTATTTCTGTTCCTTACTTTTTTATTTAAATATTGTCCCTAAACTTCCTATGTAATAAAGAAACAAAAGCAGGGTTTGCTTCTGAAGTTTAAGGGTAAGCAATCTTGAGATCTAGTGTTTGGTTTTCAAATATGTCTCAAGCCAGCCTAGGTCCAGCTACAAATATACAGGAAACACTATACCACATTTGCTGATAGCCTGCTTACACACACATGCACACACACACACACACACACACACACACACACACACAAACACACACACACACAATTAGAAATGTTCCTCTTCAAAGTTTATTAATGTTATCATTTAAATGCTTATAATTCTCACAAATTTAGAAAAAAAATCTGTTCTCAAGTTTCCTTCACTCAAAACTGTAAAATTTCAAGACTTTGAAGTATTTTATGCTGTAGCTAAACTTTAGATGATTGACTAGTTAGTTTTTTGCCAACTTAATGAAAACAAGAGTCACCTAAGAAGAAAAAGCATCAGTTGAGGGGTTACCCCCATCACATTGGATTATGAACGTATCTGTAGGGCAGATATTGGTGATACAATCCGTGGGTATATAGTGTATGGCTGGGTAAAAATTGTAAGTGAGCAAACCAGAGGATGCAAGTCAGGAGGAAGATTCCTCCCATTGTACCTGCCTCTGCTTCTGCTTGAGTTTCTACCCTTACTTCCTTCCATGACCAAGTATGATCAGGACAGGTAAAACAAAACAAAACAAAACATCTCTCTCTTCCTTTAAATTGATTTTAGTCATTATGTGTTTATCATAGAAATAGATTCACTACATTCACCATTCACCATTCACTAATAGGTTTGTTGATAATTCTACAAACTAAATTTCCCTGTATATAATCCAAGCATGGTTCTGCAATCCATATTCTTCTACTACACAGTTATTTGAGGAATGTTTATACTGGAATGAATTCTCTAGTCAGCCACCTTAAGGTTCACAAAGTCAAGTGGGTATGGAAATAAGTATGAATTTGATTTCTACAGTAGGATTAATAATAAATAACTATGAACAAAAATGGCTGAGAAACATAAACATATCCCCTACTTCATCTTACCATAAATGCAATGCAAATATTCTTGGGCAATTCCTGAGACAAGGGAAAGTACAATGAAGGGGAAATAGATGGGGCGAGTTAATGATTCTTAACATTTTTACAATGTGAATAGTTTGTTTGTGCAAATGATCTTTAAAAATCCAACCACATGGATTGAATGCATTACTAAGGCATCCCTCAGGGGAAGTATAATTCCATCTGGGAATAGAATGCGTAGCACTAAGAAAAGAAATCTTAAAATCATGTAAACTGAGGCTGACCTTGACCTCCTCATCCCTTATGCCTCTCCCTTTCAGTGCTGGGATCACAGAAAAGTACTGCCCCATCTAGATTAGGAATAAGAAGCTTGAGATTTTATGCAGGGTGATATATATGGGTCTATTTGCATTCTTCTACCTGCAGACATCCAGTTAAACCATTACCATTTTTTGAAAATGCTTTCATTTTTCCATTGTATCATTTTGGTTTCTTAGTCAAAAATCAAGTGTCCGTAGGTGTGTAAGTTTACTTCTGGATCTTTCATTCAATTCCATTGATCAACCTGTCTGTTTCTGTACCAATATCATGCAGTTTTTAATCACCATTTCTCTATAGTTCAGCTTGAGTTCAGAGATGGTGATTACTCCAAAAGTTCTTATTTTGTTCAGCATTATTTTTGTCTATCCTGGGTTTTTTGTTTTTCCATATGAATGTGAGAATTGTCCTTTCAAAGTCTATAAAAAGAATATGTTGGAATATTGATGGGGATTGCATTGAATCTGTAGGTTGATTTTGGTAAAATGGGCATTTTCACTATGTTAGTTCCATGAGAATGGAAGATTTTTCCATCTTCTGATATCTTCTTCAATTTCTTGCTCCAGGAACTTGAATTTCTTGTTATAAAGATCTTTCATTTGCTTGGTTAGAATTACACCAATATATTTTATATTATTTGTAGCTATTGTGAAAGGTACTTTTTCCTTAGTTTCTTTCTCTGCCTATTTATCGATTGTATAAAGGATGGCTTCTGAATTGTTCAAGTTAATTTTATACCCAGCCATTTTGCTAAAGAATCTCAACATAAAAATGGGTAAACTAAATATCATAGAAGAGAAAATGGACAATAGCCTTAAATTCATTGACACAGGAGACAGTTTCCTGAAAAGATTACCAATGATAAATAGGACCTCATGAAACTGAAAAGCTTCTGTAAGGCAAAGAACACTGTCAATAGGACAGTTGGAAAAATATCTTTACTAACTCTACATCTGACAGAAGGCTAATATCCAAAATTTATAAACAACTCTAGAAGTTATACACCAAAAAATTAGATAACCAGCTTAAAAATGTGGTACAGAGCTAAACAGAGTATTCTCAACAGAGTGACCAAGAAGCACTTAAATGAATATTCAATATTCTTAGTCATCAGGGAAATGCAAATCAAAACAACCCTGAGATCCCACCTTACAGAAATCAGAATGACTAAGATCAAAACTCAAGTAACAGCACATACTGGTGAGGATACAGAGAAAGGGCAACACTCCTGAATTGCTGGTGGAATTGCAAACCTGTACAACTACTCTGAAAATCAATCTGGTGGTTTCTCAGAAAATTGGAAATAGTTTGACCTGGAGACTCAACTATTGTGCTCCTGGAAATATACCCAAAAAATGCTCCACTTTATCACAAGGACACCTGCTTCAGAATGTTAATAGCAGCTTTATTTGTAATAGCCAGAAACTAGAGACAACCCAGATACCCCTCAACAGAGGAATGAATACAGAAAATGTGGTTCATTTACACAATGGAGTACTCTGCGGCTATTACAAACAAGGATATCATGAATTTTTCAGGCAAATGGATTGAACTAGAAAATATCGTCCTGAATTATGTAACCTAGACTCAAAATTACATGCATGGGTGTACTCACTTATGAGTGGATATTAGTCATAAAATACAGAATACCCATGATATACAACCCATAAAGCCAAAGAAAGTAAACAAGAAGGAAGGCCCAACTGAAGATGTTGAATCACACTTAGAAGGTGGAACAAAATAGTCATAGAAGGCAGAAGGAGGAAGGGAACTGTGTGGGGGAGGGGAGAGAGGAATGGGGGAATTACAGGTTTGGGGAGATACAGAAGAGAGACCCACAGGGCTAGGAGAATAAATAGAAATTTGCAGGCTCCAGCGATGAAGCAATGGGAAGAATCTTTAGGAGGTCCCAAAGACACGAGAGGGGAAAGACTGCCAGAAGTCAATACAGTAACCTTAGCTGGAATACCTAACAGTCGGGACATGTAACCTAAAAAGGGTACCTCCTTCAGCCAGAAAGGATCACCAAGGGAAGAATAAGTACACCAATCAACCCACAAAAGTTTGGACCCACAATTTGTCCTCTCTAAAAGAAATGCAGGAACAAAAATGGAGCAGAGACGGAAGGAATGACCAACCAATAACCTGTCCAACTTGAAACCCATCCCATGGGCAAGCACCAATCCCTGACACTACTGATACTCTGTTAAGCTTGCAGTTGAGAGCTGAGCATAACTGTCTTCTGCAAGGCTCTATCCAGCAACTGACTGAAACAGATGCAAAAACAGACTAACACTGGACAGAGGTCGGGACTCTTTTGGAACAGTTTGGGAAAAGATTGGAGGAACTGAAGAGTATGGAAACCCACAGTACCACCAACAAAGTCAACTAAATTTGTCTTTTGGGAGCTCTCAGAAACTAAACTACAAACCAAATAACACATTGGCAGGAATGATGCCCCTGGCACATATGCAGCAGATGTCCAGCTCAGTCTCCATGTGGGCCCCCCAACAACTGTAACAGAGTCTCTCCCTAAAGTTGTATCCTGACTGGTATCTATTCTCCTATAAGGCTGCCTTGTCTGGCCTCAATGGGTAAGGATGCACCTAATCTGGCAGAGACTTGATGTTCCAGGGTGGGAAAGATTCCCGGGGTGGGATGAGGTGGGGAATCAACCCTCTTAGATGAGAAGGGGAGGTGGGATGGAGAGAGGGTGTCATTGAGGGGGTACTAGGAAGGCGAGGCAGTGCTTGGGATGTTAATTAATTAACTAATTAAAAATAAAGAATATATTTAAAGGCAAAAGTTGATTATATGGTACATGAATAAAATTCCATGGTACCTTATATGTGCTATCATAGGCTATACTATAGTAATACATTAAACTACATTATAATTTTCAATGAAAGAAAGTTGAAGAGATTTCTTTCTTTTTAAAAAAATTTGGTGTGTGTGTGTGTGTGTGTGTGTGTGTGTGTGTGTGTGTGTGTTCATGATCCCTAAATAAATAGGAGTCTGGCAGCCAAGGAGACCAGAAGAGGACATTAGAATCCTTAGGCCAGTAATTGCAGGTGGCTTTGAGACCACTTGTGGATACTGAGAACCAAATCCCAGTCCTCTAGAATAGCAATAAATCCTCCTGACTACTAAGCCATCTCTCCAGTCCCAGGAATCCAAATTTTAAATCTATTGCATTTATGCTTGTGAAAATTCTTCTGAAGATAGCAGGATGTCGTGTATGAAAACTTCAGTATGATTCCCATTAGGATTCACCACAAACCCACTAGATGTGTTGAGAGCAGGGCCAGGGTAAAAGTGCAGTATCAATGGGAAGAAACACAGCTAAGAGAGAGGACAAATAAATCCAGCATGACGATTTTAATACTCAAAAGTTAACAACAGTTTAGACTCAATCATTTGTTCAGAGCTTAGCAGATAGGAAGCCCTTTCCCCATCTCCTGTCTTAAAAACCAGGCAATGACAACAACCTCTGCAGTTAAATGTACTTGTGGCTTCCACAGTGACCAGCATTTATTGTTTCCTTCTGCCATAACCTGGCATAGCATAGAGCATGTATTCTGAGCTTTATAATTTTCAAAGATTCTTGGCAATATCCCTTTCTTAGAACATATTTCCTAGCACCAGAACATTTTCTTTAAAGTGCGTTTGTGAAATCCTGGTAACTTACAGCCCTCTGTTTATGTGGTCTAACAAACTAAGCAAGTAGACTGGGAATCATTGTCGACTTCAAATGATGCGATTTAAAATTGCTCTCAACAATTGGGTCTCTAAATCACCCAATAAGCGACCATCTTAACCTTATAATATTACATTTTCCCAGATCAAATCTCTGGGCAGGAAACAATAAAATATTGTGAAATCAGATTAATACACAAGCTAAAAGAATTTCTGTTGTAAAAAAGAATGAGCAGAAGCTTTGTTTCATTTCCTGCTATCAAACATGACTGCATAGCAACCCACTCAGTCTGCATCTAAAGTTTTAGCACTGCGGATTTTTGCAGCATGTGCTAATCTAAACAAAGATACTGTTTGCCAGCTCCAAACTAACAACAATGAGCTTCTTCGGCGTTTAGAGTGAACATCTCCCATTATCCTCGAATTGGCCTTTGTACGTGTCTTTTATAGAAGTAATCATTTCACAGTCCATTTGGTTTGACTTTAGTCAAGAGATCTATAGTTGGCAGCCCCTTATTTCCAGCAACATCTCCATTCTTATCCCAAATGAAGAACTCATGTTCTCTACTTTATACAGTAAAATTACTGGACATGCAGAAGTTGGGGACTTCAAATTCTGACTTCATCACTCCAGCTATTTTAAATCAGAGTAAAGAATTTAAAAATGAAATTCTACATTATATTTAAATGCTAATCTGAATTTTGAAAGACAGAAAATGTGGTTAGGTGGCACAGTCTATATTTATATTTTCAGACTTTTAAAATAATGATAATAAAAATTAATAATAAAGTATTACACTTGTTCATTTCCTTTATATCTTACATCTTTGGTTGTAAGCCTAGCCTTTAAGGACTGAGCCATCTCTCCGGCCCAATTTCCTCTATAATTTACACTCATAGTGCCACAATTATGTTCTTGAACAATAAAGAAATCATTACAAATAAGTAACATTTGCATGTATCATCTTTAAACTCTTTTAATGTTTGCATGAATTCATAATGTCTCACTAACACACAAGTCTAAAAGGTATTTTCATAAATGTCTAGGAATAGAGAAACAATGACCTAATACAGAAACAATGATCTAATACAGAAACAATGTATCTACTCTTTCTATTATATGCCTGTCAATGGCTATCTGAAAAAAACAAATAAACAAACAAACCAAAAAAAGAAAACAATAAACACCTCCCTTTAAAATGACTCTCATAGAATGAATGGAATGTCAGCTTTGCCCTCCACCATCCAGCCTGTCACAGATCCTTTGAGCAAATGTAGAAGAATGACAAGGGAGACCATGAATACTCATATTAGAGGTACATACAAAAGCAGTCAATAACACATACGATGAACACATCAATACAAGAATAGAACATGTGTCATAGAACTAAAGGCTAGAAATAACAAGTAAAATGGACTCTTGAGCCTGACATACGCTAGTTTAATAGGTTTTCAACCTCTTGTCTAGAATCACCTTATGCTCCTCAAAATCACTGGGGTTCTGCTGTTTCTGTGCTTTCTCTTTCACAAAGTTTCACTCTCCACCGTCCCATCAAGTCTATGTCAGTGTACACTTAATCTCCCCAGCTGGCAATATGCTCTGATGCTGAAATTTTTCCCAGTACTTAAAAAAAGGAAAACATCCAGTCATGTTCTGAATGTAACCATATCAGGCAAAAAATCATATTTTTATTTGGAAAAAAGTATAATAAATCTGCTATATCTTGGAGATGTGTACAGTCATTCCTTCATGCCTCTGGCATCTTCACCTCTAGCCATGTAAGAATGCAGCGTCTACTCAAAAGAACAAGTAACATGCGAACTATTCAGTGCTGTAGATTCTGGAGAGCTACTGTTCCCTTGTTGTGATGAACTTTGGAATACCGTGAGCTGCAGTGGCAGAGATCATTTCTGACACATGGTAGAGGGAGTGTTAGTTGAGAAATAAAATTTTGTTTTAATTTAAAATGCACATTCTGTCCAGAAAAATACATCACAAATAGATTCAGAATATTTCTTTAAAAGATGGAGTAACCAGTGAACTAGACTGTTGGGGGGAGGGGGACAATGGGGGGAGGGTGGGGAGGGGAACACCGATAAGAAAGGGGAGGGGGGAGGGGGATGTTTGCCCGGAAACTGGGAAAGGGAATAACACTCGAAATGTATATAAGAAATACTCAAGTTAATAATAAAAAAAATAAAAAAAAATGTAAATAAGAAATACTCAAGTTAATAAAGAAAAAAGAAAAAAAAGATGGAGTAAAATGTTTCACTCATTTCCATACACAGACACAGAGCAAATCATGTTATCACAAAGTCCATCTAGAAGACAACCCTCCTAGAAAATAGCCTGCCTTAGAATTAGTTTTAAATTTAAGTTTTCCATTGAAGTTTTTTTCATTGAAGCTGTATATATTTAGAAATCTCTCTTGAGTAGGATTCTATCCTTTTTTGTCTTTCATGTTTTTGAATTTTATTTTTCTTGTATACTTTATTTATTTACATTTCAAATGCTATCCCTTCCCCTGCTTCCATACCCCCTCTGCACCTCCACCTGCTTCAATGAGGAGGCTCCCATTCCCACCTACCCATTCCAACCTCAATGCCTTGGCATTATCCTGCATTGGGGAAACGAGCATTCACAAGACCAAAGGGTTTTCCTCCTATTAATGCTGGACAATGCCATCCTCTGCTACATATGCTGCTGGAGTCATAGGTCCCTAAATATGAACTCATTGGTTGGTGGTTTATTTCCTGGGAGTTCTGGTAGGGTCTGGTTAGTTGATATTATTCTTCCTATGGGGTTGCAAACCTCTTCAGCTCCTTCAGTCCTTTATCTAACTCCTCCATTGGAGTCCCCTTGTTCAGATCAATGGTTAGCTGCAATCATCCTCAGCTGTAGCAGTAGGGCTCTGGCAGAGCCTCTCAAGAGACACCCTTATCAGGTTCCTGTCAACAAGCGCTTCTTTTCATCAACAATAGTGACTGGGTTTGGTGACTGCAAATGGGATGGATCCCCAGGTGGGAAGGATTCTATCCTATGCTTATTATTACAGTTGTTTTTGAATATCTACTCATAATACCAATTACAATGGTAAATCTTGACTTTCAGTTTAATTGGGCTGAGTAATGCCTATACCAGGAAAGCATGACATAGATGTGTCTGAGGGTGTTTCCAAACTTAAGTAGATAATAAGGACTCAGAGTTAATCCACAGTTTAATCCACTGGTAAGTTGTAAATGTGAAGATATTGTTAGGAGGATGTGGAACTGCAGAAGGAGAAGGTGAGAAGCCTGGTTGTCAGAGTATCCCTGGGAGCTATATCTTGCTGTGGTTTCCTTCAGTTACTGTACCTCTTTGCTTCTGTTCTTCCATTATGGGAGCTGAACGTCCAACACATGCCCTTGCCATAATGGACTTGTATGAAGCTGTGGACAAAATAAATTATTTCTTCTTTTAAATCGTTTATGTCAAGCATCTGACATCTCGGTGAGAAACTCAGTAGCATAGGAGTGCAGAAAAAGGACAATCCCTAAAAACAGTAGCTGATTTGATATTCTCTGGTTATCTTTCGCTCCACATCTCTGAAAAGTCAAGGATTTTGCTGTAAGGAGTATGCCACTGTGAGACTGTTTTTCCCCAGCCCTGAGATTAAGCACTTCTGATGTAATGAGTCTCCATTTAGTCTTTCTAAGCAAAGGTATTTCTTCCTCAGTCCTTCCCTACTCTCAACCATTACTCCTCTAAGTAGAAGAAATGTTCTTATTTAAAGCTATATTGATCACTATCATAATTACTCCCTTTACAGCTCCTCACACACTGCCATTAATTATATTATGGACTACTTACTGAACATTCACATCACAAAAAAACACTCTTAAACGTGCAGAATCCCATGAGATTGGGTTTGCTAACACCAGTCTGGTCTGAGAAAGTTTCCCTTCAGCTCACTCAACACTTCTTCAGCGTCCTTGCCTTTGTCTTGTAATTCTCACACATAAAATATAATTATAGATAAAATCCCTCCTGAGACTAGCTTTTCATTGTCTCTCCAAAGTACATTTTACTCAAGCATTAAATCACATCTCTGCTCATCTCCCAACACTAACTACAACTGGGATTCTTGTTTTCTAGTGTTAAAGTGGCCAGTTTATATTCTCTCTATAAACTTTTCGAGTTCCAGTTAATTATTCTTGTATCTTCACAGTTAAAATCATATTAAGTCCTTGATATAATAAGTAATGAATAAGCATCATTAATTTATAGCAAAAAAAATGATGAGTGAAATACATCATTTGGAAGCTAGTTTATTTACGAGCATTTAATTCAGAACATTTAAAAGCTATTTTATTCCTTTTATATGTATTGTTTCTGTCAATTCTGTGGCTTTTAGCAATAACCTTCTGTTGAATTTCATCTAATCCCTGATAATAACTATTTTATCTTCTTGTTATAAACCATCTGGCCTTTGAATTTTTTAGCTATCGTCACATGATATTAAGCCTCATTCAATATGCCCAGGTGACATTTTACTTCTTTTTTTTTTTAGTAAATTTGTTTTATTTCAGTAAAATAAGAATTTTAACAAGAACAGGTGTGTCAAAACTGTGATCTTTACCTTTTGTACTAAAACTGTGCTTAAATCTTCTGCAATTAAGTTATCTTACAAATCTAGAAAATCTGGCTGATTTCAGTTTCTAAGTGTTTGAGTTACCTTGAAACTCTAAGTCTGTGCTTGCTTTGGCAGCACATATACTAAAACTGGAATGACAGAGAGGAGATTGGCATGGCCGCTGCACACAGAATGACACTGAAATTCGAGGAGCATTCCATATCTTTACCAGAAAAGAAATTCCTCCCATCACATAATAATAAAAACAAAAAATGCATAAAACAAAGAAAGGATGTTAAAAGCAGTAAGGGAAAAAGGTCAAGTAACATATAAATGCAGACCTAACAGAATTTTACCAGACTTCTCAACAGAGACTATGAAAGCTAGAAGATCCAGGGAAGATGTCATACAGACTCTAAGACAACACAAAAGCCAGACTAGGCTAAAATATCCAACAAAACTCTGAATTAATGTAGATGGAGAAACTAAGATATTCCATGACAAAAACAAATTTAAACAATATCTTTCTACAAATCCAGCCCTAGAAAGGATAATAGATGGACAACTCTAACATAAGGAAGGAATCTACTCCCAAGAAAAAGTAAGAAATTAATCTTCTTTCAACAAATACAAAAAAAAAAAAAAGATAGCCACACAAATTGAATTCCACTTCCAACAACAAAAATAAAAGGAAACAACAATTACTGGTCCTTAATATTTCTTAACATCAATGGACTCAATTTCCCAGTAAAAAGACATAGACTAACAGACTGGATACATAAAGAGGACCCAGTATTTTGCTGCATATGGGAAAAGTACCTCACTGACAAGGATAGACACTACCTCAGAATAAAAGGGTGGAAAAAATTGAAGCAAATGGTCCCAAGAAACAAGCTGGAATAGTGACTTTAGCATCAAATAAAATCTACTTTCAACCAAAAGTTAACAAAAAAGACGAGGAAAGACATTTCATACTCATCACAGGAGAAATCTACCAAGATGAACTCTCAATTCTGAACATCTATGCCCCAGATGCTAGATACCCACATTCATAAAAGAAAAATTGCTAAAGCTCAAAGCATACATTGAACCTCACACAGTAACAGTGGGAGATGCCAACAACCCACTCTCACCAATGGACAGGTAACAGAAACAGAAAATACACAGAGAATCAGTGAAACTGACAGAAGTTTGACGCAAAAGGGTTTAACAGTTATCTATAGAACATTTCATTCTAAAACAAAAGAATATACCTTCTTCTCAGCACCTCATAGTACCTTCTCCAAAATTTACCATATAATCAGTCACAAAACAGGCCTCAATATACAAAAAGATTGAAATAATCCCATGTATACTATCAGATGACACAGACTAAGGCTGGTCTTCAATAACAACAACAACAACAACAAAACAACAAGCCCACATGCACATGGAAGCTGAAGAGTGCTCTAATCAATGATAATTTAGTCAAGAAAGATATAAAGAAATTGAAGACTTTTTACAATTTAATGAAAATTAAGACACAACATACTCAAACCTATAGGACACAATGAGGAAAACTAATAGATCTGAGTGCCTCCATAAAGAGATTGGAGAAAGCATACACAAACTGAATATCTGAAAGCTCTAGAATAAAAGAAGCAAAGACAGTTAAAAGGAGTAGACAGCAGAAAATAATAAAACTCTGGGCTGAAATCAACCAAGTGAACAAAAGAGAACTATATAAAGACTCAACAAAATCTGCTTCTTTGAGAAAATCAACAAGGCAGATAAACCCTTAGGCAGAACAGATTCAGTATCCAAATTAACAAACATAGAAATGAAAAGGGAGACATAACAACAGAAAATAAGGAAATTCAAAAAAATTTTCAGATCCTACTACAAAAGCCTATATTCAACAAAACTGGAAAATCTAAATGAAATATACAATTTTCTAGAGAGATACCAGGTACCAAAATTAAATCAGGATCAGATAAACCATCTAAACAGTCCCATAACCCCTAAAGAAATAGAAGCAGTCATTAAAAGTCTCTCAACCAAAAAAAGCCCAGGACCAGATGGATTTAGTGCAGAATTCTATCAGACCTTCAAAGAAGACCTAATTTCCATACTCTTCAACCATTCCACAAAATAGAAACAGAAATGACACTACCTAATTTGTTCTATGAAGCCACATGTATGCTGATACCAAAACCACATAAGAAACCAAAATGAAAGAGATCTTCAGACCAATTTCCCTTAGGAATATTGATACAAAAATACTCAGTAAAATTCTTGCAAACAAAATCCAAGAACAAATCAAAATGACCATTCACCATGATCGAGTAGGCTTCATCAAAGGAATCCAGGGATGGTTGAATATACAGAAATCAATCAGTATAATCCACTATATAAAATTTCAAAGATAAAACCATATTATCATTTCATTACATGCTAAAAAACATTAGACTGTATTGAACACCCCTTCATGATAAAAGTCTTGGAAAGGACAGGAATTCAAAGCCCATACTGAAACATAGGAAAAACAATATACAGCCAACCAGTAGACATCATCAAACTAAATGGAGAGAAACTCAAAGCAATCCAACTAAAATCAGGGACAAGATAAGGTTGCCCACTCTCTATGTATTCAATATAGTACTTGACGTTCTAGCCAGACCAATTAAACAACAAAAGGAGGTGAATGGGATACAAATTGGAAAAAAAGAAGTCAAAATATCACTATTTGCAGATGATGTGATAGTATACTTAAGTGACGCCAAAAGTTCCACCAGAGAACTTCTAAGCCTAACAAACACCTTCAGCAAAGTGACTGGGTATAAATTTAACTCAAGCAAATGAGTAGACTTCCTCTTCTCAAAGGATAAACAGGCTGAGATAGAAATTAGGGAAATGACACCCTTCACAGTAATCTCAAATAATATAAAACATCTTGATGTGACTCTAACCAAGAAAGTGAAAGATCTGTATCACAGGAATTTCAAGTCTCTGAAGAAAGAAATCAAAAAAGATCTCACAAGATGGAAAGAGCTCCCATACTCATGGATTAGCAGGATTAATATAGTAAAAATGGTTATCTTGCTGGAAGCAATCTCCAGATTCAGTGCATTCCCCATCAAAATTCCTACTCGATTCTTTATAGAGTTAGTAAAGAGCAATTTGTAAATTCATTTGTAATAACAAAAAACACAGGATAGGTAAAAACATTCTCAACAATAAAAAACTTCTGGGGGAATCATCATCCCTGACCTCAAGCTGTATTATAGAGCAATCAGGATTAAAAACAAAAATACACAAAAATTGCAGGGACAGACAGGTAGTTCAATGGAATAGAATTGAAGACCCAGAAATGAACCCACACACATATGGCCACTTGATCTCTGAAAAAGGAGCTAAAACTGTCCAGTTGAAAAAAGATATCATTTTCAACAAATGTTGCAGGTTAAACTGTTAGACGGCATGTAGAAGAATGCAAATCGACCCATCCATTTTTTGTTTTGTTTTTCCATTTATTATTTTTATTGTATTTTTAAAATTTACATTTTCAATGTTATTCCCTTTCCTGGTTTCCACAAAGAAACCCACTATTCCACCCCCCTCCCCTGTTTCTATGAAGATGCTCCTTCACCCACCCACCAACTCCCTCCTACCTCCTTGCTCTGACATTCCCTTTCACTAGGATATCAGGCCTTCAAAGGACCAAGGGCTTCTTCTCCCATTGATGCCCAACAAGCTCTATCCTCTGCTACATAATGTGGCTGGAGGAATCGGTGAATACTTATGTACTCTTGGGATGGTGGTTTAGTCCCTGGGAGCTCTGGGGATCTGGTTGATTCATATTATTGTTCTCCTTATAGGGTTGCTAAAGCTCCTTCAGTCCTCTCTGTAACTCCTCTATTGGGGACGCCATTCTCAGTTCAATGGTTGGATCTGAGCAACTGCTTCTGTATGTGCCAGGCTCTGGCAGAGCCTCTCAGGAGACAGATCTACAAAGCTCAAGTCCAAGTGGATCAAGGACCTCCACATATAACCATTAAACTCAAAACTAATAGAAGGAAAGTGGGGAAGAGCCTCAAACCCATGGGCACAGGGGAAATTTTCCTGAACAGAACACCAATGACTTATACTCTAAGATCAAGAATCTACAAATGGGATCTCAGAAAATTGCAAAGTTTCTGTAAGGCAAAGGACACTGTCAATAGGACAAAATGGCAACCAACAGAATGGGAAAAGTCTTTACCAATCTTACATCCAATAGATGGCTAATATCCAAAATATACGAAGAACTCAAGAAGTTAAACTCCAGAGAACCAAATAACTCTATCAAAAATGGGGTACAGAGATAAGCAAAGAATTCTCAGCTGAAGAATATCAAATGGCTGAGAAGTACCCAAAGAAATGTTTAACATACTTATTCATCAGGGAAATGCTAATTAAAACAGCACTGAGATTCTACCTCACAGCAGTCAGAATGGCTAAGATCAAAACCTCAGGTCACAATAGATGTTGGTGAGGATGTAGAAAAAGAGGAACACTCCTCCATTATTAACTGGATTGCAAACTGGTACAACCATTCTGAAAATCAGTATGGTGATTTCTCAGAAAATTGGACACAGTACATGAGGATCCAGCTATAGCACTCCTGGGCATATGCCCAAATGATGCTCTAACATATAACAAGGACACATGCTCTTCTATGTTCATATAGCAGCCTTAATTATATATAGCCAGAAGCTAGAAAGAACCTAGAGGTCCCTCAACAGAGGAATGGATACAGAAATTGTGGTACATTTACACAACAGAGTAAAACTCAGCCATTAAAAACATGACTTCATGTAATTCTTAGGCAAATGGATGGAACCAGAAAATATTCTGAGTAAGGTAACCAAATGAATAAGGTAACAAAACAACATCCGTGGTATGTACTCACTGATAAGTGAATATTAGGAAAAAAGCTTAGAATAATTATACAACTTACAGATCATGTGATGCTCAAGAAGATGGAAGGCCAAAGTGGTGATGCCTCAGTCGAACTTAGAAGGCAGAACAAACTACTCATGGGATGTAGAGGGTGGGAGGGACCAAGGAGGAAGAGAGAAGTGGGAAAGAAAAAGGAGGACAAAATCAGGTGTGGGAGAAGACAGAGTAGAAGTACAGAGGGTCAAGAAATTGAACAGGCATGTGTAGCAATGGAGGATGGTGAACTGGGAGTAGCCAACAGAACGTCCCAGATGCCAGGAAACAAGAGGATCCCAGTACCCAAAGGGGATGACAAAAACTGAAAACCCAACAAAGGGGAGAGAGATCCTGCAAAGACCATATCCCAAGCGGGCCCCCAGTTGATGGATGGGGCCACCTATCCATCTCAAAATTTAACCCAGAATTGCTACGGTCTAAAGCAAATACAGGTAGAAAGAGTGGAGCAGAAACTGAAGGAAAGGCCATCCAGAGACTGCCCCACCTGAAGATCCATCCCATATGCAGCCACCAAACCCAGACACTATTACTGATGCCAAGAAGTGCTTGCTGACAGGAACCTGATATTGATGTCTCCTGAGTGGCTCTACCAGAGCCTTATTGATACAGATGAGGATGTTTGCTGCAAACCATCAGACTGGGCAAAGAAATCCCAATGGAGGAGTTAGAGAAAGGACTGAAGGAGATGAAGAGGTTTGCAACCCTGTAGCAAGAACAATGCCAACCAACCTGATGCCCCAGAGCTTCCAGGGACTAAACCACCAACCAAAGAATACACAGGAAGGGACCCATGTCTCCAGTTGCATATGTAGCAGAGGATGGCTATGACTGGCATCGATGGGAGGAGCGGCCCTTGGTCGCTCGATGCTCCAGTGTAGGAGAATGCTAAAGCAGTTTGCCAGGAGTTGGTGAGACACAGCAGACACATCTACTAACTCCAGATATGGAGAGCACAGCAGATGGTAGTATGAATATTACCAAAGTCCAACATGGTGAATCAATGAGTTTTTCGGGGTTTTTTACAGGAATGTGGGTAAAGGGTGACCTACAGGAGCAGAAAAGACTCAAAAGCAACTGTACCAGGAAAGCTCTCCCTAGTATGGGTGACAGTTCACAAAATCTGGGAACCTGAGTGCAGTGCACAGCTGATAGGCATATCAACAAATTGGAGAATGTCCTTTCCAAATGATTTAGTTGTCTAAACCTCTTTCAGGCATTCTGCAATTGATATGATCTCAGAGTCTTCTTTGCAGTTCTTATCTGATAGGTACTATCAACCTTTATTGCTTACTCTGGCAGGGAAGGGCCTAGGAATTTGCTCAGTTTCAGTGATATCCTGAAGCTGTTTTGACTTCTTCATCTTCCTGTTCAATGGGCTTCTCTGCAGGATGGATCATTCTGATCGCCAAGGAAACGGTCTCATAGCAGTTACTCAAGTTACTCTCTATGTGTGTAGAAAAAATAAAGTTTTATTTCACACACACACACACACACACACACACATCAGGGACATACTGATGGAGGGAGGGATGGAGAGAGAGAAGGAGAGAGGGAGAGGGAGAGGGAAAGGAAGAGAGAGGGGAGAGGGGAGAGGAGAGAGAGCAACTGAATTCCAGTGCTGCACTTAAGATCCTCTGTCTTCCAAAAGGGTGGTCTTTGCTAGCTGTTCAGAGCTAATCTATGCTAATGGTGTCCATGACTAGATTATGGAAAATGTACTTTCCATCCTACAGGCAAAAGTCATCCCCATCTGTCAGCTACTGACTTCCCTTACAACAGTGGAAATGGATTGACTGTTTTCTAACTCTCTGTGAAGCCTAGAAGAGAGACGGAAGGCAGAAATTCATAATATTGTGGATTGTTTTGGCAGTCTGAGAAGCCAGCTGTTGATTGGAGTTCCACAAAACCAGCCAGGGATGTGAGTAGCTTTCTCTGGCATCTGTGCTGGGAATGACATCTCTGGATGAAATCCCCCAATAGCTTCTTGGCAGCTTAAAATTTCCAGACTGAGATGAAAACATGGCTTTCCATATCTAAGTGAGGTGCTAGAATATTTTGATCTTGCCTGAGCCAGCACGAGAACTGTGCGCATCTCAGAATTTCAATCTAAATTTGAACTGATATCCAGAACCTAAGGAATAGTGACTCACATTGAACAGCATCTTTAATTGTTTTACAGACATAACACTCTATGGATTTTGGTGACAGGAACTTTGTACAGTTTTTTTCCCCATCTCTCATCTGGCTGTGCTTCTTTTCAGCATCAAAACTGGCCAGTAAGAGCTATTATCTTTTACTGTTTGAATTAGGGTTCAGACTGGAAGTAAGCAGAAGGAAATTATCTTTCTTCTCACTACCGAAGGCTGTTTAAATTGCAAATTGTACAGAAAGGTTTGTCCTGGTTCGGTTCGTAGCATTTTATCCCTTTGCAGTGCAAGTCTTCGATATTATATCCCAGATCACAGGTTTTAAAAAGGAGCAAAAACAGATTGCGGATTTGCTGCTTATAAAATGGAGAAACAACAGTTGCTAATAGAACGTATCTAAAAGCAGAGCAGGAGATAAATAGGTGAATTAAGCTACCATATGCCCAGTCAATTAAGCAAAATCCTAGCGATTAAAAAAACTGCTGATCTGATTTAAATAAAAAATGCTTTGCCTCAGAATGTAAAGAAGTGAAAATACAAATTAAATCATATGTTGTTGACTAGTTATAGAGAGCCAGAAATGTTTTATAACTAAGGTTAAAAAAAAGATAATTTCAGAAAGCAATTGAATTTCACAAATGGGTTTTCAAAATTTTTTCTTTAATGTCTTATGCAAATCTTTATACAGTTATACATGTTAAGAAGGATTCAGGCATGCATGTATAAATACAGTTGAACATAGGTGTGTAGATTGCTAGTAAAGGCAAACATGCTTTATTGTTAAGCATAAATGCTTCCAATGTAGAAGAAACTACAGTTGGAAAAAAATCATAGCATGATGGGCAATATCTTCTATAATATTAATAATCTGAAATTATATATCTCAAGAGAAACATGGTTAAAGTGTTTTGGGGTGGGGAAATGATAAAGTTTTAAGTTTTTCTTTCATCTCATTTCATACAGCATATAAGTCATTTGGTGATAGCTTTAGAAATTACATTTTGTTAAGAAACTACATTTTGTCTACTGACTCTGCCTTTCTATTTTCACTGTTTGATTTTAATTATAACCTGATGATGGTTTTTATGAGAATTTGTTAAGCACTTACTATACCAGGCATAAGAAATTATGTTATAGCCTTTTCACCCTCACACATTCATGTAAGGTACCATAACTGTTCTTATATTCATTATATAATGAAATAATCTAAATAAAGAAAAATAAAAAACAGCCCAACCACATAAACAGTCAGTTAATCCTAAATATCAAACTATGAAAAAAGTGTACTTATCATTCTAATACATATAATTAATTCCATAGATTGTCTGTTAGTGATCAAATATCTCCAACATGGATAGTTTATTTGGATGAAGGGAATCCAGATCCACTGTGAGGCCTGCTCCTTCTCCTGACAATGATAGATGACTCAGGAAAGCAATGATTTATCGCCTGGTTACTTTACAGATAAAATTGATTACATTTATTGTATGACTGATAAATAAAGAAAAAGTGAAGAGTGAACATCTCAGCTGTTTGTTTAACTCCTCATACCATGATGTGTGCAGTCAGGCTGCGAGACCTTGGTGGACACTGACACAAAAAGGAGGAAGGGAATACAAGGATTCCCACGGAGACCAGATCCTTTAAGCTGTTCACTAGCATCAGCCCAATTCTCCTCTCCTGGGTTCTATTCTAGGTCTCCTTCTGCCTGCACTTGATTAAGTACAATACAAAGAGATATTAATCAGCAATTCTTTACTAACAGAATAAGGAATACAGGGGAAATTCCATGGCCCTTGAAAATATTGGCTTGAGTGGCAGTTAATTAAATAAAGCCAAATAACCTAAGATACTAACTTAATATCAAATGCTTTGTTTCATAACGTTTTAGAATAACATGATGCTGGTAGATTATGAACTGTCAATGCTTGTAAAGCTAGTATTAACACAACATGACAGATGCTCAAAGATATATTAGCAATTTTTGTGATATCAGTTGTGCTCATATCTGTCTTAATGTGAACTAGAGGTATTTACTGTTGAGAATAAAGCCTTAATCTTTAGAAACAGACAGAAGGGAATTATCCTTTTCTTGGCAATTACATGTGTGTTTGATGATTACAGGAGTCATATTTCATACACTATCTTCTTTGCAAAATTAAAGATTCATCATATTCCACAGTTTTCATTAATCTTCCTCAAATTTTATTGAAATTGCAGAATCCTGATGGAGGCACATATTTGCTTGCTTTTGCTGATAATTGAAAAATATTCTGTTTGTGGAAATAAAATAGAGAAATAATAATTTCATGTTATAAAATATCTTAACCTAGATGCTGACCTTTTCTAGTACATATAACAAGGAATAGTCAAAAGGAAACTCTGATACTGTTTATAGGAGTCATGATGATTTCAACATGTGATCCATTTTGTTTTTCTCTTTGTTTTTATTGGATATTTTATTTATTTACATTTCAAATGTTATCCCCTTTTCTGGTTTTCCCTCTGCAAACCCCCTATCCTATCCTCCCTCTCCCAGCTTCTATGAGGGTGCTCCCCCATCCACCTACCCAGTCCTGCCTCCCTGCCCTAGCATTCCCCTACACTGGGGGGCATCAAGCCTTCCCAGGACCAAAGGCCTCTCCTCTAATTGATACCTAACAAGCCATCCTCTGCTACATATGCTGCTGGAGTCATGGGTCCCTCCATGTGTACTCTTTTGTTGGTGGTTTAGTCCCTGGGAGCTCTGGCGGGGGGTGGGGAGGTCCGGTTGGTTGGTGTTGTTGTTCTTCAATGAGAAAACCCAGTGACAAAAGAACAAGCCTGGTATGCATTCACTGATAACTGGATATTATCCAAAAGCTTGAAATACTCAAGATACAATTCATTGACCACATGAAGCTCAAGAAAAAGGAAGACCAAAGTGTGGATGCTTCAGTCCTTCTTAGAAGGGGAAGAAATACTAAAGGGAGAAAATAGGGAGACAAAGTGTGGAGCAGAGACTGAAGGAAAGGCCATCTAGAGACTATACCACCTGGGATTCTTCCCATATATAGACACCAAACCCATACGCTATTGTGGACAGCAAGAAGTGCGTGCTGACAGGAACCTGATATAGCTGTCTCCTGAAAGGCTCTGCCAGAGTCTGACAAATACAGAGGCAGATGCTTGTAACCAATCATTGGACTGAGCATGGGGTCACCAATGGAGGAATTAGAGAAAAGACTGAAGGAGCTGAAAAAGTTTTCTCTTCTTTCTTTTTCCCTGTTTTTAGGTTTTTGTTGTTGCTGCTGCTGCTGCTCCTTCTGTTGTTAAAACATAGTTTCATGTAGCTCAAGATGATTTTGTTGTTGTTGTTCATTGTGTAGCAAGAGTACGTTTGTACTGCTGACGCTGCAGCCTCCATCTGCAAAGGGCTGGCGTTATAGGTGTGAGACACAAGGCCTGTTTTATATTGTTCTTAGGATTGAACCAGGGCATCATATCATGCCAGGTGGATAACATTTCTACCAACTGAACTACATGCCCAGTCCTAAGCAATCATCTACATATATCTGAGAAAAATTAACGATCTCAATATTGAATAAAATTCCATTAGAGAAATATATAACACTTAACCAAGTGTTAAAGGAGTCACTCTGTTGTCCAATTAGTCGTTAGTGCTATTTTCACCAATCTTGAATTAATCACAATTTGGTGGAATATATTTAGTTAAGGAGATAAATGGTCTGGCTCGTACCTGTAATCAAAGCATTCTGAAGCAGTAAGATGGGAGTTATTAAGGTGATTTTAAGAATGTCACATACCTATAATGCCAGCGCTTGGTAGATGGAGGCAAAAGGATCCAGAATACAAGGCATTCCTATTACATAGTGAACAAAAACTTGCATCCTGAGAAACATGAAACCTGGGGTCAACAATCACAGCAACAATAACAATTAAAAAAAACCACAAGACCTTTTTCTCAGCTGTTCATATGCTTACCTTGCAAGCTTGGGTTCCAGAAACTCAACAATTGCCAAAGCTAACTTAAGCTGGTGAAATTCAGGTATTTGTCTCTCAGATTTGTAGAATGAAATTTATAGAGTACAGAGAGTAAATTTTCGAAAGTATTTTCTTTTGGGGAGCTTAAGAGAAAGAAGAAACACAGAGGGCAGGTCTCCTGGAGGCAATATCATTGAGGTTCATGAAATTAATAAGACCTTAGTAGGTAAAGAAAGGGAGCTGGTATGAGCTGGACAGTCCAGGTTCTGTTCCAGGAGTCCTAATGTCCTAATGTCTCATAGTTTGAATAGTGTCCTCAGTATAGTTTCCTGGAAATGGGTACTCCTTCAAGGCAAAAGAAAAAAGAAAAAAAAACCTTCTGGCATCTCTAGGCCCTGGTTATGACACAACCGTACATAAATAAGCTTCAACACTTCTGATATCTCTGAACTAGGAAAAGAACAAGGTTAAACAAAGGTCCAAGGGCAAACTGATCACTTTTCAGATGCTTCTACTCTAAAACTTCCCAGCCAATTTTGTTCTGTTCTCGTCAGCAAAGAGATTATTATGAGTTCAAGGCCAGCCTACACTACCTAGTGGCACATCTTCTCCAACACTATCACACCTCTGAATCCTTTCCCCAGTTTCACCAATGAGGTACAAAGCATTCAACTACATGAGCCTACAGGAAGCAGATGGTCATGGAATTCTCATTTAAATCTAACTTATCATAACATTTGAGAAAGAACATGCAGAATTTATCTTTCTGAGGCTAGACCTCCTCAGTCTGTATAGTTTTTTTTTAGGTATGTTCTTTTCCTTTTAAAAATCTCATAATTTCATTTTTCTCTATCTGAATTAAATTTGATTATGTATATGTGGCCCTCTTTTATAGACATTTCTTTTTAATTTAAACATTCTTTCCAGGAGGGAGGCACAATTTCAAGAGAATCACGAGGAAAATAAATCATCATGTGTCTTAAAAAGTGAAACTTAGAAGATGCTGAAAGTCATTTCCTGCTTTATGAAAGGAGTAAATAGCTGCTGGGGAATAGCTCTGATGAGCCTAGTTGTAGAGAGGAGATTCTATAACTTGTCAAGCTGCCAGGAAACTGTGCAGAGAGTGCCACGTTAGAGAGATACATTTTTAATCGTGTTGGCTTTCTGCTAATGCAGTTAATTTTTAGCCATACCTACTCTGCTAATTAACTCCCTACCCATAGTCCTGTTAGTAGCACCAACAGAAGCTCATTAAGTCCCCATGTGAACTTTCTTGCAATTTTTACATTGATCTGTTTCATGGGTTCTCTATATGTGTGTGTGTGTGTGTGTGTGTGTGTGTGTGTGTGTGTTGGATCTTCAGCAAGAATCTGTCATAGAACAGTACTGTAATTTCATTATTCATGCATCAGTTGATGGACATCTGAGATGTTTCCCTTTCCTAGCCATTGAGATTAGGTCCACGGTAAGCGTGGATGTACCAATATCCCTACTGTAGAATAGAAACTCTAAGAATGGGATTCTTTATATTTACTACCAAAAGAAAAGAGAGTATTTTGCAAAATTTTTCCTACATAGAAAGTAATTTAAAACTTCCCCTCATCTCTAGTTTCTCTAGTCTACCTGTCTTAAAATACTGCACCATCAAGGTCTAAAATGCCAGCTCTCATCCCTGTATAAAACAGCAGCATCATAGAGAACAGCACAGGTTAGATCACTGGTTCTCTCCAGGCTGAAACTATGACAGTATTGAACTACCCCACCAGCTTACAAAGAAGGAGTTAATTCAGAGTGTAGGCAAAGCCCTTGTGGCACTGTGATGATAACTCCTGCTTTAACCCCATTTGTTATCATTTTGTAATATGCTGTTTGTGCTTTCAGATTGCATAATAAAGCCATTGGAGGATTTTCTGAATATATTCATACCCTTCAATTAGATGAGCAATTGAAAAAGTTATTCCTCTAAGAATGGATTTGATAGAAATTTTTACTTGTTGGCTTTTCATCAAAAACACCATTGCATTTCAAAGCAATTGTTTGAAGCAATCAGTTAAATATCTAAATTTTATATAAAGTTCTCATCTTTGGTTGCTCAAGGGAAGGCTGGATCCAGTATCCTGCTGCTCTGAAATGAACAGAAGCAAGAAAATACAAAGGTAATTTAACTTTAAATAAACCTTCTGCTCAGCAATGCTCAGCAGTTATAAATGAATACATTTCAGGAGCTATGAATGCTTTATCAGAGCCATTGTTCTTTTTTTTATGTATTTCAGAGGTATTCCAAGTATCTTAATCCCCAGAGAGCCACACATAAATTCAGATCAGATATAGTTTGCCCTTAAAAGCCTGAGGAAAGGTTGAGATAATCTTGGTGGCATTATGCAACATTCTTCATTATGACAACACAAAATAATAAATTCTTGAATATGCAAGGTTTAAACAACTGAGCTAGGTATACATGCCAAATGAATTAAGATTACCTGGATGGGTAGAAAAGTCCAAAGATTTACAACTAAATATTAAGT
Organism: Rattus norvegicus; assembly: GCF_021556685.1. Lineage (NCBI taxonomy): Eukaryota > Metazoa > Chordata > Mammalia > Rodentia > Muridae > Rattus > Rattus norvegicus. The sequence continues at coordinate 84,046,976 of NC_141539.1, read as the reverse complement.
TTATTAAGCCAAAATACTTCTTATATTTGTTTTTCTTTGGTTCCCTGCTTCTATACAATAATATCTATCACCATGTCTAAAAAGAAAAGGGAAATGTTCCTTTAGTGATACTGCAGTTCTTTTTTAACCATATCATCAGTTTATACTTCTAAATAAGAAATGATAGTAAAATTCTATTTTGGAAACATCTCTGCATTGAAATTATTTAGGAGGCATTGTTCATCTATGAAACAGAATTAAATTAGGGTAAAAACTCCTTTCACAATATACAGATAATATAAAATATCTTAGGGTAACTTTAACCAAACAAGTGAAAGATCTTTATGATAAGAACTTCAAGTCTCTCAAGAAAGAAATCGAAGAAGATCTCAGAAAATGGAGAGATCTCCCATGCTCATGGATTGACAGAATTAACATAGTTTTAAAAGGCCTTCTAAAGACAATATATAGATTCAATGCAATCCCCATCAAACACAATTCTTCAAAGATATGGAAAGAGCAATTCTCAAATTCATCTGGGAAGACAAAAAACCCAGAATAAGGAAAATGATTCTTAACAATAAAAGAATGGCTAGTGGAATCATCATCCCTGACCTCAAACCCTACTACAGAGAAATAGTAATAAAAAAAACTGCATGGTATCAGTATAGAGACAGACAGCTTGATCAATGGAATAGAATTGAAGACACAGAAATAAAACCGCACTCTTATGCACACTTGATCTTTGACAAAGAAGCCAAAAATATATAATGGGGGAAAAAAGAAAATAGCTTCAATAAATGGTGATGGTCTAACTGTATGTAAAAAAAATGAAAATAGGCCCATATTTGTCACCAGGCACAAAGCTCAAGTCCAAGTGGATCAAGGACCTCGACATAAAGCCAGATACACTGAATCTAATAGAAGAGAAAGTGGGAAAGAACCTTGAACTCATTGGCACAGGGGAAATTTTCTAAAAATAACTCCAATGGCTCATGCTTTAAGATCAAGAACATCTAAATGGAACCTCATGAAACAAGAAAGCTTCTATAAGGCAAAGAACATAGTCAATAAGAAAAATCAGCATCCTACAAACTGGGAAAAAAATCTTCACTAACCTAACACCCAATAGAGGGCTAATATCCAAAACATACAAAGAACTTAAGAAGCTAACTACCAAAAAACCAAACAACCCAATCAAAACAATGAGGTATAGAATTAAACCAAGAATTCACAACAGAGGACTGTCCAGTGGCTGAAAAGCACATAAAGAAATTTTCGAAGTCCTTAGTGATCAGAGAAACGCAAATCAAAGTGACCCTGAGATTCCACCTTACACCAGTCAGAATGGCTAACTTAAAACCTCAGGTGACAACACATGTTGGCAAAGATGTGGAGAAAGAGGAACACTCCTCCATTGCTGGTGGGACTGCAAGCTGGTAGAACCACTTTGGAAATCAATTTGGAGATGCTTCAGAAAATTAGAAATAGACCTACCTAAAGACCCAGAAATACCACTCTTGGGAATATACCCAAAAGATGCCCCACTATGCCACAGGGGCACATGTTCTACTATGTTCATAGCACCCTTATTTGTGATAGCCAGAAGCTGGAAACAACCCAGATGTCCCACAACAGAAGAATAGATACAAAAAAATGTGGTTCATTTACACAGTGGAATACTATTCAGCTATTAAGAACAAGGACATCCTAAGTTTTGCAGGTAAATGGATGGAACTAGAAAATATCATCCTGAATGAGTTAATCAGACCCAAAATGACATGCATGGTATGTACTCACTAATAAGTGGATATTAGCACACCCCCCAAAAAAGAGTACAGAATACCAAAGATGCAGTCTACAGAACTCAAAAAGGTCAACAAGCTTAAGGTCCCAAGTGAGGACACCTCAGTCTCATTTAGGAGGGAGAAGAAAACAACCACAAGAGGGGAGGGAGGGAGGAACTGAGGGGTAGGAGGGAGAAAGGCGATGGGGGTGGGGAGAGAGAGGGGAACATGATCTGGTATTGCGTGTGGAAAAGAACTGAAGCCTTGAGGGCCACCAGAAAGAATAGAAACAGGAGACCTCAGGAGGAAGGAGACTGGGAAGACACTCTAGAATGTACCAGATCCCTGGAAAGTGAGAGATTCTCAGGATTCAAAGGAGTGGACCCTAGATGAAACGCCCTACAGTCCAGAGATGGAACTTATTGAATCTACCTCCAGCAGAAAGACAGGACATCAAGTGAGGGATGGGTTTGCTATCCCACAGTCAAAGCTCTGACCTATAATTCTTTCTGTCTAAAAGAAATGCAGGGATGGAAATAGAAAAGAGACTGAGGAAAAGAAGGTCCAGCAACAGTCACAAAGTAGGATCCAGCTCAAGGGGAGACCCCAGGACCTGACACCATTGCTGAGACTATGAGGCATTTACAAAAAGAGACCTAAAAGTGACCTATCATGACTTCCCCCCAAAAGACTCATCAAGCAGCTGAAAGTGTCAGATGCAGATAAGTGTACCCAACCAATGAACAGAAGCTACTAACCTCTCTGGCTAAATTAGGGAAAAGATGGAGGAAGCTGAGGAGGAGGGCAACCCTGGAGGAAGACCAGCTGTCTCAATTAACCTGGACCCCCAAGATCTCTCAGATACTGGATCACCAACTAGGCAGCATACACCAGCTGAGATGAGGCCCTGAACACATATATAGAAGAAGACTCCCAGGTCTGGGTTCAGTCAGAAAACATGCACCTAACCCTAAAGAGTCTAGAAGCCCCAGGAAGTTTAGAGGTCTGTGGGGTGGGTGGGGTGGGGGCATCTTTGTAGAGACACTGAGTGGGGGGAGTATGGAGAGGAGGTATGATATATGGAACTGTCAGGGCGTTGACCAGAAGGGAATAATATCTAGAGTGTAAAAATAAATAATAAATGAGTAAATAGAAGATACCATTTGAACTAATTTCTAAACATAAATTTTTTCAGAAGAGAAACTTCTTTAATTGGATCACTTATTGTTACAAGAAAGCATGATCTGAACTTCTACCCTTTTTTGGTCATTAATCTTACACATTTGTGTTTACAGTAGCTAAAAAAAATGTAGTGTTCAAGAGACACAACTAACACCATATAATAGCTGTAGAATACACTATAAAAATGTCCAGTATACCTTCCAAGTAAAAATCTGAGAAAATTATGTGAAATTTCATTTGTAAGCCAAAAATGTTAAGATACAAAGAAAGGTTTTAAAGTATAGGTTCAGAAACAGGTAATTAATAAGGCAGAAAACCCAGAAGTCACATACTCTTAATTCCAAATAATTCTGACAAAGCAAAACCTTTAGAATACATTTTTAATTCCTAGTGTCCCTAAGCTAATATAATTACCAATCATAATAACTAAGGAGGAAACTACCACTAATGTCACCTGTGTCAACATTAAGAATGGATATTTCACTAGCAACATGAGAAAAATCAAGGGGAATACACAAAAATATACAGAATCCACCCATTACACAGAACAAGTGCTCTTGACTAGAAAACCTGTAAGGAATAGCTCAACTTTGAATATATGAGACGGTATCAACAAACTACCAGCATAAATAGAGATAACATAAGAAATAAGTATTGACTAACTCACGTTTAACTTTGACATGTTTTGCCATGAAACTCAGCCTTTAACCATCTCAAAGTGAACACTGTTTTGTGACATTTATAGAATCTCCTTGGTGTTGCAAAGGTCAGTCAATAGCTGGCATTGATAGCACTATAGTTTCACAGACTAAATCTGTTCTCTATATAGAACACTATTCAGGCTAGTCTGACATCTGTTTTCATTTTACAAATAGCACTTCTAAAAAATATTTAAATCACTTTCTGTTTCATGACAGAGGCTGGTAAACTTTGGAAAATCTATAAATTGTTTTGTACTAGCCAAGCTCATGATTGATAAAAACAAAAAGTTAAAGTATAATTAAGGGGAATTTTATAAGATATTTAAATATCATATGAAAATAAGGGAGGAAGCATATATAGCACACACACAAACACACATACAAACTTGTGTGTGTGAAATGCGTGTGTGTGTGAGTGTGAGTGTGTGTGTGTGTGTGTGTGTGTGAGTGTGTGTGTGTGTGTGTGTGTGTGTGTGTGTGTGTGTGTAAGGTATTTAAAGGATCTGAGGAAAACTATCTGAGCACAACTTGTAAGTTCATTGAGAGTAAAAGAAAGACTAACAATTCCATTATGTTAGGTATTTTTGTGCTACAAGGCCAAAACAAAATATTCCTGAAGTCCATATGTTTCCAAGAAAACACCTTGAGTTAACATTACTTATGTTCTCAGACACTTCAGATAGAACCATGTGAGAGGGAAATAAAATTATACCATGTTTCTTAAATAGGAATGAAATAAAATAAATTGCTTTATTACTGGTGAGCTGTAACCCAAACTGAATATCCACAATTACTTCTAGTGATGATGGACATTCCCTTGTTGAGGGTACAGACTTGCCAGGTAACTAAAGGAGAGAACAAAATACTCCATTTTGTGGAAGAAAAGTGTGTGTGTCTGGGGGGGGGGGGGGGGCTATGGTTTCTAAACCTGAGAGAGAAGAACTCAATGGAAAGTCAAGAAACAATGAGTTTGCTTACAATTTCACATGTCAGGATCATGGCTAAAGAAGAAAATGCCATGTGTGGTGCTATCAGGAACTTAAGACTATCTGAGTAATTTCACCATAACCAAGACCATTTGTCTTGTCTCTTAAGAAGGATCTAATCTGGGGCTGGGGATTTAGCTCAGTGGTAGAGCGCTTACCTAGGAAGCGCAAGGCCCTGGGTTCGGTCCCCAGCTCCGAAAAAAAAAGAACCAAAAAAAAAAAAAAAAGAAGGATCTAATCTACAAAATGATTACTTTCATAAAGATTGATCCCTGAAAATCAAAATGTCTTGGTAAAGAATAAAAATACATAACTCAAAAATACAAGAGTAATTATGGCAAGTGTAAACTATGATGAACAGCTTCATATTTGAACAAATTTGTATCCAAAGTATGAGATATAAATACAATGATCAGTGTTTACATCTTAATAAAGCAAAACAACTTTCTTCTCCAGAATCCAGTCCACTGAAACTCCCTGGTCCTCACCATTCATCCCTTCTCAACCCACATAATCGATTTTAGGAACTACATCCTATGTTCCAACCTAGGCTGCCCACACACTGTCTGCATAGCAACTTATCACTAGCTATCTTTTATGTCCAACGCTATATCTACCATTGACAAATCCCACCTGTGCTGCATGCAACCAGATAGATCTCCCATAATCTTTTCCAAGTTCAAGCCCAGTTGGTCTGCCTGATCTCTCAAACCATGCAATGTTCTCATACTGCCAGATCTAGCCTGGATCTCACATCCTCTCCTCCTACAAATGATTTCTAGGCTACATCCAGAAAACTTCCCAACTGTTCCCTAACTCACAGGCCCCTCTATTGTCACATGTAACTTTTCCACCAAGCCACATTTATTTTTACAATGAAGGTTTGGAAGGCATATCCTATAAAATAGCTAAGATCCTACTATCCACCTAACAATTATACTCAAACCATTTCCAGCCTCTAGGATAAATCTGTCCATACATCCTTGCTTTGACTCAATTTGTACACTATCTATATCAGACTTAGAACTAACAATGAAAGTCCACATGTCCAGACCCCATCCCCAAAAACCAATAACATGAAGGATCAAGCAATTATCTTTTCTATAAAACCTACTAGCTCTATACAAATATTTGACCATTAGTATTAACTACATGAACAAAAAGGTATAGCATTTAAAAGAACAATCATAAACATCATCAAGGTTACAGGAGTTTAGAGAAGACACAAGGAGCAGCTCAATATAGTAAAGAGAAAGAACTTACACAGAATAAATGCCCAAGAAAACATAAACATAAGGCTGATGAAAATGTTGAAGAAAATTCAAGACTTCAGAATGGAACTCAAGAAGGATGTAGAAACATTGAAAAGGACTCAAACTGAAATGAAGGTGGAATAGGAGAATCTCAAAACGCAACTAGAAAGTTCAAAGGAAAGATTAGAGGTACAATAAATAAAGTAAAGATAGATATCAGGATGCAAAGACAAAAATGTAGACCAAATAAATAAGGAACGGAGGCCTGCAAGGCCATGGGGAATGATGTTCTGACATGGTTTCCTATCCATGAAACAGAGCCAGCAGAAGGCAGGCTACCGTGAGTATTAAGGATTGCTAGGCAGAAGAATTGTTTGTATTTTTTCATTCCTTCCTCAGGAGGGAACTTTATGTTGTTCCTTTGGGGAAATGTCCTCTTTGTCAAGGTTAATGACTGTATGATAATCAGTATCTGAGAGTACTGGGCTTGTCTTTGCAAAAAAAAAAAAAATGGTAAATGCTATAACCTTCAGCTCAGCCCCTTAGGCTGTAAGAAAGTACTCTGAAAACAATGAATTCAAAAATATATAATTTCTCAGTTACAAAATATATAAGGATGCAATAAGAGTTTTCTGAGGGGCTTCATGGACCTAAAACAAAGGGAGTTGCACTATAAGCCAGCTTGTCAGAAAAATATTAAGGAAGGAAATAAAGAGATTTGGGGATGGTGATCTCAGTGCAGGATCCCACCCAGCTAGGTTTGATGTTTGCAGGGACAGACAGATTCCTGAGTTCAGGCTCAGCCTGTAACAGAGCTAGTTTGGGCCCAGACAAGGTAGGAATGGTGCTCTCAAAATGAGATCTTATCTAGCTGGTTAACTCAAGGGATGGTCAAGAGGGAATCTGAAATAAATGACTGAATTGATATGTAAATCAAAGACTGGACTTTGGTCTGCAAAATCTGAGGTATCTAGATGAGGTGTCTGTAGAGTGAATACAGCTCCTGGAAAATGTTTTTATAGCAGCTACCTAGAGAGAATTCCTTGGAGAGAGAGCACAGCTCTTACAGAACTTTTTCTAGAAAAATCTAAGAATTTTTTATAGCAGCTTACCTGACTTTTGTCAGAAAGCCCATGAACTATCCAGAGAGCTTTTAGAACTTTTTCTAGCATGAGAGAGCTGTCTCTAGAAAAAAAGCTTTCTCTAGCAGAAAGCGATCTCAAGCAGATTACAGAGCCAAGAGCTATCTACAGAGAGCTGTCTTGGCAGCCATCTTGAGAAGTCTACAAAGCTGCCAGTTTGCACCCCATCGATTGACTTCAAATCATTTCTCTCATCACTCCCAAATACTTATACTCTCCAACCATATGAAAGACAAAGATTAACTAAAGCTAAATTCTGTGAATGAAAGTCAAAGTATATAAAAGTTTCCCTGTTGTTATTCCATTTTGCAGGTGTCTAAATAAGAAATATAAATCATATACAACACACACACACACACACACACGCACACACACACACACACACACACACACACACGGGGGTGTATAACTTGTAAACAGTGATAGGAAAGTAGAACTTTTTTTTTAATGTTCATCTGTTTATACTTAAATTATAGGGAAAGATGAGCAATCAAGAAGTAAACCCTGAATGGCTTACTAAGGCATTCCTCTTCCACAAATATACTTTCAAATCTCATAACGTTTTAGATAGTCACAAAACCATTATCCCTGAAAAAAATTTTCCTGACCCCCCCTCCCATAGCTGTGAAGTTAAGATTTATTTTAGGTCTTTGATTTTAAGTTTTATGTTTATTTTTATGTTTTTGTTTTTATTTCATGTAACTCAGTGTGGTTTGTTTGAGTATATTCTCATGAATAAATATGCCCTGAATTTCTTTAAGAAGCAACAGAAGGGTGGGAAGGAAGGGATGAGGAACTGGGACGAGTCAGGGAGGGCAGACTATAATGAGAATATAGTACTTGAGGAAGATATATTTTCAATAAAAGAAGATAGAAGTAAATGATGGATTTTATTTTTCTCATGTTACTTTGGGTCAGCATATCTGACGAGTTTTGTATAACTTCCTATCAAAATTCAGCCTCAATATATATTCCACAGTCCTTAAAAATGTATTTGAACTTAGTCCACAGTCATTCCCTCTCATCACATTGGAAATTTTATTCAAATCTCTACAATGTAAGTGATGATTTTGATATATAAATCAAATAGTGTTTTACATAAAACTAAGAAATAAAATGCTTTAATGACATAAACCAGAGACTGTTGAAGGAATGGGGTTGTGCATTTTAGGGATCAATGAATTTGAAATCCATAAAGCAGCCTAGAGGGATTTGACAGGAGTTAACAAATTGAGGGAGAATTTCTTCTAGAAAATGCAATTTTTGCCCTTCAGACCTCCAACAGATTGAAGACCAATCTCCTTTGCTTAAAATCAACTGATCAGAGATGTTAAACAAGTCTTCAAAATACCTTCATAGCAATTCTAGATTAATGTTAGATTAAATCATGGGGTAGGATGTCCTTGATAAATCGATAGACAGAAGCCATCACAGCAGGACATACACCATCTACATCTCATTGCTCTGGCAAAAAACACAGACATAACCTGAAGGGAAAGGAAGGAGAAGAGGAAAAGAAGAGAGGAGAAGACAGGGAAGAAAGGCAGGCTGGTCTCAATAACCTATGGATCTCAATGTTGTGGGTTGCGGTTATGTATTTCTCCCAAAGGCCCGTACGTAGTATCTGCACTGTCTGACTGAAGCCGCACCCCAGCCTTCAGTACTTTAAATAATATACAGTAATTTCCAAATTGTTCTAACAGTAAAATTGTAGCTGTGGAGATGGCACAGTAGGTATAGAACTTACTGCACAAGACTGAAAACAGTTTAGATGCCCAGCACTTGGAAAAAAATCTGGTTGTGGCTGGGAATGTAACCCCTGCACTGTGAGATGGGAGATATTTTAGAAAAACCCTCAAGAACTTGCGTGCCATGCAACCTAAATGAAAGACTGGCACGCTCCAGACTCAGTGGGAGACCTTGTCAGTCTCAATGGAGTAAAACCAAACGGTAGGGCAGGACACCTAAATCCCTTTTGAAGATATCAGTTTAATTATATATATACATTTTCATATATATTCAAACATTCTATTGAATATATTCAAACACATTTAAATATTTAAATATATAAATTAAACATGCGCATATATGTTAAGTATACATACAAATGCATGTGATCACAAAGGGATGCCCCCAAAAAGTATGATACATTTCTGTCTCTTAACAGCTATCCTTAGCATCTTTTTGATCAAAATTATTTGATAATCTCATTCCTATAAACAAGGAAAACTCAAATGCCTGCCAGATTCTAGAGAACACATTGCTGCCACCTGGAGAGTACATCGGACTCCACTGTGTATCTTCTTTTCTAGAAGAAGTCAGAGATGGTGAGTTAAGTAGGAGGGAGACGGTGCAACGTCTACTCTGCATCCTGCCAGAAAATAGTCAAAGACAGTTTGACTCCAAGGTGTCAAAATTTAAGGCCAAATGAATACCTCTTCAGGCTAAATGACAAGGATATATTTGTCAAAAAAAAATAGTAACATCCTCTAAGAATCTAATATCTCCATTGTGCCCAGAATTGCCCTTACCACAAACAAAGCTAGAAACTTCCATGCAATGGGTTGAAATGATGGATTCTGTTTCTAGTGAACTTAATGACAATTTCATGATTTCTTCTCTGAAGAAGCAGAAGGTTCCCAAGGCAGGACTCGAGTCGCTCTCAATGGTACTTCCACCTCATCTGCCTTGTATCCCAGAGACGTCATGTAAGAAGCAAACTACCTTGCTTGGTGACTTTTGCCTCAATAAATCTGGTGGCCCAAACATATTTTTTTAAATGAATTCCATTACTTATCTTGGATCAGAGAGTCACTTTGTTAGCATAGTTTGGTAAACATAAAAATGTTATTACATGGAACCTCAACTCTTTACACCTTAAACACCATAGCTTCTGAGCTAAGAAATTGTACAAATGCAGTACAAACAAGTCAGACCAAAACTATAGTGGTCTCAGTTAATCTAACCAAGCCCTTGGTAAAATTAGCCTAATAATCAGAAAGGAGTTAACTACGTCCTGTTTTCTATGAGCCTCTGGAAACAACAGGACTTTCTAAGGCCTGGTATGGCCATCAAAAAGACACACTAGTACAGCTATCACATGTACAGGCTTTAGGACCATAAGAGGAACATGCACCCTGCTTCCTGTTTTCCCCAACTCCAAGATCATGTCAGCCTTTTCACTGAAACAACTATTTATGTATTCAAATCTGCACTCAATGTTCTTTTTTTTTCCGGAGCTGGGGACCAAACCCAGGGTCTTATACTTGCTAGGCAAGTGCTCTACCACTGAGCCAAATCCCCAATCCCTCAATGTTCTTTTATACACTGAACCTAGTCTTATGGATAAATTTTTGCATTAATTTGACAAAATCAGCAATAGAGTTGAATATTTATCCTTCAAATTTTTAAACATTATACTTTTGTACCTTATAAATTCTTGTTCATAAACTTAGAAACTCTTGTTTCCTATGGATCTTCTCTTTAAAATGTATTGGTGATATTCAATTATATTCTCTGCACATCTTATAAAATTAACCACCTTCTCTTGGGAATAGCATTACTATAAATGAAACTCAAAGCACCTAAGTATAAACTCCAACTTTAACAGACCTCAATGCATTATTTAGGTTCCAACATCAGACAAAATGGAAAATTGCATTCCCCTCACAGACTGGAAGCTATTCATGACTTCACCACCTGACTAATTGCTAAATGGATTTCATTGTCTCACAGGATGATGTAGATATTGGATTACTAACTTTTTTATTATGACTGCAGACTCACTTCAGTCTTTTTCTTGAGTAGACATCATATTGCTATATGTAACTGAAAGACATGCCTTTAAAAGACACCTGTCTGAGCTTCTCAATTGCTGTAAGCATTTCTATCCATTAAGATATGAAAATATGCATTTAAGATCTTGGCTCCAGAAATCATCACTGGTTATATATTTCTTTGTCCCCAGAGCAAAGTCTTACATTCCCGTTCATATGCAATGACTGTACCAGAGTTCCCTAAGGTCTCCCGTGACTTGTTTTAAAAATAACTCTTTGATCTCAGTATTCTTCCTGCTACTCATACTTCACTCCTGACTAAAAATACCATTTTTCTTCTCCAGTCACCTCCTATTTGAAAACCTAAGAAGGGCGCTATTAACCCAGGCACATGATCTATCCTGCTCAGTCATGATCAATTCCATGCATTGCCAAAAGCCAAATGTGCACAGTGGCTAAAAAATGTAGCCTCGTTTCAACCTTCCGGGCAGTGAGAAAAGGAGGAAAATGTGTCCCTGCAGTGGATAGACTTCTGGGTGGTTCACAGCTTTTATGTGCCTTGGAGATAAGTAATTTCTAAAGGCATGTGGTGCTCCAGATATAAGAATAATATTGACTTCTCTTCTCCCTAGCTCACGGTGAACTAAATTCTAGCAACCTGTTCATCAGCTCACATTTCACTCTAGTCTTTTACATGCAAATATACCTTAATCTCTTACATGTTTACTTTATGCACTCAAGATTACCATCAATAATATAGCTAATTGTGACTTTTCATGAACAAAACTGACAGGAACTCCTGTGGAACCCACAACTTTGAACTTTAGCATGCTGGAATGGTCTATAAAGTTTCTCTTAAAGTTCACCACAGGAGACTTCATGAGGGACTGTTAGACCCATACTGCAATAGAACACCTTTAACCATACTCACATATAACCATGCACCGATTATGCATATCCTGAGCCATAAAATAAATAAATCCTCAGAATTGTTAAGAAACTAAAAACAAACATTACTTGCAATGCCACTGAAAATAAAAACAAATAGAAAATTAGAGGATCTACCTAATAATTAATGCATAAATCAGAGAAGAAATAATGACTGAAAACAGAAGAGAATTTTTAAAGGTACCCCAAATTTTGACATGTGACTAAAATTCTGATTAAAAAAACAACTTAAACCAAAACTTTTAAATTTTAGATGTAGGGAAGTCCCACACCCGCGGACCCCGGCCCGCAGCAGCTCTCTGCTCCCAGACCCAGTGAGAGAGAGATCCAACCGCCTGGTCAGGTGGGCACTCCTGAGGCTGCAGAGCGGAAGAGACCACCAACACTGCTCACCCCTGCCCACATCCCTGGCCCAAGAGGAAACTGTATAAGGCCTCTGGGCTCCCGTGGGGGAGGGCCCAGGAGCGGCAGGACCCCTGCCTGAGACACCACCGGAACCTGAAAGAAACAGACCAGATAAACAGTTCTCTGCACCCAAATCCCGTGGGAGGGAGAGCTAAACCTTCAGAGAGGCAGACAAGCCTGGGAAACCAGAAGAGACTGCTCCCTGCACACACATCTCGGACGCCAGAGGAAAAAGCCAAAGACCATCTGGAACCCTGGTGCACTGAAGCTCCCGGAAGGGGCGGCACAGGTCTTCCTGGTTGCTGCCACTGCAGAGAGCCCCTGGGCAGCACCCCACGAGCGAACTTGAGCCTCAGGACCACAGGTAAGACCAAATTTTCTGCTGCAAGAAAGCTGCCTGGTGAACTCAAGACACAGGCCCACAGGAACAGCTGAAGACCTGTAGAGAGGAAAAACTACACGCCCGAAAGCAGAACACTCTGTCCCCATAACTGACTGAAAGAGAGGAAAACAGGTCTACAGCACTCCTGACACACAGGCTTATAGGACAGTCTAGCCACTGTCAGAAATAGCAGAACAAAGTAACACTAGAGATAATCTGATGGCGAGAGGCAAGCGCAGGAACCCAAGCAACAGAAACCAAGACTACATGGCACCATCGGAGCCCAATTCTCCCATCAAAACAAACATGGAATATCCAAACACACCAGAAAAGCAAGATCTAGTTTCAAAATCATTTTTGATCATGATGCTGGAGGACTTCAAGAAAGACATGAAGAACTCCCTTAGAGAACAAGTAGAAGCCTACAGAGAGGAATCGCAAAAATGCCTGAAAGAATCGCAAAAATCCCTGAAAGAATTCCAGGAAAACATAAATAAACAAGTAGAAGCCCATAGAGAGGAGACACAAAAATCCCTGAAAGAATTCCAGGAAAACATAAATAAACAAGTAGAAGCCCATAGAGAGGAGACACAAAAATCCCTGAAAGAATTCCAGGAAAACACAATCAAACACTTGAAGGAATTAAAAATGGAAATAGAAGCAATCAAGAAAGAACACATGGAAACAACCCTGGATATAGAAAACCAAAAGAAGAGACAAGGAGCTGTAGATACAAGCTTCACCAACAGAATACAAGAGATGGAAGAGAGAAACTCAGGAGAAGAAGATTCCATAGAAATCATTGACTCAACTATCAAAGATAATGTAAAGCGGAAAAAGCTACTGGTCCAAAACATACAGGAAATCCAGGACTCAATGAGAAGATCAAACCTAAGGATAATAGGTATAGAAGAGAGTGAAGACTCCCAGCTCAAAGGACCAGTAAATATCTTCAACAAAATCATAGAAGAAAACTTCCCAAACCTAAAAAAAGAGATACCCATAGACATACAAGAAGCCTACAGAACTCCAAATAGATTGGACCAGAAAAGAAACACCTCCCGTCACATAATTGTCAAAACACCAAACGCACAAAATAAAGAAAGAATATTAAAAGCAGTAAGGGAAAAAGGTCAAGTAACATATAAAGGGAGACCTATCAGAATCACACCAGATTTCTCGCCAGAAACTATGAAGGCCAGAAGATCCTGGACTGATGTCATACAGACCCTAAGAGAACACAAATGCCAGCCCAGGTTACTGTATCCAGCAAAACTCTCAATTAACATTGATGGAGAAACCAAGATATTCCATGACAAAACCAAATTTATACAATATCTTTCTACAAATCCAGCACTACAAAGGATAATAAATGGTAAAGCCCAACATAAGGAGGCAAGCTATACCCTAGAAGAAGCAAGAAACTAATCGTCTTGGCAACAAAACAAAGAGAATGAAAGCACACAAACATACCCTCACATCCAAATATGAATATAAAGGGAAACAATAATCACTATTCCTTAGTATCTCTCAATATCAATGGCCTCAACTCCCCAATAAAAAGACATAGATTAACAAACAGGATACGCAACTAGGACCCTGCATTCTGCTGCCTACAGGAAACACACCTCAGAGACAAAGACAGACACTACCTCAGAGTGAAAGGCTGGAAAACAACTTTCCAAACAAATGGTCAGAAGAAGCAAGCTGGAGTAGCCATTCTAATATCAGATAAAATCAATTTCCAACTAAAAGTCATCAAAAAAGATAAGGAAGGACACTTCATATTCATCAAAGGAAAAATCCACCAAGATGAACTCTCAATCCTAAATATCTATGCCCCAAATACAAGGGCACCTACATATGTAAAAGAAACCTTACTAAAGCTCAAAACACACATTGCACCTCACACAATAATAGTGGGAGGTTTCAACACCCCACTCTCATCAATGGACAGATCATGGAAACAGAAATTAAACAGTGATGTCGACAGACTAAGAGAAGTCATGAGCCAAATGGACTTAACGGATATTTATAGAACATTCTATCCTAAAGCAAAAGGATATACTTTCTTCTCAGCTCCTCATGGTACTTTCTCCAAAATTGACCATATAATTGGTCAAAAAACGGGCCTCAACAGGTACAGAAAGATAGAAATAATCCCATGCGTGCTATCGGACCACCACGGACTAAAACTGGTCTTCAATAACAATAAGGGAAGAATGCCCACATATACGTGGAAATTGAACAATGCTCTACTCAATGATAACCTGGTCAAGGAAGAAATAAAGAAAGAAATTAAAAACTTTTTAGAATTTAATGAAAATGAAGGTACAACATACCCAAACTTATGGGACACAATGAAAGCTGTGCTACAAGGAAAACTCATAGCGCTGAGTGCCAGCAGAAAGAAACAGGAAAGAGCATATGTCAGCAGCTTGACAGCACACCTAAAAGCTCTAGAACAAAAAGAAGCAAATACACCCAGGAGGAGTAGAAGGCAGGAAATAATCAAACTCAGAGCTGAAATCAACCAAGTAGAAACAAAAAGGACCATAGAAAGAATCAACAGAACCAAAAGTTGGTTCTTTGAGAAAATCAACAAGATAGATAAACCCTTAGCCAGACTAACAAGAGGACACAGAGAGTGCGTCCACATTAACAAAATCAGAAATGAAAAGGGAGACATAACTACAGATTCAGAGGAAATTCAAAAAATCATCAGATCTTACTATAAAAACCTATATTCAACAAAATTTGAAAATCTTCAGGAAATGGACAATTTCCTAGACAGATACCAGGTATCGAAGTTAAATCAGGAACAGATAAACCAGTTAAACAACCCCATAACTCCTAAGGAAATAGAAGCAGTCATTAAAGGTCTCCCAACCAAAAAGAGCCCAGGTCCAGACGGGTTTAATGCAGAATTCTATCAAATCTTCATAGAAGACCTCATACCAATATTATCCAAACTATTCCACAAAATTGAAACAGATGGAGCCCTACCGAATTCCTTCTACGAAGCCACAATTACTCTTATACCTAAACCACACAAAGACACAACAAAGAAAGAGAACTTCAGACCAATTTCCCTTATGAATATCGACGCAAAAATACTCAATAAAATTCTGGCAAACCGAATTCAAGAGCACATCAAAACAATCATCCACCATGATCAAGTAGGCTTCATCCCAGGCATGCAGGGATGGTTTAATATACGGAAAACCATCAACGTGATCCATTATATAAACAAACTGAAAGAACAGAAACACATGATCATTTCATTAGATGCTGAGAAAGCATTTGACAAAATTCAACACCCCTTCATGATAAAAGTCCTGGAAAGAATAGGAATTCAAGGCCCATACCTAAACATAGTAAAAGCCATATACAGCAAACCAGTTGCTAACATTAAACTAAATGGAGAGAAACTTGAAGCAATCCCACTAAAATCAGGGACTAGACAAGGCTGCCCACTCTCTCCCTACTTATTCAATATAGTTCTTGAAGTTCTAGCCAGAGCAATCAGACAACAAAAGGAGATCAAGGG
The DNA here is from genome assembly GCF_021556685.1 of Rattus norvegicus. NCBI lineage: Eukaryota > Metazoa > Chordata > Mammalia > Rodentia > Muridae > Rattus > Rattus norvegicus. The sequence goes on along the minus strand of NC_141539.1, from coordinate 84,030,885 downwards.
GATACAGATCGGAAAAGAAGAGGTCAAAATATCACTATTTGCAGATGACATGATAGTATATTTAAGTGATCCCAAAAGTTCCACCAGAGAAGTACTAAAGCTGATAAACAACTTCAGCAAAGTGGCTGGGTATAAAATTAACTCAAATAAATCAGTTGCCTTCCTCTATACAAAAGAGAAACAAGCCAAGAAAGAAATTAGGGAAACGACACCCTTCATAATAGACCCAAATAATATAAAGTACCTCGGTGTGACTTTAACCAAGCAAGTAAAAGATCTGTACAATAAGAACTTCAAGACCCTGAGGAAAGAAATTGAAGAAGACCTCAGAAGATGGAAAGATCTCCCATGCTCATGGATTGGCAGGATTAATATAGTAAAAATGGCCATTTTACCAAAAGCAATCTACAGATTCAATGCAATCCCCATCAAAATACCAATCCAATTCTTCAAAGAGTTAGACAGAACAATTTGCAAATTCATCTGGAATAACAAAAAACCCAGGATAGCTAAAGCTATCCTCAACAATAAAAGGACTTCAGGGGGAATCACTATCCCTGAACTCAAGCAGTATTACAGAGCAATAGTGATAAAAACTGCATGGTATTGGTACAGAGACAGACAGATAGACCAATGGAATAGAATTGAAGACCCAGAAATGAACCCACACACCTATGGTCACTTGATTTTTGACAAAGGAGCCAAAACCATCCAATGGAAAAAAGATAGCATTTTCAGCAAATGGTGCTGGTTCAACTGGAGGGCAACAGGTAGAAGAATGCAGATCGATCCATGCTTATCACCCTGTACAAAGCTTAAGTCCAAGTGGATCAAGGACCTCCACATCAAACCAGACACACTCAAACTAATAGAAGAAAAACTAGGGAAGCATCTGGAACACATGGGCACTGGAAAAAATTTCCTGAACAAAACACCAATTTCTTATGCTCTAAGATCAAGAATCGACAAATGGGATCTCATAAAACTGCAAAGCTTCTGTAAGGCAAAGGACACTGTGGTTAGGACAAAACGGCAACCAACAGATTGGGAAAAGATCTTTACCAATCCTACAACAGATAGAGGCCTTATATCCAAAATATACAAAGAACTCAAGAAGTTAGACCGCAGGGAAACAAATAACCCTATTAAAAAATGGGGTTCAGAGCTAAACAAAGAATTCACAGCTGAGGAATGCCGAATGGCTGAGAAACACCTAAAGAAATGTTCAACATCTTTAGTCATAAGGGAAATGCAAATCAAAACAACCCTGAGATTTCACCTCACACCAGTGAGAATGGCTAAGAATAAAAACTCAGGTGACAGCAGATGCTGGCGAGGATGTGGAGAAAGAGGAACACTCCTCCATTGTTGGTGGGATTGCAGACTGGTAAAACCATTCTGGAAATCAGTCTGGAGGTTCCTCAGAAAATTGGACATTGAACTGCCTGAGGATCCAGCTATACCACTCTTGGGCATATACCCAAAAGATGCCTCAACATATAAAAGAGACACGTGCTCCACTATGTTCATCGCAGCCTTATTTATAATAGCCAGAAAATGGAAAGAACCCAGATGCCCTTCAACAGAGGAATGGATACAGAAAATGTGGTACATCTACACAATGGAATATTACTCAGCTATCAAAAACAACGAGTTTATGAAATTCGTAGGCAAATGGTTGGAACTGGAAAATATCATCCTGAGTGAGCTAACCCAATCACAGAAAGTCATAAATGGTATGCACTCATTGATAAGTGGCTATTAGCCCAAATGCTTGAATTACCCTAGATACCTAGAACAAAGGAAACTCAAGACGGATGATCAAAATGTGAATGCTTCACTCCTTCTTTAAATGAGGAAAAAGAATACCCTTGGCAGGGAAGGGAGAGGCAAAGATTAAAACAGAGACTGAAGGAACACCCATTCAGAGCCTGCCCCACATGTGGCCCATACATATACAGCCACCCAATTAGACAAGATGGATGAAGCAAAGAAGTGCAGACCGACAGGAGCCAGATGTAGATCGCTCCTGAGAGACACAGCCAGAATACATCAAATACAGAGGCGAATGCCAGCAGCAAACCACTGAACTGAGAATAGGTCCCCTATTGAAGGAATCAGAGAAAGAACTGGAAGAGCTTGAAGGGGCTCGAGACCCCAAAAGTACAACAATGCCAAGCAACCAGAGCTTCCAGGGACTAAGCCACTACCTAAAGACTATACATGGACTGACCCTGGACTCTGACCCCATAGGTAGCAATGAATATCCTAGTAAGAGCACCAGTGGAAGGGGAAGCCCTGGGTCCTGCTAAGACTGAACCCCCAGTTAACTAGTCTATGGGGGGAGGGCAGCAATGGGGGGAGGGTTGGGAGGGGAACACCCATAAGGAAGGGGAGGGGGGAGGGGGATGTTTGCCCGGAAACCGGGAAAGGGAATAACACAAGAAATGTATATAAGAAATACTCAAGTTAATAAAAAAAAAAAGAAATATGTAATCAATAAAAAAAAATTTTAGATGTAATAGACATTTTCACAAAGATAACAGTTGCCTTGCTGTTTCAAGAAGAAAATAAGTAATATTTTTACTGCCCATTGGGTAACCTCTTCCTATCCATATTCTGTAAAACATTTAAGGACAAATAATTTCTGTCCTATAAAAGGTCCTCAAGAGACTGAAATATGATTAAATATGGCTCACTTCACTCTATGACGCTTGCTTCAGCTTTTTATATTGGATATTTTATTTATTTACATTTAAAATGTTATCCACTTTCCTAGTTTCCCCTCTGAGAACCCCTATCCCATGTACCCTCTCCCTGCTTCTATGAGGAAGCAGCTTAATCTCTTACATGTTTACTTTATACATGTTTACTTTATAAGCTCATCCAACCACACCCAACTTACCTCCCTGGTATTCCCCTACACTGGGGACATTGAGCTTTCACAGGATGAAGGGCATCTCCTCCCATTGATGCCAGATTAGGCCATCCTCTGCTACATATACAGCTGTAGCTATATGTCCCTCCACATGAACTCTCTGGTTGGTGGTTTAGTCCCTGGAAGCTCAGGGATGTCTGGTTGGTTGATATTGGTGTTCTCCCTATGGTGTTTCAAATCCCTTCAGCTCCTTCAGTACTTTCCCTAACTCCTCCATTGGGGTCCCAGTGCTCAGCTCAATGGTTGGCTTCAAGCATTTGCATCTCTATTTATCAGATTCTGGAAGAACCTCTCAGAAGACATCAATATCAGGCTTCCCTTAGCAAGCACTTCTTGGCATCAGCAGTAGTGACTGGATTTGGTGACTGAATATGGGATGGATCTCCAAGTGGGGCAGTCTCTAGATAGCCTTTCCTTCAGTCTCCGCTACACATTTTGTCCTTGTATTTCCTTTAGACAAGAGTAATTCTAGGTTAAAATTTGGAGAGGAGCGGATTGCCCCATCCTTCAACTGGGGGTCTTGCCCAGTCTTGCCCTCTGGATATGGTCTAGACAGGTTCGCTCTCCCCTTTGTTGGACTTTTCAGCTAATATCATTCCAGTTCTGGCTATGTCTTGATTTCCTGGCTTCTCGGACTTTCTGGTGGCTACGCCCAGTTCCCCATCCCCTATTGCTACACACCTCTGTTCAATTTCCTGACCCCCTGTATATCATCCCCATCTCCTCCTATATCTGATCCTGTCCCCCTTTTCCCCTTCCTCTACTCTCTTCCTCCCAAGTTCCTCCAAGCCTCTACCTCCTATAAGTATTTTGTTCCCCCTAATAAGGACTGAAGCATACACATTTTGGTCTTCTTTCCTCTTGAGCTTCATATGGTCGGTGAGTTGTATCACAAGTATTCTGAATTTTTGCCTAATATCCACTAACCAGTGAGTACATACTATGCTTGTTCTTTTGTGACTGGGTTACCTCACTCAGGATATTTTCTAGTTCCATCCATTTGCCTAAGAATTTCATGAAGTCATTGTTTTTGATAGCTGAGTAATATTCCATTGTGTAAATGTACCACATTTTCTGTATCCATTCCTCTATTGAAGGGCATCTCGGTTATTTCCAGATTCTGGCTATTATAAATGAGGCTGGACAGTGACCTTTGCCTTACAGAAGCTTTTCAATGTTATAATGAACTCGAAAGCACATTCCAGCACATTCTACTCACATATGTATACATGTACACAGTTGTTAAGGAAAAAAATCTGTCAAAAAAAGATTAGCACAAAATAATAAAGATGTCATCCAACAGAACTAATTTAACTCTTCACAGAAATTCAAGACTGAGGTAACATTAGAAAACACCCATTGCCACTTGTCACATCAGCACATTAAAGATGAAGTCATACCAAGTGTGACTGGGTGCAGCACATTAAAGATGAAGTCATACCAAGTGTGACTGGGTGCAGGAAACCATATTAGGAAAGATTAACCAGTCACTGCTTATATCATCTATAAGACTTCTTGGTTAGCAATGTATTAATACAAGTTTGTTTATAAGAAATGTGCCACCCTTGTAGAATGCTGAATGTAAGGCACATGCTACAGATTGCACTATGTCCCTGCTAAATTGTGTGCTAAATCCTTATTCACAGTGTGCTGATAATTTAAAGATCAATCCCGTGGGGACAATTTCATTTAGATGATAGTATGTGAGATCTTCAACATGGGATTAGTGTCTCTACAAGAAAAGACAGTGTTTCTTCCTTCCTCTTTACCTTGTGAGGATACAGTGAGAAGTTGCCATTTGCTAGCCAGGCCTGAGTAGTCACCAAATTTTTAACTACCTCCACCACTAAATCTGTCATTGCCTGGATCATAAACATCTCAGTCTTCAAAATTCTGGGGAACAACTATATTATAACACTGTCTCATATTTTAAATCACATAGCTTATTGAATTTTGCTACACTGGCCAAATATGACTAAGACAAAATAAATAAATATGAATTTTATTTAATATGACACCTATGGAAATAAATATTTATCTTGTACCTAGTGTCAAAATATTGGCATTCATTTTCAATATCATGCTCAACATTATTCCACTGACTTTCTAGTCACTTGGTAAGAAAATGAAAATAAATAAAATTTATCCATATTGAAATTGGAAATCATTGATATTATTTACAGATGATAAGATTTTTGTTTGAAAATAACTTTTAATAACTATTCATTTAGATAAGCCTTTTTAAGGTTGTATTCCAAACTAATATAAAACAAACAATACTATTTGCATTTCAATAGCAAAAAATGTAATTCTACTATAAAAAATCATTTGAAGAACATAAGTATATGTCAAAAGATAATCCTATAGAGTTATAACATTTCAATATTTTACAGAAAATGACTGCAGTACTTACTAAACAGAATGATACTGTGGATGATTCAGAAATCATACAAATGTAATAATGGAAAATCTCTCCTGACTGACCCAGAAATTCACAAATCCCACATAGAATCTCAACAAATTGTGTTGTCCTTCTTGTCTGTGTAATGAGAAAGTGTCACTTTGGACAGCAATTTGAGGACAATATATCTTATGAAAACCACCAATTTAACTTCTTAGTCTACCCTAGAAAATAGTCTATATCATTGTACATATGAACCAGAATACTTGATTAAACATGATGGTAGTATTTCTGCTCATGGTAGCAGAAATTTTCATATTGATTTTCTATTGCTACCATAACCAATTACCACAAATATGGTGGTTAGAAACAATAAATTTTAATTTTCAGAGTTTTCTTTAATGTTAGACAAGAATACCAATTATGTATACCCATTCAGTCCCTAAACTCAAGTTTAAAGGAATCTTCATCAAAATAAAATAAGACTCATGTAGGTCTTTGGCAGGTTCTTGGATATATTAGGGGGACCATGATTCTTCATATTAC